>NC_136899.1:27413159-27719707 GCF_949152265.1 Phoxinus phoxinus | reverse complement strand
CCCCTGGGACTCTACCCCTGGGACTCTACCCCTGGGACTCTACCCCTGGGACTCTACCCCTGGGACTCTACCCCTGGGACTCTACCCCTGGGACTCTACCCCTGGGACTCTACCCCTGGGACTCTACCCCTGGGACTCTACCCCTGGGACTCTACCCCTGGGACTCTACCCCTGGGACTCTACCCCTGGGACTCTACCCCTGGGACTCTACCCCTGGGACTCTACCCCTGGGACTCTACCCCTGGGACTCTACCCCTGGGACTCTACCCCTGGGACTCTACCCCTGGGACTCTACCCCTGGGACTCTACCCCTGGGACTCTACCCCTGGGACTCTACCCCTGGGACTCTACCCCTGGGACTCTACCCCTGGGACTCTACCCCTGGGACTCTACCCCTGGGACTCTACCCCTGGGACTCTACCCCTGGGACTCTACCCCTGGGACTCTACCCCTGGGACTCTACCCCTGGGACTCTACCCCTGGGACTCTACCCCTGGGACTCTACCCCTGGGACTCTACCCCTGGGACTCTACCCCTGGGACTCTACCCCTGGGACTCTACCCCTGGGACTCTACCCCTGGGACTCTACCCCTGGGACTCTACCCCTGGGACTCTACCCCTGGGACTCTACCCCTGGGACTCTACCCCTGGGACTCTACCCCTGGGACTCTACCCCTGGGACTCTACCCCTGGGACTCTACCCCTGGGACTCTACCCCTGGGACTCTACCCCTGGGACTCTACCCCTGGGACTCTACCCCTGGGACTCTACCCCTGGGACTCTACCCCTGGGACTCTACCCCTGGGACTCTACCCCTGGGACTCTACCCCTGGGACTCTACCCCTGGGACTCTACCCCTGGGACTACAAATGAATACATTATTTATTTATTTTCAAAACAAATTGTTAAACATTTTTCAATAAATGCAAAAAACATTACAATCAGTCAACATCATAAACAAATTATTAATATTAATACAAAAGGGACAATTAAAGGAGCATGAGTTACAAGTACACTTAAACAGGAATACAAAACTGTACAAAGAGATAAAAGTTATATGAATACAGAGGCAAAACAAAGGTGTGACCAAGCCAGGTGCTGACAGAGGGAACCACCATGGAGAAGATCACGAAAGGAACGGTAAGGGAGAACATGGCCGAAAGCCCCAGCAGGATCACCAGGATGTAGAGCCATGGCACATTTGATGAATGAATAGATGAACCTTTGATGAATGGGCCAGATGGAATCAGGGGGACAACCAACTCAGATGGAGCCATTAGATGCGGGGACCTAGGCAGGGCCGAAGACACAATGCTTAAATTACTTTGATATGCACCTGTAGTTGATGGATTGTTGGGGTGCAGGGTTGAAAATTAACAAAAAAAAATGGGCACAAGGACATAGAGAAAAATTACAAAGCATAAAAGGGCATAATAAAACAGCCACTAAATGAAAGTGCATGACGAGTGCATTAATATAAAAAATATATGTAAAGACAAAATAACTTATACAGTACATTTCAATACAAAACAACCGTTTTAGTAAAATAGGAATGGCCATAAAATAGTCAATGGGAAAGAGCCATTAAACAGCACAATGGCTAATAAGGGAAGGAACATAAATGAAAGATGTATGGAAGACATTAAATACATAAACACACACACACCACACACACACACACAAAAAGGCTTAGAAAAAAAAGCAAAGACAGGAGCAGTCAGAAATACAAGGAGGGGGGGGGGGGGGGGGGGGGTGTGGAGGGGGGGGGGGGCACAAAAAAAAGGCCACTGAGACAATGACAAACAAGTCTCAAATTAGATACATGAGGTGAAGTCATAAATACAAAAGAAACAATTTCAGGAGTATTAAACAGACATTAAATGTATGAGAGTCAATAAATGAGGTGCTTGGAAATGCCTACAGGGCTAACTATTAAATGGTTCAATATTAAGAACAAAAAAGTTCTTAATTCAATGTTCAAATAATGTGCATTTGTAAAAATAAAGTAAATTGCACAAACCCAAAAGAACTCAAACATTTAGGGTTAAAATAAAACCAGTCCCTTTAGACCTGTTAAGTATACAAAGACAGTCCTTATTAGAAATGGTTCAGATTCAAATCACTAATTCTGAAGAGCTGTGGGATAAACACCACACAAACTTTAAGTGAACTTTTAGCTGAATGTTACTCACCCTTTTCCAGTGTAAGGGATCCACTGGAGGCACGTGTAGATGAGAACCCAAGTTAAGTTTATTTATAAACATAACAAGATCAAACATAAAACAAAGCATGACGTGGCATGAATTCAAAAACATGAACATAACACTTACCAACAGTGGATAAAGGGAAACAATACTTGACAAAGACACATGGCAACTATGAGGGCTTAAATACATACCAGACTAATGACAAGACAAGGGACACCTGTGAACAATGAAACAATGGGCCAATGACAACATGACACATCAGACAAGGGAACACATGGCAGGATCATATGACTAACAGGGGATCACATGACAGACATGAAGCATGACATGAGACATAAACAAAAAAAAAAATCGTGACATCCAGTGACAAAAAGCAATTAACTAATTCCTCATATTCACACATCGTTGGTGTATAAAACAAGCCACGATTAGACTAACATGAAAAATAAATAAATACACCAGTGAAGACTATAGAAACGCAAGAACAGAAAAATATGCAAATACAATAGTTGCAAAACCTGGACAGTTCCTATCCTCAGACAGTTTGTCTTCAATCTCTTGACACAGCTCCTCACTTCCATGTCCCAGTCAAACTCTCGTGTCTCCAACAGCACTCGTTAATGAAACAACTCTTGATTGTGCAGTAAGGGGATATCGTATAGATAAAAAATATATATCCTTCTATCTTTTCTTTCTTCTCACCCTAGTTTCAGTAGGTTCAATATATGTCCAGAATTAACGGACCAGAGGCTGGAAACTAATTTTCATAGTTTATTCACAAACAAAAAAATAAAAAATAGAAATAAACACTATAAAAGATACAGGCCCACTTAAATCCACAATAACCCACTCCTAAGTTACAATTCACTGTAATAGTCACAGATACTATAAGAAAATAAACAATATACACACTTCATGGCTTATGTTAAGACCCACTGAACTCCACACTTAATACTAATAAACGTCTATTAAAAAAACCACAACATGCATAAACCCAGTTAGTAATGATTTAAAAGCTACTTTAACCCTCTGTGGTCGGCAATCACGCTGGCCTGATTTGCGCAATTTTTTTTCACATAGCAGCTGAATAGACTTAAAATACTCCGTCATTTATGGTCATACAGACTTAATAAATATGAAAAAAAGAATCTGTGAGATGTCTACTTTTGTATGTGTCCACTTACAATCAAAACAAAATGTTGTGCTTTTGTAAAATAAAGAAATTAAACAGGGTGTGCTTTCTGCCTCTCCGTCTCGTGAACTTTTTTTTCTTGAGCACGTCTCTAAACATAAAACTCAGTGAATAATTGTCACACATTTATGAGCTCTATATCTTTATAAACATTTAAGTGTGTAGTTTTAAATTATATGATTCAAAACGAAAACAAATATTCTCTGTTTAAGTAATTTGTATAAAACCAACAAGATATCCAGGTCCTCTAACGCTTGCTCATTAGTTTTAACACCCACACACAAAAAATAAAGACATGCAAATCGTCCTAGCGCCACGCGAATGTGCATTTTACCTCAAAAACAGAGCGCCGCCAAACTTCATCAATCCTCTGCTGTCGTCGAGTTTGGAAGATACGCTAGCTGTGAACTTTTTGGATTTACATTCATTCATTCATTCATTACCTTTATTTTACCAGGAAAAAGCACATTGAGATTAAGAATCTCATTTACAAGTGCGTCCTGGCCAAGACTGACAGACACAGCACGTTTGAGTTTAACATCCAACAACATATACACATATACATACACAAACAAATTCAGTCAGATTTCAATATCGATAAATAACTACCGTAAAACTTCAAATAATAGCCGAGTCCCAAATAGACGCCTGTCTCTTTTACACGCCTGGTGTGGCTACAGGTTTGGATAAATAAAGGCCGGTCTCAAATAGAGGCCGGGTCTTTTTTTAGTTTCGGGTTGTATTTAATCTTCTAAAACCCGACAGATCGTCTGTTTAAGCCAGTTATATGGTGTAGATGGGCACGCAAGAGAGCCCTGCGCATTTGGGCGGGAGCTGTTAGCGCAAGCAAGGCAGGAGGTATCACACCGGACGAGATGCGCCGCACCGCGTCTATGTATCGCACACCGGACGAGAAGCGCCACGCCGCGTCTATGACAACTCGAGTTATCACACACCGGACGAGAAGCACCGCGCCGCGTCTGTGACAACTCGAGTTATCACACACCGGACGAGAAGCACCGCGCCGCGTCTGAGACAACTCGAGTTATCACACACCGGACGAGAAGCACCGCGTCGCGTCTGTGACAACTCGCGTTATCGCACACCGGACGAGAAGCGCGCGCGTGCGCCGTTTATGACAACTCGAGTTATCGGACGCGCACTTTGTCAGTTTATGGCCAGCAATATTGTTATGTTTAAGGACATTATGGAATTAAGATCATGTCTATGTTATGATTGTACTGTACAATTAAATACAATCGTTGCTTAGTCTGCAATGCAGTCTGAATTCACTTTATCTCTGAGCGTCCGTTAACTGAATTGAGAATATCATCTGAAAATCCGATAGCAGCAGCAATTTTCATTCAACCAGCTGATTTCTGTAAATGAATGTAAAGCTAAATGTATATTGCAGCGCAGGGTGAAGTCTCAACACTAAATTAAAGGCCTGTCTCATATAGACGCCTGTCTCCAATACAAGCCGGTGCAGTTCGGCGATTTGGGAAAATAAAAGCCCGGGCTATTATTTGAAGTTTTACGGTAGTTAAAACATCTACAGCCCAATGTATCATTCTCCAAATCATTTAAGAATACTTCAAAAGTGTCAAACGGAACCAGTTCACTCAGTTTCAGAGTATTTTGCAAACAATTCCAGGCAGAGGGAGCAGCAAATTTAAATGCCTTTTTCCCAAATTCTGTGCGTACCACTGGAACAGACAGTGAGAATAGTTCTTGTGATCGGAGGCTATAGTTACAGGTATGCTTTTTGCAGATGTATGTACAAATATATGTTGGAAGTAAACCCAGGATAGATTTATAAATAAAAACATGCCAGTGTTTTTGTCTTCGGATGGACAACGCAGACCAGCCAACCCGAGCATACAATAAACTATGATGAGTGAGTGTTTTAAGATTAGTTATGAACCTCAGTGCACCATGATAAACAGTATCCAAAGCATGTAAAGATTGTGAGGATGCATGCATATATATAACATCACCGTAATCCAGTACAGACATAAAAGTGGCTGCAACAAGCCTCTTTTTTGCTTCAAAGGAAAGACATGATTTGATTCTAAAATAAAAATCCAGTTTCACTTTCAATCTTTTCACCAGTTGCTGAGCATGAGGGCCAAAGGAGAGAGCGTCATCAATTAAAATCCCCAGATACCTATACTGAGACACAAACTCGATTTCTGAACCTTGAGACGTAGTAATAGGCATAAGGTTACTCTGAGAAATTGATTTGGATTTGGAAAACAACATGTATTTTGTTTTATCAGTATTTGAAACTAGTTTTAATTCAAATAAATTACTCCGAACAATATCAAATGCAAGCTGTAACTGAGAGAGAGCCAGATTGGGTGTGGATGCTGAACTATATATAACTGTATCATCAGCGTAATAATGAAACTTTACATTTTTAACATTATGATCAATATTATTTATATATATAGTAAATAGGAGTGGTCCAAGGACTGACCCCTGTGGCACACCTTTAGTGACTTTGAGTGACCCAGAGATAAAACCTTCTGCTTGTACACATTGTGTTCTGTTTGAAAGATAGTTTTTAAACCAACCAATTGTATGTCTAGATAATCCAATACTGACAAGTCGTTGTATCAGTAAAGTATGATCCACAGTATTGAATGCTTTTGATAGATCTATGAATAAGGCTGCACAGTGTTCCTTGTTATCAACAGATTCAATAAGATCATTTAGTACCTTTAAGGCCGCTGTAGTTGTACTATGTTGTTTTCTAAACCCAGATTGGAAATCAGACAGAGTATTATTAAAAGATAAAAATTCCTTTAATTGATTATTAACTAATATTTCTAGTACTTTGGCCAAGACTGACAGCTTGGAGATGGGCCGGTAATTATTTGGGGGTGTGGGATCTCTGCCTTTAAAAAGGGGAAGAACAAAAGCCGATTTCCATATAAGTGGAATTTCATTTAACTCAAGTGAAAGGTTAAAAATATGAGTCAGAGGAGGGGCAATAAAATCAGCTGCTAACTTTAAAAAGTAGGGTTCTAAATTATCTGGGCCTGCCGATTTTGATACATCTAAAATTTTAAGTGCTTTGGACACCTCCGAGATTGCAATTGGTGAAAAGTTGAAGGATTGACTAGACACTAAACTCTCTGACTGAACAATCAAAGGGTTCACATTAGCACCATTAACTGAATCAAATAAAAAACCAGAAGCTATGAAGTGTTCATTGAAACAATTTAGCATATTTACTTTATCCATTATTGTATCAGAGCCCTTATTAATACATGGTGGAAGTTCTATACCTTTATTATTTTCAGTTAATGATTTAACACTTTTCCAAAATTTTGATGGATTGTTTAGATTGTGAGATGTTTGTGTAAGAAAGTGTTCAGCTTAAGCTTTTCTGACTGCAATCGTACATGCATTGCGCAATCGCCTAAAATCAAGCCAGTCTGAATTTAAATAGTTTTTTCTAGCTTTTGCCCATGCCAGGTTGCGCTCATGAAGCATATTTGATAAAGGATGAGAAAACCATGCATTATTCCGACCCTTCACCCTGTACCTTTTGAGAGGAGCATGTTTGTTAACTAAACCAGAAAAATGTGCATAAAAAAATTCCCAGGCTATTTCAATCTCAGGGATTAAATTAATTTGTTCCCACTCTAAATTATTAAAATCATGTAGAAACCCTTGTTCTGAGAAATGTTTCATGTCACGCTTGGTTATGATGTTTGGTTTAGTTTTAGGATTTTTTGTGTTTCTAACTGTTGCGATGACACAGTGGTCACTGATGTCATTCGCAAATATGGATGCAGTTGAATACTTATGAGTGTTTGTTAAGATTAGATTTAGTGATGATTTCTTTGGACACTTTAGATTCGGTCTAGTGGGCTTGTCAACAATCTGAAAGAGATTCAATGCATCACAATAAAAGAAGAAAAGAAAGATTTTAAGGTAAGAAATAATTCTGAATTATATTAGTTAGTGTTATTTGTGCTTGTGATTTGATTCATTCATTGCTATAGGAGAGGAAGAATTTTGCAAACTCGTCAAATCATCTAAATCGACAACGTGCATGTTAGACCCTATACCGACTAAGCTGCTGAAAGAGATGCTTCCAGATGTCATAGATCCTCTTCTTAATATCATTAATTCATCTTTGTCTCTAGGATACGTACCGAAAACCTTTAAGCTAGCTATGATTAAACCGCTTGTTAAAAAACAGCAACTTGATCCTACAAAGCTAGTCAATTACAGGCCGATCTCTAATCTGCCATTTCTGTCAAAAATATTAGAAAAAGCAGTATCCTCACAACTGTGTTCTTTTCTTGAAAGAAATGATATCTGCGAGGATTTTCAGTCCGGATTTAGACCGTACCATAGTACCGAGACCGCTCTCGTTAGAGTCACAAATGATTTGCTCTTATCATCCGATCGTGGTTGTATCTCTCTATTAGTATTACTGGATCTTAGTGCTGCATTTGACACCATTGACCACAACATCCTTTTAAATAGACTCGAACATTATGTTGGCATTAGTGGAATTGCACTAGCATGGTTTAAATCATACTTATCTGACCGTTATCAGTTTGTAGCAGTAAATGAAGAGATGTCTTATCAATCACAAGTTCAGTATGGCGTACCACAAGGCTCAGTACTAGGACCGCTGCTGTTCACTCTGTATATGCTACCATTAGGAGATATCATTAGGAAACATGGAATTAGCTTTCACTGTTATGCCGACGATACTCAGCTGTATATTTCTTCAAAACCTAACGAAACCTACGAATTCACAAAATTAACGGAATGCATAGCTGATATAAAAAATTGGATGACTAGTAATTTCCTACTACTAAATTCAGAAAAAACAGAGATTCTAATTATTGGACAAAAAACTTCCACACGTAATAACCTAGAGTACTGTCTAACACTTGATGGCTGCTCTGTTAAGTCTTCGTCGTCGGTCAGGAACCTGGGTGTGCTCTTTGATACCAATCTTTCATTTGAAAGTCATGTGTCTAGTATCTGTAAAACCGCTTTCTTCCATCTTAAAAATATATCTAAATTACGTCATATGCTCTCAATGAATAATGCAGAACAATTAGTTCATGCGTTTATGACCTCAAGGCTAGATTATTGTAATGCTCTACTGGGTGGTTGCCCTGCACGCTTAATAAACAAACTACAGCTAGTTCAAAACGCAGCAGCTCGAGTTCTTACTAGAACCAGGAAGTATGACCATATTAGCCCTGTTCTGTCAACACTGCATTGGCTGCCTATTAAACATCGGATAAATTTTAAAATATTGCTGATCACTTACAAAGCACTAAATGGTTTAGCTCCGCAGTACTTGAGCGAGCTCTTAACGCATTATAGTCCTTCACGTCTACTGCGATCTCAAAATTCCGGTCAGTTAATAATACCTAGAATATCAAAATCGACTGCTGGCGGTAGATCCTTTTCCTATTTAGCACCAAATCTTTGGAACAGTCTTCCTACCATTGTCCGGGAAGCAGACACACTCTGTCAGTTCAAATCTAGACTAAAAACACATCTCTTCAGCCTAGCATACACATAACACATTATAGACTTATATAATTAGGCTGCATAGTTTAGAACAGCCGGGACCGGGAACACTTCCCGTAATCCTGATGTACTTGGTACATCATAAGAAGGACGGCGTCTACGCTAATATTAGTCTCTCTGTCTATCCCGAGGTTTACCGCTGTCCACTGGAACCAGGCCGTATCCAGATCTGATGAAGGACCAGCGCCAGGACACGACGACGACGCCGCTGACCTGAAGTGTCAACCAGTCTCTCCTCCTCTCCACTCTGACTTCAAACTACCGGAACTGGACAAATACTCTGATTCATTCTGAACTTCATACACTGTTCACTCATTGGCCAGAGGAGAACTGGCCCCCGACTGAGCCTGGGTTCTCCCAAGGTTTTTTTCTCCCTTCTGTCACCTGATGGAGTTTTGGTTCCTTGCCGCTGTTGCCTTACCTTCTGGCTTGCTTAGTTGGGGACATTTAATATTCAACAATATTATAGATCTGCCTTAAAGGTGGATGATGATGAAATTATTTTTTGTATTATTTTCATGTTATCACTGTGAAGCTGCTTTGATACAATCTGTATTGTAAAAAGCGCTATATAAATAAAGATGACTTGACTTGACTGCTGTTTTATATACTTGAATATACCCTCCTACTTGAAATTCACTGCAAAAAAGCTTTTCTTAATATTTTGTCTTGTTTATAGTTCAAATGTCACAGGTCGGGGCGGGCCAAGCCAGACTGCACCCACCCCTGGAAACCGGGAACCACCTCGAGGAACGTGTCAAGGACCAGACAGACAAGGGGATAAAATAATGACAGTATTTTATTATATTAAAATTTGTAAATTGGATAAGTCCTAATTAAAATCTTCTTCTTGCCGCCAGGGCAGTTCGGGTGTCTCTGGACCTCCTGGGACGGGAGGGGGGGGGGGAGCGATCGTAGCGGGCCGGGGGCTCGTTGAAGGGGGATCAGGGGAAATCCTCACGCCGTACAGGTAGGTATGCAAGTGTGGGGGCGAGCGAGTCACTGGAACGATATGGCAAGGTTTAACTGTTCGACAGTATATGAACACTCAGCTGAGGTACCTTCTTTCTGATTCGGGCAGATGCTTCCAATGGAGGACGTGTGGAAACCACCAGACGGGGAGGACACTTTAAGCGAAACGCTCCACTTGGTTGAGCACTGGAACGGTACAGTAAGGTTTGGCTGTTCAACAGTATATGTAACTTTCGACTAAAATACCATCTCTTCTTCTGAACAGGGCAAGGCTTCAAGGAGGCGTATGGAGACCACCAGACGGGGAGGACACTTGGAGCAGAACGCTCCACTTTGGCTGTGCACTGGAACGATACAGTAAGGTTTGGCTGTTCAACAGTAAAATGTAACTTTCAACTGAAATACCTTCTCTTCTTCGGAACAGGGCAAGGCTTCAAGGAGGCGTATGAGGACCACCAGACGGGGAGGGCACTTGGAGCGGAACGCTCCACTTGGCTGTGCACTGGAATAATACAGCAGGACTTTAACTATTCAACAGTTTAGGGAACATTCAGCTGAATTACCTTCTCCTTTTCTGGAGGACAGAGGCTTCAAAGAGGCGTGTGGAGACCACCAGGCGGGGAGGACACTTGGAGCGCAACGCTCCGCTTCGCTGGGCACTGGAACAAACACAGCACGGTTCTAACAGTTCAACAATATATGAAGCACTCAGCATTAACGGAGCCGGGTCTTCTCAACGCAGGAAGTTGGGCGCTTGCTTTATCAAGACCCTTCTTTAGAGACACCGGGTGGAAGACTGTAGGAGGAGAGTGCACGGCAGACTACTATTACTTCTCCACTCAATAATTTCACTTCACAGCACAAACCGTGTGAATCGTCACTTCAGGCACTGCAAGTCCACTCGCACACCGTGCATTCGGGCCAGCACTCACCCACCGGTCTTTCTCCCACCAGATCGGATCTCGTCTTTGGCCAGGGCTTGACTTCGCTCCAGGAAAAGCAGAAGAACGGTTCAGCGATTATCACATTCGGCAAGGAGAGGACAGAAGTTGGAGACGGATCAACAATTCACTCGGTGTACTAGTTCACTCACTTTCCAAACTATCAACACCACTTCAGTGTTAGTGCAAAAAAAACAACGGATCCAATACTCATCACTTTGCGTCCTTCCCACTGCTGACGATATTCCTTAGGTTTTCGCTGACAAATCCTTCACCCTTTTCTTCCTACTACTCAGCTTTGATCTTCACCCGTTCCACAGCCCAGCCTCAATAAAAAGAACAATCCGCCAACGAGCACAGTATCACACGGTAGGAGAACCACCCTCACAGTCTGTTTTCTCTCTGTTTTTAAAGCCCCATCTCAATATGTGTCCCTCTCACAGCGTTCCCTGTAATTGCCCCACACCTGCTGTCACTCAGGCAATTGGCCTCGCTGCCATGGCAACAAATTCGCAGTGCATTCACCAGGATCTTGGTCCCGTTCAGGTTTTTGTCACCCCGTGACACAAACATCTAAAAATTCTTAAATCAAGAAGCATTTAGCCTACTAGACAAGTAAAACATTTCTTGTTTTGGGGAAAAATAACTTAATATTAGGTGAGTTTCTGCTTAAAATAATCTGCTAATGTCTTAAGCAAAATAATATTAAATCAATCAGAACACAAGATTATTTTACTTACCCCATTTGGCAGATTATTTTGCTTATTTTAAGCAAAAACTCACTTAATTTAGTTATTTTTTCCCCAAAATAATACAATAACTTTTGCTTGCATTTGGGGTCGCATTTGAATGACATACCAAACTGGGGCAGCCTTCGTCGCGCCGCTGTGACGCAATCGACCTTCAAACGCGGCCAATCGGCCTTCAAATTTGGCAGCCTTCATATATGCAGCCTTCGCATTGGGACACAGCTATTGTTTCATGAAGCCTCGATCTGCCCACCACTAGAATACATTTGCAGAAGTGTAGTAAATCCAAATCAACAGGCAAAGAGATGGTCAAAGATACAGGCTGGGTACAGTGAACAAAATAGACAGCAACCAAGGCAAAAACAGTACTCCAAAATCAATGCCAATGGAACGAACGCTCAGTAAGACTGGCAATAGGCCTACTTCGCAAAGTCTTAGTGGAAAGCATAGCTCTTTATATCAAACAAACAAATAGGATGTAATTGTAGAAGATATGGAGTGTAGCCAGTATTCAGGTCAGGGCTCCCTCTGCTGGTTAGAGGGAGCAGATGTTACATTATCATTTCCCCTTTTCCTTTTTCTGTTCGGTGCCCCAGAACGCTTCTGCTATCCATTTTACTCATAGACTTAATGTCTGTGACGAAGCGGACGCTGAGGCAGACTCCATAAGCAGATGTTTATTATAATCCACAGTGAACAGATCAGAATCGGTAGGCAGATAGCATAAACTTGAAGCAGGCAGAGGTAACACACAAAGAGGCAGTCCAATCCAAACAATAGAGCAAAGGGATAATCCAAGAGGCATAAACAGTATAAAGCTGGCAAGGGTCGTACACAATATAAGCATGACTAAGACAAGATAACGCTCGGTAGCACAGGTAGACTGGCAATACTTTGCAATGGCCTACTAGCCTGGCCATGCTTAAATGTCATACAAACAGGAAGCAACCAGTGAAGCAGAGTGCGTGGAACACAGTCAGAACTCTGGAGAGGGCTCCCTCTGCTGGTGTGACGTTACAGTGTCAGAGGGTGAGTGGTTGATATTTATAAAATAAATATATTTTTAACTCCGTTAAAATGCTAAATATTCATTTCATAATTTTTAACAAATAACTTCTAATTATTTGAAAAGTTTTGTTAAAGGAGATTTTCAAATACCCTCTCATGTGGCGCCCCATGCACTTCATATACTGCATACCCCGTTGTTAGGCCCTGGTCATATCTCTGCTTAACCTTACATTGTAAAATATCAAACATCACTTTTTACCAAGCCCTTTTTATCCATTTTGTGGACCGTTGTGTTTGCCAGCACTCTGCTTCATTTCACAAACCGTTCATGTCTTTGAAGGTAGCGTCATAATGCCTGTGTATCAATAAGGAAGAAGGGGCTCATGGGGCTTTTAAATGTCAGAAACATTCTTCCTATCAGTCTAGGGAACAGTTGACACTCAGTTGAGTGCAGGCCTGCAGCGAGACAAAGCTAATAAATGCTGTATTGTTGGAGTCTGAGGTTTGAGATTTGTAGCTACTGGTCTAGGCTGTTTGCTTGAAGAAGAATGATGTGTGTGTGTCACTGTGCTCGGACAATACAAGCACTGTTTGCTCTCCTCCAGAATGTATGAGGAAAAAAGACAAATGGGGGAGAAATAGGAGGTGGTCATTGAAGGGACGAACCATTTTGAGAGATGTGAGCATTAGCACTGCCTTCTGTGACCAGTTAACACATTAAAATTGTGTTAATGAACTACTGAGGAAAGCTTGATGGTGATTTTGAGGGAATTGCTAATATTGTTCAGAGACACAGGTGAGCTGTTTTAACTTACTAAATCTGATATTTTTTCATGAAATTTGCAGGGACTTTAAAAAGAGTAACCAAAACGTAAAATACCATTTTGCATATGTCTATACTTGGCAGCAAAACATCACCATTACATACTGACAAACATTTGGACTGTCCATATGTCACTAACCTCAATAACAGATTAAAAAAATATATATATATTTTGTTAGATTTTCAGTGATAGTTAAGTAAATAAACATTTTCAAAATATTTAATTAGTCTAAACTTTAAAAAAAAACAATGATCCCATTTGTTAATTAGCAGCATACATATACAGAACATTTAAACTTTTGCTTTTTTAACAAAGTTTTCACATACGTAAAATGTCTTTTTCATGTGATGTTTAGTTTTTCCATAATTACACTTGAACCCAGCGTGTCATTACCCATCATGCATGACGGTAAACAACACATCACAACACGATTCCCCTAATGACCAATTAAAGTGTGCTAAAGATTTGACTGTAGCATGGGACAAAGTTTGACAATCTTCAGTCGTGTCTTCGCAGTCTTTTCAAAAAAGCTTTACCACAATAGTTGTGTGCTGTAATAAATTCACATTTAAAATACTAAACACAAAATGATACTCTATGTTAAACACACCCTTTCACATTAAGTTAGTGTTTGTGAATATATATATATATATAGGGGGTGGTGATGGCGCAATGGATAAGACACATGCCTTTGGTGTGAGAGACCCAGGTTTGAATCCACTGTGAGACACCAATGTGTCCCTGAGCAAGACACTTAACCCCTAGTTGCTCCAGAGGCGTGCGACCTCTGACATATACAGCAATTGTAAGTCGCTTTGGATAAAAGCGTCAGCTAAATGAATAAATGTAAATGTAAATGTAAATATATATATATATATATATATATATATATATAGTTCTCAAACACTAGTGTCTCTATAACAAAGAATTTCTAATTATTTTCACTCATGCATGGATGTGCATGAAGTCTAAATAATGCTTTAGTTCAGTGTAAAGCAGCAGAATGTGTCTAACTCTGAGAGGTTAAACATCCTAAATGTGCTTGAGTTGTGTGGTGTAAAAACTGGTAACACTTTATTTTAAGGTTCCAGAATTATTAGTTAAGCATAAATACACTAGTAATTAATTATTAACTTAACACACAGTAAGGGCATATTAGTCATTCTTTACAATTTTTTAAAATATTTGAAGCATTCACATTCATGCGATAAATAAGCAAAAATTAGCTAGTAATTAATAATTAACTGAATAAACAGTAAATTGTCTCTTAGCCATTTTTTACAACTTGTAGTATTTTTGTATAGTAATGTACTTAGTTATATTTCAGTGATTCGCTATCTATTAAGTTAAATGAACAATATGAAGCTAATAACTATGTTTAATTAGTGCTGTTTCTAGTTATAAATGGCAAGTGTAAAAAAGTAATTTGATCACCTGTTCTAAAGTGAAAGTTATATCTTTATTAATTAGGGCACTTATTGAGTGATATTTAAGTTAGACCAGAATAAGCCAATAATTATGGCTCATATATATACATATATGTAGATATAACTTTATATATAATATATAATATTTAATATAATGCAATTAATTTCAATTAATTACAGCAAATTGTGCAATTAATTAGTTAACGTTTTTAATCGATTCCAAGCCCTGATATATATATATATATATATATATATATATATCATCATCAATATTTAAATGTAGAACCACCTAATTAAATTGAACAACACAAAAAGAACAGAAAATTGCCCTATATTAAAATAATATTAAACATCAATATTCTTCTTTCAGTTCCTTGCAACATATAATCAGATTTAACAGATTTTTTTGTTGTTGTTGTTGCTAATTATCAAAATAAAGTATAGTCCTACAAAGCTATTATCAACAGAGCATGTGATCAGAGAAGGTGATTTTACACACGCAGAACATTGAAGCAGAACATTGAGCAGAGAGCACAGCGCGCCGATACACACACACATACACACACACACACACACAACGCGGCAAAAAAAGTGCTGCGTCAATTGCGTTTTTTCTTTTTTACACGTTAAACATCTCAAATTAATCGCAAAGATTAATGCGTTAATTCCCCAAGCCCTATATATATATATATATATATATATATATATATATATATATATATATATATATATATATATTAGGGGTGTCACGATTCTCCAAATCCTCGATTCGATTACATTTTCGATTCTAAGGTCACAGTTCGATTCGATTTTCGGTTTTTACTCTTTTTCTTTTTCTTTTTTTTTTAGCACAGGTTGCTATGCCATTTTTAGACCAAACTTTTATGCATAATATCTGACCTTTGTTCGCAATGTACCACACTACATTGTCAAATTTAAAACATTTATTAAGAACATAATGTAACAATACTTCTTCAGTCAATTGGAAACTAAAGCAAAATAACCTGCGATCTAGTTTCTCTTTTGTAACTGCAGTCTTCTTCACAGAAGATGACATTCAAGTTCACAGCAAAACAAACAAACAAACAGTTTAACAGATAAATCTATGCGTCGCGCAGAGCCACGTCTTTAAAATTCTAACACTTTATTCTCTGAGTGCACACACACACACACACACACACACACACCGGCGGCGCCATTCGGCGTCTGTCCGCGGCGCCCAGCAACGGCTCAGGACCTTGTTCAAAATGAATCCTGCCGCGCCAGAGAGCGCCATTCACATTGTATATTACATTTATAAATTAATACATTTTATATACATTTATTTGTCTCAAATCGTCGTTATGACTTTGCTGCAATATACATGTTTTACATTCATTTACAGAAATCAGCTGGTTGAATGAAAATTGCTGATGTTATCGGATTTTCAGGATACATTCAGTTAACGGACGCTCTCTGAGATAAAGTGCAGACTAAGCAACGTTGTACAGTAGCCTCATAACATAGACATGATCTTAATTCCATAATGTCCTTAAACATAATATTGCAGGCCACATGAAAGTGCGCGTCCGGTGTGTGCGATACCTCGAGTTGTCATAGACGCGCCGCGGCGCTTCTCGTCCGGTGTGTGCGATACCTCGAGTTGTCATAGACGCATAGATTTCTGCTTGACAAGCCGACCGAACGTGACATGGGGGCGTGGCAGCATCGACGATTCCATTTTTTAATTCGATGATCGAGATTGTGACTTAATTTCGATCGATTTCGATTTAAAATCGAAATCGTGACACCCTTAATATATATATATATATATATTATACAAAAAGGATTCCAATTGCAATAAAAAAGTTATATATCCATTTCTTTAGTGTCACGTCAGATCTGGATTGAGTTTGGAACGTTTGATTTCGTTTAAAATACTCCTGCGTCTAGATCCAGCTTCTAGTGACTACTGCGTCTAGATCCCGCTTCTAGTGACTACTGAATCTAGATCCCGCTTCTGGTGACTACTGTGTCTAGATCCAGCTTCTGGTGACTACTGCGTCTAGATCCAGCTTCTAGTGACTACTGCATCTAGATCCCGCTTCTGGTGACTACTGCGTCTAGATCCAGCTTCTGGTGACTACTGTGTCTAGATCCCGCTTCTGGTGACTACTGCATCTAGATCCCGCTTCTAGTGACTACTGCATCTAGATCCCACTTCTAGTGACTACTGCATCTAGATCCCGCTTCTGGTGACTACTGTGTCTAGATCCAGCTTCTGGTGACTACTGCGTCTAGATGCCGCTTCTAGTGACTACTGCGTCTAGATCCCACTTCTAGTGACTATTGCATCTAGATCCCGCTTCTGGTGACTACTGCGTCTAGATCCCGCTTCTAGTGACTACTGCATCTAGATCCCGCTTCTGGTGACTACTGTGTCTAGATCCAGCTTCTGGTGACTACTGCGTCTAGATCCCGCTTCTAGTGACTACTGTATCTAGATCCCGCTTCTGGTGACTACTGTGTCTAGATCCAGCTTCTGGTGACTACTGCGTCTAGATCCAGCTTCTGGTGACTACTGCGTCTAGATCCAGCTTCTGGTGACTACTGCGTCTAGATCCCGCTTCTAGTGACTACTGCATCTAGATCCCGCTTCTAGTGACTACTGTGTCTAGATCCAGCTTCTAGTGACTACTGCGTCTCGATCCAGCTTCTAGTGACTACTGCGTCTAGATCCAGCTTCTAGTGACTACTGCGTCTCGATCCAGATTCTGGTGATATTGCGTCTCAATCCAGCTTCTAGTGACTACTGTGTCTAGATCCCGCTTCTAGTGACTACTGCGTCTTGATCCAGCTTCTAGTGACTACTGTGTCTAGATCCCGATTCTAGTGACTACTGCGTCTAGATCCAGCTTCTAGTGACTACTGCGTCACGATCCAGCTTCTGGTGACTACTGCGTCTCGATCCAGCTTCTGGTGACTACTGCGTCTCGATCCAGCTTCTGGTGACTTCTGTGTCTAGATCCAGCTTCTGGTGATATTGCTTCTCAATCCAGCTTCTAGTGACTACTGCGTCTAGATCCAGCTTCTAGTGACTACTGTGTCTCGATCCCGCTTCTAGTGACTACTGCGTCTAGATCCAGCTTCTAGTGACTTCTGTGTCTAGATCCCGCTTCTAGTGACTACTATGTCTAGATCCAGCTTCTAGTGACTTCTGTGTCTAGATCCAGCTTCTCGTGATATTGCGTCTCAATCCAGCTTCTAGTGACTACTGTGTCTAGATCCAGCTTCTAGTGACTACTGCGTCTCGATCCAGCTTCTGGTGATATTGCGTCTCAATCCAGCTTCTAGTGACTACTGTGTCTAGATCCAGCTTCTAGTGACTACTGCGTCTCGATCCAGCTTCTAGTGACTACTGCGTCTAGATCCAGCTTCTAGTGACTACTGCGTCTCGATCCAGATTCTGGTGATATTGCGTCTCAATCCAGCTTCTAGTGACTACTGTGTCTAGATCCAGCTTCTAGTGACTACTGTGTCTAGATCCCGATTCTAGTGACTACTGCGTCTAGATCCAGCTTCTAGTGACTACTGCGTCACGATCCAGCTTCTGGTGACTACTGCGTCTCGATCCAGCTTCTGGTGACTACTGCGTCTCGATCCAGCTTCTGGTGACTTCTGTGTCTAGATCCAGCTTCTGGTGATATTGCTTCTCAATCCAGCTTCTAGTGACTACTGCGTCTAGATCCAGCTTCTAGTGACTACTGTGTCTCGATCCCGCTTCTAGTGACTACTGCGTCTAGATCCAGCTTCTAGTGACTTCTGTGTCTAGATCCCGCTTCTAGTGACTACTATGTCTAGATCCAGCTTCTAGTGACTTCTGTGTCTAGATCCAGCTTCTGGTGATATTGCGTCTCAATCCAGCTTCTAGTGAATACTGTGTCTAGATCCAGCTTCTAGTGACTACTGCGTCTCGATCCAGCTTCTGGTGATATTGCGTCTCAATCCAGCTTCTAGTGACTACTGTGTCTAGATCCAGCTTCTAGTGACTACTGCGTCTCGATCCAGCTTCTAGTGACTACTGCGTCTAGATCCAGCTTCTAGTGACTACTGCGTCTCGATCCAGATTCTGGTGATATTGCGTCTCAATCCAGCTTCTAGTGACTACTGTGTCTAGATCCAGCTTCTGGTGACTACTGCGTCTAGATCCAGCTTCTAGTGACTACTGCGTCTAGATCCAGCTTCTAGTGACTACTGCGTCTAGATCCAGCTTCTGGTGACTACTGTGTCTAGATCCAGCTTCTGGTGACTACTGCGTCTAGATCCAGCTTCTAGTGACTACTGCGTCTAGATCCAGCTTCTAGTGACTACTGCGTCTAGATCCAGCTTCTAGTGACTACTGTGTCTAGATCCAGCTTCTAGTGACTACTGCGTCTAGATCCAGCTTCTAGATACTACTGCGTCTCGATCCAGCTTCTAGATACTACTGCGTCTAGATCCAGCTTCTGGTGACTACTGCGTCTAGATCCCGCTTCTGGTGACTACTGCGTCTAGATCCCGCTTCTAGTGACTACTGCGTCCAGATCCCGCTTCTAGTGACTACTGCGTCTAGATCCAGCTTCTAGTGACTACTGCGTCTAGATCCCGCTTCTAGTGACTACTGTGTCTAGATCCCGCTTCTGGTGACTACTGTGTCTAGATCCAGCTTCTAGTGACTACTGCGTCTAGATCCCGCTTCTAGTGACTACTGCGTCTAGATCCCGCTTCTAGTGACTACTGTGTCTAGATCCAGCTTCTA
Organism: Phoxinus phoxinus; assembly: GCF_949152265.1. Classification (NCBI taxonomy): domain Eukaryota; kingdom Metazoa; phylum Chordata; class Actinopteri; order Cypriniformes; family Leuciscidae; genus Phoxinus; species Phoxinus phoxinus. The sequence continues at coordinate 27,700,033 of NC_136899.1, read as the reverse complement.
ATGACTACTGTGTCTAGATCCAGCTTCTAGTGACTACTGTGTCTAGATCCAGCTTCTAGTGACTACTGCGTCTAGATCCCGCTTCTAGTGACTACTGCGTCTAGATCCCGCTTCTAGTGACTAATATGTCTAGATCCCGCTTCTAGTGACTACTATGTCTAGATCCCGCTTCTAGTGACTACAGTGTCTAGATCCAGCTTCTAGTGACTACTGCGTCTAGATCCCGCTTCTAGTGACTACTGCGTCTAGATCCCGCTTCTAGTGACTACTGCGTCTAGATCCAGCTTCTAGTGACCACTGCGTCTAGATCCCGCTTCTAGCGACTACTGCGTCTAGATCCAGCTTCTAGCGACTACTGCGTCTAGATCCAGCTTCTGGTGACTACTGCGTCTAGATCCAGCTTCTGGTGAATTCTGCGTCTAGATCCAGCTTCTAGTGACTACTGCGTCTAGATCCAGCTTCTAGTGACTACTGCGTGTAGATCCCGATTCTAGTGACTACTGCGTCTAGATCCCGTTTCTGGTGACTACTGCGTCTAGATCCAGCTTCTAGTGACTACTGCGTCTAGATCCAGCTTGTAGTGACTACTGCGTCTAGATCCCGATTCTAGTGACTACTGCGTCTAGATCCCGTTTCTGGTGACTACTGCGTCTAGATCAAGCTTCTAGTGACTACTGCGTCTAGATCCCGTTTCTGGTGACTACTGCGTCTAGATCCAGCTTCTAGTGACTACTGCGTCTAGATCCCGCTTCTAGTGACTACTGCGTCTAGATCCTGCTTCTAGTGACTACTGCGTCTAGATCCAGCTTCTAGTGACCACTGCGTCTAGATCCCGCTTCTAGCGACTACTGCGTCTAGATCCAGCTTCTAGCGACTACTGCGTCTAGATCCAGCTTCTGGTGACTACTGCGTCTAGATCCAGCTTCTGGTGAATTCTGCGTCTAGATCCAGCTTCTAGTGACTACTGCGTCTAGATCCAGCTTCTAGTGACTACTGCGTGTAGATCCCGATTCTAGTGACTACTGCGTCTAGATCCCGTTTCTGGTGACTACTGCGTCTAGATCCAGCTTCTAGTGACTACTGCGTCTAGATCCAGCTTGTAGTGACTACTGCGTCTAGATCCCGATTCTAGTGACTACTGCGTCTAGATCCCGTTTCTGGTGACTACTGCGTCTAGATCCAGCTTCTAGTGACTACTGCTTCTAGATCCCGTTTCTGGTGACTACTGCGTCTAGATCCAGCTTCTACTGACTACTGCGTCTAGATCCAGCTTCTAGTGACTACTGCGTCTAGATCCAGCTTCTAGTCACTACTGCGTCTAGATCCAGCTTCTAGTGACTACTGCGTGTAGATCCAGCTTCTAGTGACTACTGCGTCTAGATCCTGTTTCTAGTGACTACTGCGTCTAGATCCAGCTTCTAGTGACTACTGCGTCTAGATCCAGCTTCTAGTGACTACTGCGTCTAGATCCCGTTTCTGGTGACTACTGCGTCTAGATCCAGCTTCTAGTGACTACTGCGTCTAGATCCCGTTTCTGGTGACTACTCCGTCTAGATCCAGCTTCTAGTGACTACTGCGTCTAGATCCAGCTTCTAGTGACTACTGCGTCTAGATCCAGCTTCTAGTGACTACTGCGTCTAGATCCAGCTTCTAGTGACTACTGTGTCTAGATCCCGCTTCTAGTGACTACTGCGTCTAGATCCCGCTTCTAGTGACTACTGCGTCTAGATCCCGCTTCTAGTGACTACTTCGTCTAGATCCAGCTTCTAGTGACTACAGCGTCTAGATCCAGCTTCTAGTGACTACTGTGTCTAGATCCAGCTTCCAGTTTTTTCATCTTTGCCTCAACCACGTTCTGACACATAGAATCAAAGTAAAATATACTAGCTTGGGATTTTGACCCAAGACATAATTGGCTGGTTAGGCACTTATTTATATACTTTTGTTGATATTGTGGTATAATTGTTTCAAGGCTTTGCAATATAAGATTTAATTTTAGATTTGACATTTAGTGAATTATAAACTATAATGAGACATTTTAAATAGCAACACACATGCATTCCTGCTCTGTGATATCATAACTAAATTAAAAGACTTTCACAAGATGGAAAACTCTGAGTCATACTGAATGAACTGTGTTCAAAATAGTTTCATCTTCATTCAAGCACAATGAACTATTTGTTGTCCCTAAAATTCTGGGTAAGAGTGATGGGAGCATCAAGTCATTTTACAGACTCTCTGGTTCAATTTCATTCAGCAAAATGAACAAATTTGTATTCGTCATTTTGTTAAGCTCAACACTGTTGAATTTGAAATTAATTTTGCTACTATTTAAGTGAAATATTTTGAATTTATTTTTTCAGTCTGGTTTACAGGCCGACACCCCTAAACATAACCAATTTCTTGACAATTAAAACAAAAACAAAACAACAACAACAACAACGACAACAGAAAACACAGGTAACTGGCAGGTAAATTAGGTTATTTAAAAGAAAAGGCAATATATATATTTTTTAAAAAAAAACATCTCACTGCAATTGGTTTGGTTGAAAATAAAATCATACTAACAAAGTGTATTTATTATTAACACTAAGTATGCTATATCTTTTCTAATTGATCCGACATCAGAATTCCAATATTGGGCTTCCGAACAGGCCCTAATTCCCATAGACCTCATTCCCTCACAGGAAAGAAACAGTCTTGTATGTTTGTCTTTGTTATGTTTGTCTTTTTGTCCGATTATAAAATACCTTTTTCTATGTCGTCACATCATTTTTTTATAGCGCTTTAAAGAACAGTATTAATTTAGCATAGTTCTTCAATTATGAAAAATATACTATTTCATCTGTGAATAAGTTTCAAAAAGACAATAGTGTCATCATTCAGCTCAATTTAGTTAAATGACTGACACTGTTGCAAAATTAATTGATTATGAAGCAAACTATATTTATTATATAAATATAAGGGAATCATTAAGTTTCAAAAGCTGTGTGTAGGTAAATGTTTTACTTGTCAGATACTGTCAGTACATCCAAATATATACAATATTTTCATTAGTTGTCAGTTACAATCATCAAAATTAAAAGAAATAAACATTTAAAATATATCAGTCTGTGTGTAATGAATAAATATAATATACAAGTTTCACTTTTTGAATGGAATTACTGAATTAAATAAACTTTTTCATGATATTCTAATTATATGACCAGCACCTGACCATCACCTGTATATTACAACTTGTGAAAAGGGGCATAATATGTCACCTTTAATAAAATAATAACAAAAATACATAGATCACACAACCAAGGAGACAAAACTGTGCTCACATACATGACAGCCATTAAAGAACAACACATAAGAATAACTAATCACAGCTGGGAACAATCAAGACTAATGAGAAGAAACACAGGAACAGAAGAGACAAACTAAAAGTCCACATAGTAAAACGGTACGAAAGACACAGAACCATGATCTACATATTATCTACAAATACTGCAGTGACAAACACTAGCTTAAGTTAGTAAAATGGCTGAAATAAAATGTAATTAATAACTAATAATTATATATAAAATCAGTAATAATAAATAATTAATTTGCCTCTTGCATGTCTGTTTATTAAACATTTCGGTTGCATATTTTAAAACATGATTAAATATACGAGATGGTTGTTGTTGTTCATTTCAGAAAATGATTACACCTAGCCTGATGATTACCCAGTAGTCTCACTCGAATGGGTTATTTGTGCTCCAGCTAGACTCCAACACTTCAGTCTATTGAAGAATTCTGTTCACCTTCACCTCAACTCTCTCTAAAAAAAAAAAAAACCTGCGTTAGATTGACCTGCGAAGGGTCATAGCACTTACATACTGTTGTCCTACTGTTAGTTTAATTGCTTCTATTGCTCTCATTTGTAAGTCGCTTTGGATAAAAGCGTCAGCTAAATGAATAAATGTAAATGTAAATGTATAAATCATTCTAAGAATCTCTTTCCTCTTTTTCAATAACAGAAAAGTCATCATTTCCTTCTAATGGAGTTTTGCCTCATATCCTGTTGGAGTCCGTCTCCCCCATTGGCATTATCACCCTGACATCCAGCCCTAACACTCAATGAAGCACTGATTCAAAAAACTCCTCAACAATGGACAACTGTTCTCTTCTTCATGTGCTCCTCATGATCTTCATCATGCCTGGCTGGCTCGGGGGTGACCCTATTATCTCAAGAAAACAGCAAGAGATCCGTTCGAGTAAAGCCTTTCGTGGGTCCCATCTGAGAGTGAGACGTGGCTGGATTTGGAGCCAAATATTTGTTGAAGAAGAAGATCCAACACCAAGGAAGATTGGTCAGGTATAACTGGAGTTCACAAAGGGCTTTGACACCTCTAAACTAAAGAAATGTGGGAAAAGGTCACATAGCTTAAAGACAAGGATGGGGAGCTTAGACAGTCTTACAGTGACATCCATGTTAGGGGGCTTTCACACTGGGCTCGTTTGCTGCGGTCTGAGCCGAGTGCGATTGTTCCTTGAGCCGAGCGCGATTGTGCGAGTGTGTGTCCAGGCGAAGGTCCTTCCTCAGATCTGGAGTGTGTGTGTGTGTGAGAGAGTGTGTGTCCAGGCGAAGGTCCTTCATCAGATCTGGAGTGTGTGTGTGTGTGAGAGAGTGTGTGTCCAGGCGAAGGTCCTTCCTCAGATCTGGAGTGTGTGTGTGTGTGTGAGAGAGTGTGTGTCCAGGCGAAGGTCCTTCCTCAGATCTGGAGTGTGTGTGTGTGTGAGAGAGTGTGTGTCCAGGCGAAGGTCCTTCATCAGATCTGGAGTGTGTGTCTGTGTGAGAGAGTGTGTGTCCAGGCGAAGGTCCTTCCTCAGATCTGGAGTGTGTGTGTGTGTGAGAGAGTGTGTGTCCAGGCGAAGGTCCTTCATCAGATCTGGAGTGTGTGTGTGTGTGAGAGAGTGTGTGTCCAGACGAAGGTCCTTCATCAGATCTGGAGTGTGTGTGTGTGTGAGAGAGTGTGTGTCCAGGCGAAGGTCCTTCCTCAGATCTGGAGTGTGTGTGTGTGTGAGAGAGTGTGTGTCCAGGCGAAGGTCCTTCATCAGATCTGGAGTGTGTGTGTGTGTGAGAGAGTGTGTGTCCAGGCGAAGGTCCTTCCTCAGATCTGGATACGGCCTGGATCCGGCAGGCTGCGGGAAAACCTTGGATAAACAAAGACACTAAAATTAGCGTAGATGCCATCCTTCTTATGATGTAATGAGTACATCAGGATTTAAGGGAAGCGGGTGTCAGAGTCTGAGTCTGTTTTCACACTTTTTATTGTTTGATTTAGCTTTCCTTTTCTGTTCGAGAGTTTGCTGTTAGTCTGTCAATTAGTTCTGTCTTTCTCGTCCCCTCCCTGTTGGTTTCCATGGTTTCTGATTGATTTGAGTATTCTGTTCAGGTGTGTTGTGTTAACTCACAAGCTACAAAATGTATTTGCCCTCATGTAATTAAGCCTGCAGTTTCAGTCTGTTACTTGTCCTGTATTGTTTCAAAGTTGTAGTGGTTGCTATATTCCATGTCTCCAAGTGTTCTCCAAGTATTTCTTTGTTTTGAATTTGCAATTAAATACTATTTTGTTTACTTTCTCATCATGCGCTTCACTACAACCACCAAACCGTGACAGATGGTGTAGTCAATGTGAAGTCTCAAGGGTGTCTTTTTTTTAAGGGGCACGAGTGACAGTCCTGGCACTTCTCAATTATAATTAGAAATTGATATATCAGCCTGTTCTCACGTAAATGCATCTCTATAGCACACAGTGTGTTTATCGTGCAATTTATACGTGAAAATGAGTTTTTACGTGGATATGATTCGCAGTTTTCGCGTGCATTTGATATGCACTTCATTGCGTGTAATACACACTCACCCCACACCACTACTAAACCAACCCATGCGTATCATATGCACTAAATTACACAATAAATACACTGTGTGCTATAGAGATGCATTTAGTGTGATCGGGTTGGATATATAGTTGATATGTCTTGCTAAATCTCTTTTACATCCTGCTTATTTTCCTTCAGCTGAAATCAGACTACGACACAGGCGACTTTACTGTCAAGTACATCCTCTCAGGTGAAGGAGCTGGTGACATATTCATCATTGATGAGTACACAGGTGACCTTCACTCATTACAGAGTCTGGACCGCGAGCTGAAGCCCTTCTACATACTGCAAGCCCAGGCCATCAACCGCAGATCCAGACAGCCTGTTGAACCTGAATCTGAGTTCATCATTAAAGTCCAGGACATCAACGACAATGCTCCAGAATTTATCAATGAGCCGTACATATCCAGCATCCCAGAGATGTGTCCCACAGGTGCGTTGACCCACTGTGTTTCATATGTTCATGACAAATTGAGAAAACTTAATTAAAAGATTATGCATGGTCTAAGTTAATAAATTAACTTATCAGTGCTAAAAAAAGTTTATGTTCATACACAATTTGAGGTGACACTTTAGAATACTGTTCTGTCATTAATGAATAAGTACACAGGAACAAATGAGTAACAATACCCGTCCTTTGGATGAGACGTTAAACCGAGGTCATGACTCTCTGTGGTCATTTAAAAATCCCAGGATGTCCTTCGGAAAAAGGAGGAGCGGTGTAACCCCGGTGTCCTTTAAAACGGAACTGAATCAACACAACTCACTTTAGCTTAACAAAAGCCGAAATGCATAATTTTCCTGTTATCACTTTAAAGTTGCTTTGAAACCATCTGTAATAAAGCACTATATAAATAAAGGTAACTTGACTTGACTAATGCATCAGAGGGCGATGGTGAAGCACGTGAAAGGTAAGAGACAATGAGGAAGTAGGTGCTGATCTGTGCTGATGTATTTGTCTCTATTAGGTAATAAAAACCCAGAAGTAGAAAAAGCCAGCATTGAAACCCACTAAACAGCATCTGGATCACAGAAACACTGAGCAGAGCTTGATCTCACTGATGGTCTATAGTTTCTGAATGGGAGCAAATCCCTGCATCTATGTTTCAACATCAAGTGGAACGATTTCCCTGTAAGTTGATACAGCAGCAAATGGAGAGATTGATGTTTTTTGTTTGTCTTTTTTTGCCATGATTTTGACAAGAGCAGTATTGATGTTGAATTATGGGGCCCAGATCACTGTTACAATTCATCTATACAAATTCTGAATAGCAGTTCAGGTCTGGGCTTTGTAAGGGTCAGTCAATTTCTTCAAGTCAACTCAACTCAACCCTTTATTTCTATAGAGATTTATACAATACAGATTGTTTCAAAGCAGCTTTACAGTGATAAACAGGAAAATAATGATCAATTATGCAACTCTAATTCAACAATGCTGTGAAGCAGCTCTAAAAGCCAATAGTGTTGATGTTCAGCTGAAATCCCTTTAATTCAATAACTGTGAAAAGTTCATCAACTATGAAATGAGTTCAATTCAGCTACAAAGCAGCTCTGGAGAAAACAGTTACGGCATCATTTTACTCAATATTCAGCAGTATCATTAACTTGAATGCACTGATGCTGTCGGATGAGAACTGAATCTAAGTGTCCACAACTAAGCAAGCCAGAGGCGACAGTGGCAAGAACACAAATTTAATCGGTGACAGAAATGGAGAACAACAAAAACAAAAAAAACCTGGGAGAAACTCAGTCGAGGGGCCAGTTCTTCTCTGGCCAACGAACAAACATGGTGTGATTATGATTTCAGGGTGCATCAAAAAGTCAGATTGTGGATTGATATTCAACACCAGACTCAGTAAACCATTAATAGAGCTATTCTTTCCGAATAGGGGAAGAACAGAAAGGACCCTCCCCAAATTTCTGTAACAGCTTTGCAAAATCAAAAGTTTCCAGGATGTCATTGTGTGATCCTATTCATAGAGCAAATATCAACCAAACTTTCTGTGAATATTTGGTTTCTCTAAAACATTTAATGTAGTAGCTTAATTTAGTTGTCTCTCTTTCACTATCAAACTGTGTAACACTTAAGAAAGTGTTCCTTCGTTAATGAATAACTACAGGAACAAATGATTAACGCATTATTAACACTCTAGTAACTACTAGTAACTAACAATAAACTCTGATTATCTGATTAGTAAGAGTGCTCAGTTCAATGAGGTAGTTCACTGGAAGGAATTACTATCCAATACCTTACAAAAAAACTCAAAAACGTACAATGTCTTCAGTCAATATTAAGGAGTTATTATGGTTTTCACTTTAGAATACTGATCCAAATAATTACTTGTTCCTTCTGAAGGATTTGGTAATACTTGAGTCATTACTATCCTATACTTTACAAAAACCTCAAAGCTTATAATGATTTCAGTCATTACTAGTGAGTTTATGCTTTTAATTTTAGAATAATAATCCAAAAAATTAGTAATTCCTTTAGACAGATGTAGTAACACCTGAGTCATTAGTAGTGGGTTACCATGATATTTATTTATTTAATTATACATTAATTATGCATTATTCATGTTAATTATGAACCTGTATATCATAGTTCTTATATGAGCCAACAGATGTAGGCAACATATTTTAACTACAGACAGTAAAAATAAATACACAAATTTAGCAAAGTAGAGACAGGACAGAAGACAACTAAGAACAATGACATCTTATAGACACTTCAACTCAATGGAATGAATAAAGAAAGACTCATTCAATTACTTTTTGTAAATGAGAGAAAGACACGCAATGGCAGATTCAATGGGAGTAGCACAATGCATATGTGTGAATGAACCACTATTCACTCATTCAGCCTTCTTTCTTCTCTACAGGGACCACAGTTATCCAGGTGACAGCCACAGATGCCGATGACCCTTTGTTTGGGAATAATGCTAAACTCATCTATTCAATCGTGCTGGGGGAGCCCTACTTCTCAGTGGAACCCAAAACAGGTGCAGATCCCTTGCTCAGCAATAACCTTTGTGCTTTAAACAGTCATGTGTAAAATTATCTGAATCTCACTGCATTAGGGTTAGGGTTAAATGGCATTTGTGTCAAATAAAGACAAAATTGTAAGTACAGTATAGTACACAGGTGTCAAACTCATTTCCTGGAGGGCCACAGCCCTACAGAGTTTAGTTCCAACCCTGCTTCAACACACACACACACACACACACACACACACACCTGCAATTTTCAAATAAGCATGAAGGACTTGACTGATCAGGTGTGTTTAACTGGGGATGAAGCTAAACTCTGCAGGGTTGTGGCCCTCCAGGAAGTAATTCAAATGAAGATACTGTGTCACAATGAAGTATTGTGAAACATGTCCATTTTATAAACTACACCTGGGTATATTTATTTATGAATAGTTATCTAACACAGATTTACTTGTAGTATTTACTTGTTTGCTTTGGGTCATTATTCATAAAATGCTGTTCTGGCATTCTCCTGTAAAATCCATTGTTCCGTCAATGAAATGCAATGCAAAATGTCCAGGCCATGAGGTAGCATTACTTCCACAATGCTTCACAGTTGGGAAGAGGTTTTGGTGTTGGTGTGCAATGCCCCTTTTTCTCCAAACAAAAGCATTGTGCATTTTAAAAAAAAAAAATTTTTTTTTTTTGTCTCTGCTGTTCAGGTTTCGTTATAGGAGGTCTGTCCAGTTTCAGGCTGGGCAGGTGATCATTATAACATTGAGTTTGATACATTTAATTTGAAATCGTGTCCTGATTTAATTTGTTGATGCTCCAGTTAGTCCTTTCTGGGAGTTGTATTCATGAAAAAGAGAGATCTTTGATGAATGGAAAGACAACACCGGAGCCTGGCACAATCTTAGGGGCCTAGATCGCTTGCTAAAAGTGTTTAATTCATGAAATATAACAAATAACTATTGTGCTGATGCGGTGTCTTATTTACTGGCCCAGGAACAAGAAATTGTAACAGAATGTAGTTGTAATTCCTAAATATGTGATGCAGAAATAACAAAGACTTTAATGAACACGGGGAATAACACCGGAGAACACTCAAACATGTCAATACCAAACAATTCCTGAATAAACAGTAGAGCTGTCACAATATCAGATTTTTCACACCATGGTTATAATGGACAAAAGAATTCACGGTAACAATATATCGCAATATTAATAGTCTTGTCAAGTCACCTTTATTTATATAGTGCTTTTTACAATACAGATTATTTTAAAGCAGCTTTACAGTGATAACAGGAAAATAATGCAACAAAGCTTGTTTCGGCTGTACAGCAGATCTAGAAGAAAATGGTGTCAGCTTAAAGGGCACCTATTATGGAATTTTGAAATTTACCTTTCATGTAGTGTGTAACATAGATCTAAGTGAACAAAAACATCCTGCAAAGTTTGAAATATGAAAGTGCACCGTATATAAAGTTATTGTCTTTCAAAAGTCATTTTTATGAATCGTTAGAAGACCGAAGCTTTTTCTCTGACTAGATGACGTCAACTTGTCAAGTTATTTGAATACGATACGCCCACTTATTGCGCTCCAAGGCCAGGGAAAAGTTGAAAACATCAGGGCGACGAGACGCTGTGTTCTGAAGTGCGACTCAAAAGCCAACTTTTTTCATCTGCCCAAGGAGGAGCATTTGAAGACTAAGTGGCTACAATTCATATATACAACAAACTATACCACAGAAGTATAGTCCGAGCCTTGTGCTTTGTTCGCGCCATTTTGAAGACGATTGCTTTAAATGCAATCAAACTTGGATTCGCGAGCCGGCTGATATTGAAGGAAGGTTCAGTTCCAAGTGTATTTGCATCAGCTTCCTCCTCCGTATCACAACCTGTAAGTGTTATTAATAATTGTTGCTTTTATGTTTTATGTAGCATGCTTAATAATTATTTGTTGAGAAGCACCGTTTAGCTTCTAGGTCTTCAATGGCAATTGTATTAAGGTATGTGAAGTGTTTGTCGTTGTTTTCGGAGTTGTCTTAAAGAATAGAGTAATACCTCGTAGTAACGTAACTGCATTTTTTTTTTTAAACGTTATGTTTATGCATCGGGCTAACGCAAACAAAGACTGATTGTGCTTTTACAATATGAACTCTGGGCTATGCTCGCTAACATAACATTAAATTCTTCATCTTATTTTTAGTTTTTTACTACAAACTACAAAGCAGTGGACTATAATCATTATTATAACACGATTTAATTGATAAAAGCATCATTGTACTCCGTGTTAAACAATAAGTATTATCTCTGTAAACACTGCTGGGTCATCTGACCAATCAACGCAGATTAGCGTCGCGCAAAGGAGGGGTTTGGAAAAATGAGTTGTTGAACGAATCATTTGGGAGTCGGTGAGCAAATCAGGTAAAAATAAATGCATATTATACGACAACAAAAGTGTTTTTTGTCATTGCATGCACGTAAAACTGTTGTTGGGGACTCCCAAAACAACATTAGGAACATTTTAAATGTCATAATAGGTGCCCTTTAAGTAAGTTCAGTGATGGTTAAATTTTGCTGTAAAAAAGTTATTAATTTAGTTCATTTATATATGGCCACCAAAGCGCTTTACATGTTGTCTCACATTCACCCATTCATACACAGTGTTGTGCCTGAACGCGTTCATTGAACGATAGTATATGAACTTGTTCATATTTTGGGCGAACGTGAACTGAACGTACTGTATTACTGCATGATGAACGCTACTGTGAACTCGTTCATTCTGGTGTCGGTGAACGGCACGCTCTCTCAGTTTAACTTTGTTCAATAGGGTGCCAGATTTCTATAGAGCATTCCTGGCAAAAACCGTCTAAAACCCCCCGTAAACGGCCTTAATATGTAGCAGAAAAAACACCCAATCTGGCAACACCAGCCACCAGTGTCGACCGAATCTCTTGTTCAATCTCGTTCATCAAAATGAACAAATCTTTTTTCCGAGTCATTTCGTTCATTTAAGGGGCTTTAAATGTTATACTATTAACTGGCAAATTCCCCGAACACATCCACTTACGCAATCTTGATCATATTCTGAATTATTAAATCATTATAATGCAGTCAAAAATCGATTACAGGGAACATAAATAATTACTTTACCTTCCGAGTCTTTCGTTCATTTGTCACGGGACAGACGCAATGAATGGATTCATGAACGATTCATCACAAAAATCGAAACAAAAAGCAGCATGTAGGCGTCGCATGATCATTTAAACGAGTTTTATGACAAGGTCGGTGAGGATGGGGAACATCTGACGCATAGCTTCAGTGTTAAAACTGATCAAATAATTGCTGTGGTTCTATAGGGGCTGTGGCAATCATTTTGAAAAACAATAGCTTGGAGCAACATGGAAAAAAAAAACTATGAACTAGTTCGTTTTTAAAACTGTGAACTATGAACTGAACTAGTTCATTTTAAAATTTGTGAACTGATCTTTGAACTAGTTCATGTAGAAAGTGAACTTTCCCAACACTGCCGACGGCGGGGTCAGCCATGCAAGCTCATCCAGCTCGTCGGGAGCAGCGGGGGTTCGGTGTCTTGCTCATGGACACCTCCACACTTGGTCAGGTGGAACCGGGGATTGAACCACCAAAGGTGACAAAGGCGATGGTGGCAAGGAACCAAAACTTCATCAGGCGACAAAATGGAGAAAAAACATTGGAAGAAACCAGGCTCAGTCGAGGGACAAGTTCTCCTTTGGCCAACGAACGAACAGTGTATACCTTTGATTCAGGCATGATCCGGCTGACTACAGTAAACCTCGGGATAAACAGAGAGACTCATTTTTAGTCTTGATGCCATTCTTCTTATGATGTAACGAGTACATCTGGTGTTTTAGGAAGTGTTCCCGGTTCCGACTGACCTAGTTTATGCAGCCTAACAATCATTTAACTGATTGGAATATAAGACATTTATAATGTTCTATGTGTATGCCAGGTTAGAGGGATGTGTTTTTAGTCTGGGTTTAAACTGACAGAGTGTGTCTGCTTCTCGAACAATGCTGGAAGACTATTCCAGAGTTTTGGTGCTAAATAGGAGAAGGATCTACCGCCAGCAGTCGATTTTGATTTTCTACGTGACAGGGTGAAGGATTCCTACACGTGAAGGACTATAATGTGTTAAGAGCTTAATGCTTTGTAAGTAATCAGCAAGATTTAAAAATGTATACGAAAAATTTAACCTAGTAACCTTTGCCAATACGCCGGTGCACTGAAGGTTTTTTTTTGTCATATTTACCTTGACAAACTATACATCATTAAAAAGATATAAGACTCAAGTTTCAGTATTTGACCACTATTGTATTCTGAGAAACTTACAGTGACAGTTATGTCCAAATTTGTGTCAGGAGTTATGTAATGAAAAAATTAGTTGATACCTTTAATATGAATTATGAGCGTCAGCCGCTCTTATTCAGAAAAAAAAATCCTGTGCTGTCGTCATTGCCACAACCACGCCAGACTCCACCCTCACACACTCACAGCGCACTCCCTCTCCTGATTACTGATCACACACACACCTGCACGTCATCAGTCCTGCAATCCTCCGGCACTTAAGCCCCACTCTCACTCCGTCATTGTCCGGTATCGTTTGCTGTCTTGTAACAGTCATGACAGCACTTAACAAAACAATGTCCCTCAGGGCTTTTAGCTCAAAAATGTGCAGATTTGGAGAAATATTGATAGATTCTCATAGGTTTACATCAGATTTCTATAGACAGGAATAACATTTATTGAATGTATACCCAAATGCGTCGATGTAATCATTATGAGCGCTGGATACTCTGATGTACTCAATACACACTGGCAGCCTGAGGGCGCCCTATGCACATGCAGTCCATATATGGTGCACACGAAGAAGTGCCATAATCATGTGACATTCCAGGAAGTCCCTGACATAAACAAAGCTTTCAGAGATCACTGTAACATGCAGATAAAGACGTTTTGAAGACAATAAACGTGATTGCAATGATATTTGATTTACCTGTGTTCTTCGAGCCATGTCAGGTATTTTCATAATAATAGATTATATTTATAGTGTAATGCTAATCGATATAGACTTTATCATTGTGCAGAATACTATAAAATAATATATTTTCTGTCTGATTTTCTGTCTGATTTAATCTGAAGCCAAATTAGATAACAGAAGGTTATTTAAAACACTCGATTTGCGCTATAAAGTAAGTTTGGAGCACAAACATGTTTTTTTTGTTTTTTTACAAACATGGTTTTAATCACATAAATTGTGGTGTATTGATGGTGTGCTAAGCTAACATGCTAGCTAGCCCAAGGTGCACCTGCCACCTAGCTGTTCTAAATAGGAATGCTTACTGAAATGTTTCTTTTTACAAGAAGGACATTTGATACAGTTTCAAATGTGAAGTGAGAACTTTTATAAAAGAAATGAGGGATTGAAACAGCGTGAATAGCCAGTCGTTAGTAATTATAATGCAGACAAAAGAAAAGCATATTTAGAGCCATGACCAGGCTGGAGAGCTGTGAACGTGTGCAGGAGACTGACACTGAGACCATCCACACTACTGCGTTTTCGTTTAGAGACGGAGACCTTTAGCTACATTTGCACCTCCCGTCCAGACTACAACTGCAAAAACGAAGACCTAAAACGGAGAAGTTTAGAAACGCAGCAGACCCCGTTTTGCGTTTTGAATCTCCGGAGGGCGTTTTAGTGAAGACGGTCAAAACGGAGGACTTTAGAAACTATGGCTGCGTTTAAACTTGGCATTAACATGCGCCTTGTATCCGGATGTTGTCCACACACACATTGAAAAGACAAGTGTAAACGCACTTCTGATGGGAATGTTATCCGATCAGCGTGTCCAGTTTCGGAGGTAGTCGAGGACGCATTGTGATCGGATCTCAGTGTAATGTAAATGCAATCCAGCCGTCGTGTGTGTGTGTGTGTGGATGTCTGCGTTCACAGGTGGACGTCTCATAAATCCCCCAGTCTCCCCACGTGCAGTCAGAAAATAATGGCCAGACGCAGTTTAGACAATAAATTAAATTTATTTTAACCTTACAATAAACGTCAATATTTAAAACAGTTTATTTAGACTTACATGATACTGTGTGTGTCCTTTTTTATTTTAATTGTGCAACATTATCTGTAGAGGCGATCGCCTGTACAGTCACAGCTGTGATCATGAGATCTTGATGAAGAGCGTGCGCTGCTTTGCCAGAGGAATAATAGGAATAAACATTTTATTTTTTTATGTTTTAAATGTTGAATGTTTTTATTGTTTCAGCATGTTTATTAATCTCCCATTTCTGTTAATATAGTCATTGCATGCTTACCCCGATGATCGATGATGTGACAATCATTTTTGTATGATCAACTCTGGAAATATTCCTTCATTCAAAAAACGTAATTTGATCTAAGACTGGAGATGCACAGGATAGTAAAGTGAGTGAGTGAAAGCAATTGGGACATTGCTTAATTTGTATAATCTATTTACTCGTATTGGTGTCGTGCTACAGACCTAATTTAAATATTATGCAGGAGACAGAAATCCGATCGGTGATCCAGATACAGAGGCTACTTAATATGAACAAATGTAAACGCACGGTGTCCTGATTGGCTAATGATCCAATCTGCTTGATCGGATCTAGAGGATGGACACCCGACCCGAGCCCGACGGGACCCGCCGGTACCTGACGGGCCGGGTTCGGACAAATATTAAGAAATTATGTTCGGGTTCGGGTCGGGCTCGGTCACATCACCGCAATAAGGCATTGCACATTTTAAATTTAAAACATTATGTAGGTAGCCACTGTGCCTGATGCTTTGTTGATGCAAACGATCGTTTTTGTGATTAAAATACTTGTAAAATATTACCATAACATCTGTCTTCCTGTGTGCGGACATTTGTTTATGTAGCCGTGACAACGAAACACATGCATAATGTGCGCGCCTGTGTTAAGAGCGCTTGTTGCTCCGCGCGCTGATGCGCTCATCCTGTTGACATTTTCGATTGCCTTCCTACAGTTGCTTACTAAAAGCGGGCTTTCCACACAAACAAACGTACAATTGTCATTAGTATGAGAAAAAAATGGGATTTTAACTGCCGGTCTCGGGTCGGGCTCGGACATAAATATCTTTATGCCTGTCGGGCTCGGGTCGGGTTCGGTTACTGCTCTGTCGGACGCGGGCCGGGCTCGGACAGAAAAATTTGGCCCGATCCGCAGTCTAATCGGATCATGGTGATCGCATCTTAATGCCAAGTGTAAACGCAGCCTATGACGCAGAGGCTCACGCTCGGCTCTATGATTGGGTGTCATCAGTCATGGCGTATCCCTCCCTGATTCGTCAGCCACCCATCACATGACCCGTCCCTGGGAAGAACACATACAAAAACAGCCTGGACTACGTAACGTTCCTGACTTTGATGTCTTTGTTAGCAGCTGTTGTGCAAGTAAATTCAGCATTTTACAATGCTATAACTGCCTACATGCGCCTGTTTACACCGGCACGCGCATGCCCAGTGTTGGTGAATGGTCACGTGATCCAAGTGTTCAGTCGTTTTAATGTGGACGGAGATCAATTCTAATACTCAGCTAAAACGCTATTGTGGACGGAGATCGTATTTGTTTTAATTCCCCATTTCTAAACTAAAACGCCTGGATGAGGCCTGAATGGGGCTCGTTTGCACCACAAAAGAATAGAGACAATAGACTGATTAGATGCTTAGAAGATGACAATAAACATCAGTTTGCATTTTAGAGTCTAATCAAAAGTCATATGACATGATCTTGAAAAACATTTAACTAAATACAGAGTTTTAGACTTATCATCTTCAGATTTTAAATATAAAATGGTCAGACATGTGGCTTTAGCTGCAGTGCATTTCTAGATTGATACAATGCCAACTTAAATTTTATTTTCATGAAGATGTTTCATAAAAATCAATTTCTAATAAATTTACAAAACTTTGAAGCTATTTATAACATTTATTTTTTCATTATGACAATAATTAATTCTACATTTACAATAAACTACCAGGTGTCAGCTTTTAAATGAGATCATACTTGTGCTTTTAGTACAAAGGGTTAATGAACTGTATCTGTTTCAGTTTGGGTTTGCCATTTCTGGGGATTTTTCAAAAGTGGGGTTGCAGCCTAACAGTTTAATAGGGAGCCAATGGAGAGTTGACAGAACGGGGCTAATATGGTCATACTTCCTGGTTCTAGTAAGAATGCTAGCTGCTGCGTTTTGGACTAGCTGGAGTTTGTTTATTAAGCGTGCAGGGCAACCACCCAGTAGAGCATTACAATAATCTAGCCTTGAGCTCATGAAGACAAGAACGAACGGTTCCGCATTTGTCATTGAAATAATATGTCGTAATTTATATATATTTTTTAAGATGGAAGAATGCAGTTTTACAGATGCTAGAAACGTGGCTTTCAAATGAAAGAATGGGATCAAAGAGCACACCCAGGTTCCTAACTAATGACAGAGACTTGACAGAGAACCTGCCTCGTCCACTTCACAAAGTGGAAGGCACTTCACAATGGCGGCTGGGATTCGCCCGAGGGAAAGTGCTTAGGGAAGTTTGCGAGTGCGTGTCTTAAAGTGGAGTGGAACTCAACCCTAGTGATCCTGAAGACCTTGATAAGCTTGCTCAGGTGTGTTTGATCAGGGTTGGAGCTAAACTCTGCAGGGCATTGGCCCTCCAGGGCAAGATTTGAGAAACCCTGCTATAGTGCAAACTTACATGTCTTACTAGAAATAAAATTTAGGACACTTGAACAAGGACAGTCTGTGCTCAATGTTTATTTTTCTTTCTCTCCAACACAGGTATAATTGTGACGTCATGGTCTGATATGGACAGAGAAGCCAGGGAGGTATATCTGGTTGTGGTTCAGGTGAAAGATATGCTGGGACTTAACGGAGGCTACAGCGCTACAACCACCGTGACCATCAGCCTAATGGATGTCAATGACAACGGACCCACTTTCCAGCACAGTGAGTATCCAAAACATGACCATGACACATCAGTCAATCAAACAAACAGATGAAATATATTAAACTTATGGGAAAGTCAGGATATTTTATACCCATTAAATATGGCTTTATCGCATTTATTATTATATTATATTTCTGTGAAAGGTTTTTAGTTTTATTAAATATCAAATTTGAATATATCAGTAGCGAACCGTGACTCTCGAACCTTGGCCCTAACATCTACTTCTCTCGTCTGTAAAAAAGTAAACTCAGCCTAGCTTACTGTGTCCTCTTCTATAATACTGCATGTTACCAGAAATGCCACAAGCAAACATCAGAGTGAGCATGAGAGTTAACACCAAAATTATACAAAAAGTAATAAAATGCAAATCATTACAAAGAATTGCATCATCACACAATCTGTGTGTCATTTCAGGGGAATATGGTGACAACTGGCCACAAAACGAACAGAATTTAATGTTAGACATTAAGCACATTAGTGAGCAACACTTCTGCATAAGTTGATAATAAATCATATCATTAGACTGGCACAGCAGCTGATTAAATGTATGTAACAGAACATATTAAATGAATTATTTGGGAACAATTGAACAATTATGCAGAATTACAGCAAATGTGCATGTCACTAAGTTAGTAAATTTACAGACTGACCAGTAATTCTTAAAATATAAAACAGTGGCAGAGGCCAGAATAAACTCAGTCCCGTTACCTATTAGATTTTAAATAACTTACCCAAACGGCAAACAATTCCAGCAGTAAGCTTTAGCTTCTTGGTTGATGCTGTCATCCAGGGGTATTGCTTAATTGCTCGGGTTGAAATGCTTTAAAAAGCTTTCTGCGCAAAATTAAGCTCTGGTGTACATCTTCCTTCGTTGTACCACTGGTGTCATCTAGCTCCTTGGCTCTGCCCCCGCCACTAGCGCTGTGCGGTTCATCAGCTTTACCTCGGGCTTCTCCTCCACCAGCTCGGCATGAGGCAGAGTCTCCGGCTGCACCTCGGCCTCTCAGCCCGTCGGCTCTGAGTTCCCTCATATCTACAGTGGCCCATCTGCCCTAAGACTCCTCTGGGCTTCCTCGTCCATTTAGATCACCCTCGGTCAGTCAGCGCTCAGCTTCCAACACGGACTTCTGGGTTTCCGGCTGTGCCTCGACCCTCCTCCCCTTCGGCTCCACCTGGCTTCTCGTTCTCTCCGGGCTTCTCGATCGTCCTCGATTGCTCCATCGTCGCCCCGTTCAGCCGAGTCTCCGCCTCACACTCCACTTTGGGCTTCCGGGTGGTGGGTGTTGCCCTGGTCCGTCAGCCGCTCTGCTCCGCCGGATCTTTCACGTACCCTGGTTCCGCCTCCATCGATCAGTCCCTGGGTTCCGCCCAGCCCTTCAACTAAGACTCCACCCTGGCTCCTCCCACTGTCGGCTCCTCCGTGGTATTCGACTCTACCAACTCCTCCTCATCCTTGTCCATCACCTGCTCCACGCCCACCTCCAAAGCCCTCTCCAGCCCTCCACTGTTGGAAGTTCAGTTATGGCGCGAAAACTCGCCTTCCGGGAGGGGAAACTACTGTCACGGGTCTCTGACTCTTTTTTTGATGTTCTGTTGTGCTTCCTTTAAGTTCCTGTTTCCTGCTATTTAGTTTTAGTTTCTGATTATGTCCCTGTTAGTTTCTATGGTTACTTATGATTATCAGCTGTCTTATTTAGTTCATTATTATTTCCTCATATATACTCCCTGCCTTTTACACTGACAAGTTGCAGTTGCACAGTAAAAAAACACTACAAGAGATTTAACTTATGATTTTTTTGTAGAGCAGCCAATGTTGCTCACATAGAAAACAGCTTAATAAATAACATTAACCCTCTGGGGTCTAAGGTGTTTTTGGGGTCCTTGAGATGTTTTGACATGCCCTGACATTTGTGATTTTTCAGTTGCTTATAAACATTAACTGCAAAGTTGTCATTACACTCTATTCAGCACAAATAGGGCTACCATAATATGTGAATATCTTCTTTTCGGTACTGGCCAAGAGGATGACCTTGTACATGACAGAGAATGGATACATCAACACTGCTATCCAGAAAGGTGGAATTCCAAGCTTCTCTGGATGCCTGGAACACACCGGAGGCCAATGCCTATGGATCAATCCCTCACGCCCTCATCCATGCAGCATTAGACCACTACCACATCCCCCAGCACATCAAGAGAATGATCACCAGCTACTTTGGTGGAATCCAGCTACGATTCAAGGCGGCCCATTTTACAACTCCGTGGCAAAGCCTGGAAAAGGGTATCATTACTGGCTGCACAATCTCCCCCATCCTCTTCGTCATGGGAATGAACCTCTAATAATAGCTGCGGAGAAGGAAGCATGGGGTCCAAAAATCGAGTCAAGCATCCAACAACCCCCAATAATAGGTTACATGGACGACCTTACCGTGACGACCACAACCCATGTGGAGGCCAGGTGGGTGCTAACTGTTCTGGACAACATGGCAACGTGTGCCAGAATGAAGTTTAAGCCAAAGAAATCCAGGAGTTTGGTGATCAGGAATGGGAAGTTGACCAACAGGTTCAAGATGCATGTGCAAGGGGAAGTGATTCCATCGATAGAGTAGAATCCAATCAAGTGCCTCGGAAAGTGGTTCGATGACTCACTTACTGACAGGAACAACATAGCCAGTACGCAGTCTGCTACAAAAGGCCCAATCATGGGAAATGAAGGTCAACCTGGGAGGAAGGCTGCAGTTCCCCCAGTTTGTCCAGACAACCCTGAGGCCGGATCCGGTACTGTGGTCTGAAGTGGGAAAAAAGATCATCCTCATAGAACTTACAGTCCCATGGGAAGAGGGGTGTGAAAAGGCCTTTGAAAGGAAGAGCGCCAAATACCAAGACCTGCTGCACGATTGCAGGGGGAAAGGATGGCAGGCTTGGCTGTTCCCGGCCGAGGTCGACTGTAGAGGATTCCCTGCTCAGTCAGTGTGGAGAATGCTCACAGCCATTGGAATAACAGGGAAGGAGACGATGGCAGCAGCTCGCAGGATGGAGGAGGCAGCCGAAAGAGCCTCTTGCTGGTTATGGAACAGGAGGGAGGAGTTGAGCTGGAAGCCAGGAGGGGAAGATGGGCAGTGACTTGGCCACCACTGCCGACCCACCATCGAGAGGGTGTTACAGATAAGGGTCGAAACACCCAATGAACGATGGGTACCGCCTGATGACATCAACCCCTCCTGGCCAAGGCTACATTCACTTAAGGTGAATGAAGGTGAGAAGTATTTTTGGATGTATTTGTAATTTTGAGAGAATAATGTTTATGCATGGTTATTGAAAAAAAGAAAAGGCCACAAAACATACTTAATATGTGTCCACAAATTGTTTGACTGATGGAAGTTCTCGTCTAGAGTTTTTGCTTCAATTATCTGAAAATCATCCTGCCTAATCATTCACATAAAACAATACATTGATTTAAATTTTGTAAGGCACTTTTTATTTAGAAAAGCAATATGTGTGGGGGCGTGAATTATCATGAATAATGCTGTGATTCACACTTGAGAAGACAATGACCTGCATAATAATGAGCTGCATAATGAGCCTTTCAGTCAGCCTTTTAATGTCACTGAGAGGGAATCACAAGAAGGAATGCGAGAACAAAATAAATATTTTGTTATATATATATATATATATATATATATATATATATATATATATATATATATATAAAAATTCAACTTAAAAGAATTCAACTTAACAGGTGAAACTAATATATTATATAGACACATTACATGCAAAGTGAGATATTTCAAGCCTTTATTTGTTATAATTTTGATGATTATGGCTTACAGCTTATGAAACTCATTGAATCAGGTTTTGGTTCTTTTGGCAGTGTGGGCAGGTGCAAATCCTGCTGGGAAATGAAGGAAGCATGAAGTGCTCTGGAAATGTCCTGGTAGACGGCTGCGCTGACTCTGGACTTAATAAAGCACAGTGGACCAAAGTCCTCTTTTCTGATGAGAGACAATTTTGCATCTCATTTGGAAATCGCGGTCCCAGAGTCTGGAGGAAGAGAGGAGAGACACAGAATCCACATTGCTTGAAGTCCAGTGTGAAGTTTCCACAGTCAGTGATGGTTTGGGGTGCATGTCATCTGCTTGTGTTGGTCCACTGTGTTCTCTGAGGTCAAAGGTCAACGCAGCCGTCTACCAGGAAGTTTTAGAGCACTTCATGCTTCCTGCTGCTGACCAACTTTATGGAGATGCAGATTTCATTTCCCAACAGGACTTGGCATCTGCACACAGTGCCAAAGCTACCAGTACCTGGTGGACTATGGTATCCCTGTTCTTAATTGGCCAGCAAACTCGCCTGACCTTAACCCTGTAGAACATCTATGGGGTATTGTGAAGAGGAAGATGTGATGCGCCAGACCCAACAATGCAGAAGAGCTGAAGGCCACTATCAGAGCAACCTGGGCTCATAACACCTGAGCAGTGCCACAGACTGACCGACTCCATCACTCCGCAGACTGACCGACTCCATCACGCCGCAGACTGACCGACTCCATCACGCCGCAGACTGACCGACTCCATCACGCCACAGACTGACCGACTCCATCACGCTGCAGACTGACCGACTCCATCACGCCACACACTGAACGACTCCATCACGCCACAGACTGACCGACTCCATCACGCCACAGACTGACCGACTCCATCACGCCACAGACTGACCGACTCCATCACGCTGCAGACTGACCGACTCCATCACGCCACAGACTGACCGACTCCATCACGCCACAGACTGACCGACTCCATCACGCCACAGACTGACCGACTCCATCACGCCACAGACTGACCGACTCCATCACACCATAGACCGACCGACTCCATCACACCGCAGACTGACCGACTCCATCACGCCGCAGACTGACCGACTCCATCACGCCACAGACTGACCGACTCCATCACGCCACAGACTGACCGACTCCATCACGCCGCAGACTGACCGACTCCATCACGCCGCAGACTGACCGACTCCATCACACCATAGACCGACCGACTCCATCACGCCGCAGACTGACCGACTCCATCACGCCACAGACTGACCGACTCCATCACACCGCAGACTGACCGACTCCATCACACCATAGACCGACCGACTCCATCACACCGCAGACTGACCGACTCCATCACGCCGCAGACTGACCGACTCCATCACGCCACAGACTGACCGACTCCATCACACCATAGACCGACCGACTCCCTCACGCCACAGACTGACCGACTCCATCACGCCACAGACTGACCGACTCCATCACACCATAGACCGACCGACTCCCTCACGCCACAGACTGACCGACTCCATCACGCCACAGACTGACCGACTCCATCACACCATAGACCGACCGACTCCATCACGCCACAGACTGACCGACTCCATCACGCCGCAGACTGACCGACTCCATCACGCCACAGACTGACCGACTCCATCACACCGCAGACTGACCGACTCCATCACACCATAGACCGACCGACTCCATCACGCCACAGACTGACCGACTCCATCACGCCGCAGACTGACCGACTCCATCACACCATAGACCGACCGACTCCATCACGCCGCAGACTGACCGACTCCATCACGCCGCAGACTGACCGACTCTATGCCATGCCGCATTGCTGCAGTAATTCAGGCAAAAGGAGCCGCAACTCAGTATTGAGTGCTGTACATGCTCATACTTTTCATGTTCATACTTTTCAGTTGGCCAGCATTTCTAGAAATCCTTTTTTTGTATTGGTCTTAATTAATATTCTAATTTTCTGAGATACTGAATTAGGGATTTTCATTAGTTGTCAGTTATAATCATTGAAATTAAAATAAATAAACATTTGAAATATATCAGTCTGTGGGTAATGAATGAATATAATATACAAGTTTCATTTTTTTAATTGAATTGCTGAATTAAATAAACTTTTCCATGATATTCTAATTATATGACCAGCACCTGTATATATGTGTGTAATCCAAATATAAATGAAAGCCAAAAGCACATTTTTAAAACATAGTCATACCTGGAAACAAATCCTGTTCAAATAGACTATATGGGCCATTCTACAGAATTGGTTCAAAGTTAGAGTTAGAAACATCTTTAAATAGTTTTGTCTTTTTCTACAAGTAATTGTGCAGTTAATTCTCATACTGTATTTTCAGAAACTTTTGGAATATATCCTCTCCCCAAATGTGTCACTAATAAAAAACAGTAATATATAATTGAATGAGAAGGCTTATATTGACCTGCTAAGATTTTGTTTACATCTACCTTGTAAATATATTTTTTGCTATTTTATCAAAAATGTAGATTTTTAGAATGCGCATCAGCTTATTTTTCAACAACCGCTTAAAAAAAACCCACTGCTTATATGCGCAAAACACGCGTGCGCACTCTGATGTAAACAATCCTCTCATGGAGAAGAAGCACTGTGTGCATGCTGCGCTCTAGTCTGATGTAAACAATCCTCACATGGAGAAGAAGCACTGTGTGCATGCTGCGCTCTAGTCTGATGTAAACAATCCTCACATGGAGAAGAAGCACTGTGTGCATGCTGCGCGCTCTAGTCTGATGTAAACAATCCTCACATGGAGAAGAAGCACTGTGTGCATGCTGCGCTCTAGTCTGATGTAAACAATCCTCTCATGGAGAAGAAGCACTGTGTGCATGCTGCGCTCTAGTCTGATGTAAACAATCCTCTCATGGAGAAGAAGCACTGTGTGCATGCTACGCTCTAGTCTGATGTAAACAATCCTCTCATGGAGAAGAAGCACTGTGTGCATGCTGCGCTCTAGTCTGATGTAAACAATCCTCTCATGGAGAAGAAGCACTGTGTGCATGCTACGCTCTAGTCTGATGTAAACAATCCTCTCATGGAGAAGAAGCACTGTGTGCATGCTGCGCTCTAGTCTGATGTAAACAATCCTCTCATGGAGAAGAAGCACTGTGTGCATGCTGCGCGCTCTAGTCTGATGTAAACAATCCTCACATGGAGAAGAAGCACTGTGTGCATGCTGCGCGCTCTAGTCTGATGTAAACAATCCTCACATGGAGAAGAAGCACTGTGTGCATGCTGCGCTGTCTAGTCTGATGTAAACAATCCTCTCATGGAGAAGAAGCACTGTGTGCATGCTACGCTCTAGTCTGATGTAAACAATCCTCACATGGAGAAGAAGCACTGTGTGCATGCTGCGCTCTCTAGTCTGATGTAAACAATCCTCACATGGAGAAGAAGCACTGTGTGCATGCTGCGCTGTCTAGTCTGATGTAAACAATCCTCTCATGGAGAAGAAGCACTGTGTGCATGCTACGCTCTAGTCTGATGTAAACAATCCTCTCATGGAGAAGAAGCACTGTGTGCATGCTGCGCTCTAGTCTGATGTAAACAATCCTCACATGGAGAAGAAGCACTGTGTGCATGCTGCGCTCTAGTCTGATGTAAACAATCCTCACATGGAGAAGAAGCACTGTGTGCATGCTGCGCTCTAGTCTGATGTAAACAATCCTCTCATGGAGAAGAAGCGCTGTGTGCATGCTGCGCTCTAGTCTGATGTGAACAATCCTCACATGGAGAAGAAGCACTGTGTGCATGCTGCGCTCTAGTCTGATGTAAACAATCCTCTCATGGAGAAGAAGCACTGTGTGCATGCTGCGCTCTAGTCTGATGTAAACAATCCTCACATGGAGAAGAAGCACTGTGTGCATGCTGCGCGCTCTAGTCTGATGTAAACAATCCTCACATGGAGAAGAAGCACTGTGTGCATGCTGCGCTCTAGTCTGATGTAAACAATCCTCACATGGAGAAGAAGCACTGTGTGCATGCTGCGCTCTAGTCTGATGTAAACAATCCTCTCATGGAGAAGAAGCACTGTGTGCATGCTGCGCTCTAGTCTGATGTAAACAATCCTCACATGGAGAAGAAGCACTGTGTGCATGCTGCGCTCTAGTCTGATGTAAACAATCCTCACATGGAGAAGAAGCACTGTGTGCATGCTGCGCTCTAGTCTGATGTAAACAATCCTCACATGGAGAAGAAGCACTGTGTGCATGCTACGCTCTAGTCTGATGTAAACAATCCTCACATGGAGAAGAAGCACTGTGTGCATGCTGCACTCTAGTCTGATGTAAACAATCCTCTCATGGAGAAGAAGCACTGTGTGCATGCTGCGCTCTAGTCTGATGTAAACAATCCTCACATGGAGAAGAAGCACTGTGTGCATGCTGCGCTGTCTAGTCTGATGTAAACAATCCTCTCATGGAGAAGAAGCACTGTGTGCATGCTGCGCTCTAGTCTGATGTAAACAATCCTCTCATGGAGAAGAAGCACTGTGTGCATGCTGCGCTCTAGTCTGATGTAAACAATCCTCACATGGAGAAGAAGCACTGTGTGCATGCTGCGCTCTAGTCTGATGTAAACAATCCTCACATGGAGAAGAAGCACTGTGTGCATGCTGCGCTCTAGTCTGATGTAAACAATCCTCACATGGAGAAGAAGCACTGTGTGCATGCTGCGCTGTCTAGTCTGATGTAAACAATCCTCTCATGGAGAAGAAGCACTGTGTGCATGCTGCGCTCTAGTCTGATGTAAACAATCCTCACATGGAGAAGAAGCACTGTGTGCATGCTGCGCTCTCTAGTCTGATGTAAACAATCCTCTCATGGAGAAGAAGCACTGTGTGCATGCTGCGCTCTAGTCTGATGTAAACAATCCTCACATGGAGAAGAAGCACTGTGTGCATGCTGCGCTCTAGTCTGATGTAAACAATCCTCTCATGGAGAAGAAGCACTGTGTGCATGCTGCGCTCTCTAGTCTGATGTAAACAATCCTCACATGGAGAAGAAGCACTGTGTGCATGCTGCGCTCTCTAGTCTGATGTAAACAATCCTCTCATGGAGAAGAAGCACTGTGTGCATGCTGCGCTCTAGTCTGATGTAAACAATCCTCTCATGGAGAAGAAGCACTGTGTGCATGCTGCGCTGTCTAGTCTGATGTAAACAATCCTCTCATGGAGAAGAAGCACTGTGTGCATGCTGCGCTCTCTAGTCTGATGTAAACAATCCTCTCATGGAGAAGAAGCACTGTGTGCATGCTGCGCTCTAGTCTGATGTAAACAATCCTCTCATGGAGAAGAAGCACTGTGTGCATGCTGCGCTCTCTAGTCTGATGTAAACAATCCTCTCATGGAGAAGAAGCACTGTGTGCATGCTGCGCTCTAGTCTGATGTAAACAATCCTCACATGGAGAAGAAGCACTGTGTGCATGCTGCGCTCTCTAGTCTGATGTAAACAATCCTCTCATGGAGAAGAAGCACTGTGTGCATGCTGCGCTCTAGTCTGATGTAAACAATCCTCTCATGGAGAAGAAGCACTGTGTGCATGCTGCGCTCTAGTCTGATGTAAACAATCCTCTCATGGAGAAGAAGCACTGTGTGCATGCTGCGCTCTCTAGTCTGATGTAAACAATCCTCTCATGGAGAAGAAGCACTGTGTGCATGCTGCGCTCTCTAGTCTGATGTAAACAATCCTCACATGGAGAAGAAGCACTGTGTGCATGCTGCGCTCTCTAGTCTGATGTAAACAATCCTCACATGGAGAAGAAGCACTGTGTGCATGCTGCGCTCTCTAGTCTGATGTAAACAATCCTCACATGGAGAAGAAGCACTGTGTGCATGCTGCGCTCTCTAGTCTGATGTAAACAATCCTCACATGGAGAAGAAGCACTGTGTGCATGCTGCGCTCTCTAGTCTGATGTAAACAATCCTGTCATGGAGAAGAAGCACTGTGTGCATGCTACGCTCTAGTCTGATGTAAACAATCCTCTCATGGAGAAGAAGCACTGTGTGCATGCTACGCTCTAGTCTGATGTAAACAATCCTCTCATGGAGAAGAAGCACTGTGTGCATGCTGCGCTCTCTAGTCTGATGTAAACAATCCTCTCATGGAGAAGAAGCACTGTGTGCATGCTGCGCTCTCTAGTCTGATGTAAACAATCCTCTCATGGAGAAGAAGCACTGTGTGCATGCTGCGCTCTCTAGTCTGATGTAAACAATCCTCTCATGGAGAAGAAGCACTGTGTGCATGCTGCGCTCTCTAGTCTGATGTAAACAATCCTCACATGGAGAAGAAGCACTGTGTGCATGCTGCGCTCTCTAGTCTGATGTAAACAATCCTCTCATGGAGAAGAAGCACTGTGTGCATGCTACGCTCTAGTCTGATGTAAACAATCCTCTCATGGAGAAGAAGCACTGTGTGCATGCTGCGCTCTAGTCTGATGTAAACAATCCTCTCATGGAGAAGAAGCACTGTGTGCATGCTGCGCTCTAGTCTGATGTAAACAATCCTCTCATGGAGAAGAAGCACTGTGTGCATGCTGCGCTCTAGTCTGATGTAAACAATCCTCTCATGGAGAAGAAGCACTGTGTGCATGCTGCGCTCTCTAGTCTGATGTAAACAATCCTCTCATGGAGAAGAAGCACTGTGTGCATGCTGCGCTCTAGTCTGATGTAAACAATCCTCTCATGGAGAAGAAGCACTGTGTGCATGCTGCGCTCTCTAGTCTGATGTAAACAATCCTCTCATGGAGAAGAAGCACTGTGTGCATGCTGCGCTCTCTAGTCTGATGTAAACAATCCTCACATGGAGAAGAAGCACTGTGTGCATGCTGCGCTCTCTAGTCTGATGTAAACAATCCTCACATGGAGAAGAAGCACTGTGTGCATGCTGCGCTCTCTAGTCTGATGTAAACAATCCTCACATGGAGAAGAAGCACTGTGTGCATGCTGCGCTCTCTAGTCTGATGTAAACAATCCTCTCATGGAGAAGAAGCACTGTGTGCATGCTGCGCTCTCTAGTCTGATGTAAACAATCCTCTCATGGAGAAGAAGCACTGTGTGCATGCTGCGCTCTCTAGTCTGATGTAAACAATCCTCACATGGAGAAGAAGCACTGTGTGCATGCTGCGCTCTCTAGTCTGATGTAAACAATCCTCTCATGGAGAAGAAGCACTGTGTGCATGCTACGCTCTAGTCTGATGTAAACAATCCTCTCATGGAGAAGAAGCACTGTGTGCATGCTACGCTCTAGTCTGATGTAAACAATCCTCTCATGGAGAAGAAGCACTGTGTGCATGCTACGCTCTAGTCTGATGTAAACAATCCTCTCATGGAGAAGAAGCACTGTGTGCATGCTGCGCTCTCTAGTCTGATGTAAACAATCCTCACATGGAGAAGAAGCACTGTGTGCATGCTGCGCTCTCTAGTCTGATGTAAACAATCCTCACATGGAGAAGAAGCACTGTGTGCATGCTGCGCTCTCTAGTCTGATGTAAACAATCCTCACATGGAGAAGAAGCACTGTGTGCATGCTGCGCTCTAGTCTGATGTAAACAATCCTCTCATGGAGAAGAAGCACTGTGTGCATGCTGCGCTCTCTAGTCTGATGTAAACAATCCTCACATGGAGAAGAAGCACTGTGTGCATGCTGCGCTCTAGTCTGATGTAAACAATCCTCACATGGAGAAGAAGCACTGTGTGCATGCTGCGCTCTCTAGTCTGATGTAAACAATCCTCACATGGAGAAGAAGCACTGTGTGCATGCTGCGCTCTAGTCTGATGTAAACAATCCTCACATGGAGAAGAAGCACTGTGTGCATGCTGCGCTGTCTAGTCTGATGTAAACAATCCTCTCATGGAGAAGAAGCACTGTGTGCATGCTGCGCTCTCTAGTCTGATGTAAACAATCCTCTCATGGAGAAGAAGCGCTGTGTGCATGCTGCGCTCTAGTCTGATGTAAACAATCCTCACATGGAGAAGAAGCACTGTGTGCATGCTGCGCTCTAGTCTGATGTAAACAATCCTCTCATGGAGAAGAAGCGCTGTGTGCATGCTGCGCTCTAGTCTGATGTAAACAATCCTCACATGGAGAAGAAGCACTGTGTGCATGCTGCGCTCTCTAGTCTGATGTAAACAATCCTCTCATGGAGAAGAAGCACTGTGTGCATGCTACGCTCTAGTCTGATGTAAACAATCCTCTCATGGAGAAGAAGCACTGTGTGGATGCTACGCTCTAGTCTGATGTAAACAATCCTCTCATGGAGAAGAAGCACTGTGTGCATGCTACGCTCTAGTCTGATGTAAACAATCCTCTCATGGAGAAGAAGCACTGTGTGCATGCTACGCTCTAGTCTGATGTAAACAATCCTCTCATGGAGAAGAAGCACTGTGTGCATGCTACGCTCTAGTCTGATGTAAACAATCCTCTCATGGAGAAGAAGCACTGTGTGCATGCTGCGCTCTAGTCTGATGTAAACAATCCTCACATGGAGAAGAAGCACTGTGTGCATGCTGCGCTGTCTAGTCTGATGTAAACAATCCTCTCATGGAGAAGAAGCACTGTGTGCATGCTGCGCTCTAGTCTGATGTAAACAATCCTCACATGGAGAAGAAGCACTGTGTGCATGCTGCGCTCTCTAGTCTGATGTAAACAATCCTCTCATGGAGAAGAAGCACTGTGTGCATGCTGCGCTCTCTAGTCTGATGTAAACAATCCTCTCATGGAGAAGAAGCACTGTGTGCATGCTGCGCTCTAGTCTGATGTAAACAATCCTCACATGGAGAAGAAGCACTGTGTGCATGCTGCGCTCTCTAGTCTGATGTAAACAATCCTCTCATGGAGAAGAAGCACTGTGTGCATGCTACGCTCTAGTCTGATGTAAACAATCCTCTCATGGAGAAGAAGCACTGTGTGCATGCTGCGCTCTCTAGTCTGATGTAAACAATCCTCACATGGAGAAGAAGCACTGTGTGCATGCTGCGCTCTAGTCTGATGTAAACAATCCTCACATGGAGAAGAAGCACTGTGTGCATGCTGCGCTCTAGTCTGATGTAAACAATCCTCTCATGGAGAAGAAGCACTGTGTGCATGCTGCGCTCTAGTCTGATGTAAACAATCCTCACATGGAGAAGAAGCACTGTGTGCATGCTACGCTCTAGTCTGATGTAAACAATCCTCTCATGGAGAAGAAGCACTGTGTGCATGCTGCGCTCTAGTCTGATGTAAACAATCCTCTCATGGAGAAGAAGCACTGTGTGCATGCTACGCTCTAGTCTGATGTAAACAATCCTCACATGGAGAAGAAGCACTGTGTGCATGCTACGCTCTAGTCTGATGTAAACAATCCTCTCATGGAGAAGAAGCACTGTGTGCATGCTGCGCTCTAGTCTGATGTAAACAATCCTCACATGGAGAAGAAGCACTGTGTGCATGCTGCGCTCTCTAGTCTGATGTAAACAATCCTCACATGGAGAAGAAGCACTGTGTGCATGCTGCGCTCTCTAGTCTGATGTAAACAATCCTCTCATGGAGAAGAAGCACTGTGTGCATGCTGCGCGCTCTAGTCTGATGTAAACAATCCTCTCATGGAGAAGAAGCACTGTGTGCATGCTGCGCTCTAGTCTGATGTAAACAATCCTCACATGGAGAAGAAGCACTGTGTGCATGCTACGCTCTAGTCTGATGTAAACAATCCTCTCATGGAGAAGAAGCACTGTGTGCATGCTGCGCTCTCTAGTCTGATGTAAACAATCCTCTCATGGAGAAGAAGCACTGTGTGCATGCTACGCTCTAGTCTGATGTAAACAATCCTCTCATGGAGAAGAAGCACTGTGTGCATGCTGCGCTCTAGTCTGATGTAAACAATCCTCACATGGAGAAGAAGCACTGTGTGCATGCTGCGCTCTCTAGTCTGATGTAAACAATCCTCACATGGAGAAGAAGCACTGTGTGCATGCTGCGCTGTCTAGTCTGATGTAAACAATCCTCTCATGGAGAAGAAGCACTGTGTGCATGCTGCGCTCTCTAGTCTGATGTAAACAATCCTCTCATGGAGAAGAAGCACTGTGTGCATGCTGCGCTCTAGTCTGATGTAAACAATCCTCTCATGGAGAAGAAGCACTGTGTGCATGCTGCGCTCTCTAGTCTGATGTAAACAATCCTCTCATGGAGAAGAAGCACTGTGTGCATGCTGCGCTCTAGTCTGATGTAAACAATCCTCACATGGAGAAGAAGCACTGTGTGCATGCTGCGCTCTAGTCTGATGTAAACAATCCTCACATGGAGAAGAAGCACTGTGTGCATGCTGCGCTCTCTAGTCTGATGTAAACAATCCTCTCATGGAGAAGAAGCACTGTGTGCATGCTGCGCTCTCTAGTCTGATGTAAACAATCCTCTCATGGAGAAGAAGCACTGTGTGCATGCTGCGCTCTAGTCTGATGTAAACAATCCTCACATGGAGAAGAAGCACTGTGTGCATGCTGCGCTCTAGTCTGATGTAAACAATCCTCACATGGAGAAGAAGCACTGTGTGCATGCTGCGCTCTCTAGTCTGATGTAAACAATCCTCTCATGGAGAAGAAGCACTGTGTGCATGCTACGCTCTAGTCTGATGTAAACAATCCTCTCATGGAGAAGAAGCACTGTGTGCATGCTGCGCTCTAGTCTGATGTAAACAATCCTCTCATGGAGAAGAAGCACTGTGTGCATGCTGCGCTCTAGTCTGATGTAAACAATCCTCACATGGAGAAGAAGCACTGTGTGCATGCTGCGCTCTCTAGTCTGATGTAAACAATCCTCTCATGGAGAAGAAGCACTGTGTGCATGCTGCGCTCTAGTCTGATGTAAACAATCCTCACATGGAGAAGAAGCACTGTGTGCATGCTGCGCTCTAGTCTGATGTAAACAATCCTCACATGGAGAAGAAGCACTGTGTGCATGCTGCGCTGTCTAGTCTGATGTAAACAATCCTCTCATGGAGAAGAAGCACTGTGTGCATGCTGCGCTCTCTAGTCTGATGTAAACAATCCTCTCATGGAGAAGAAGCACTGTGTGCATGCTGCGCTCTAGTCTGATGTAAACAATCCTCTCATGGAGAAGAAGCACTGTGTGCATGCTGCGCTCTCTAGTCTGATGTAAACAATCCTCTCATGGAGAAGAAGCACTGTGTGCATGCTGCGCTCTAGTCTGATGTAAACAATCCTCACATGGAGAAGAAGCACTGTGTGCATGCTGCGCTCTAGTCTGATGTAAACAATCCTCACATGGAGAAGAAGCACTGTGTGCATGCTACGCTCTAGTCTGATGTAAACAATCCTCTCATGGAGAAGAAGCACTGTGTGCATGCTACGCTCTAGTCTGATGTAAACAATCCTCTCATGGAGAAGAAGCACTGTGTGCATGCTACGCTCTAGTCTGATGTAAACAATCCTCTCATGGAGAAGAAGCACTGTGTGCATGCTGCGCTCTCTAGTCTGATGTAAACAATCCTCTCATGGAGAAGAAGCACTGTGTGCATGCTACGCTCTAGTCTGATGTAAACAATCCTCTCATGGAGAAGAAGCACTGTGTGCATGCTACGCTCTAGTCTGATGTAAACAATCCTCTCATGGAGAAGAAGCACTGTGTGCATGCTGCGCTCTCTAGTCTGATGTAAACAATCCTCTCATGGAGAAGAAGCACTGTGTGCATGCTACGCTCTAGTCTGATGTAAACAATCCTCTCATGGAGAAGAAGCACTGTGTGCATGCTGCGCTGTCTAGTCTGATGTAAACAATCCTCTCATGGAGAAGAAGCACTGTGTGCATGCTACGCTCTAGTCTGATGTAAACAATCCTCTCATGGAGAAGAAGCACTGTGTGCATGCTGCGCTCTAGTCTGATGTAAACAATCCTCTCATGGAGAAGAAGCACTGTGTGCATGCTACGCTCTAGTCTGATGTAAACAATCCTCACATGGAGAAGAAGCACTGTGTGCATGCTGCGCTCTAGTCTGATGTAAACAATCCTCTCATGGAGAAGAAGCACTGTGTGCATGCTGCGCTCTAGTCTGATGTAAACAATCCTCTCATGGAGAAGAAGCACTGTGTGCATGCTGCGCTCTAGTCTGATGTAAACAATCCTCACATGGAGAAGAAGCACTGTGTGCATGCTGCGCTCTCTAGTCTGATGTAAACAATCCTCTCATGGAGAAGAAGCACTGTGTGCATGCTGCGCTCTAGTCTGATGTAAACAATCCTCACATGGAGAAGAAGCACTGTGTGCATGCTGCGCTCTAGTCTGATGTAAACAATCCTCTCATGGAGAAGAAGCACTGTGTGCATGCTGCGCTCTAGTCTGATGTAAACAATCCTCTCATGGAGAAGAAGCACTGTGTGCATGCTGCGCTCTAGTCTGATGTAAACAATCCTCACATGGAGAAGAAGCACTGTGTGCATGCTGCGCTCTCTAGTCTGATGTAAACAATCCTCTCATGGAGAAGAAGCACTGTGTGCATGCTGCGCTGTCTAGTCTGATGTAAACAATCCTCTCATGGAGAAGAAGCACTGTGTGCATGCTGCGCTCTCTAGTCTGATGTAAACAATCCTCTCATGGAGAAGAAGCACTGTGTGCATGCTGCGCTCTAGTCTGATGTAAACAATCCTCACATGGAGAAGAAGCACTGTGTGCATGCTACGCTCTAGTCTGATGTAAACAATCCTCTCATGGAGAAGAAGCACTGTGTGCATGCTACGCTCTAGTCTGATGTAAACAATCCTCTCATGGAGAAGAAGCACTGTGTGCATGCTGCGCTCTAGTCTGATGTAAACAATCCTCTCATGGAGAAGAAGCACTGTGTGCATGCTACGCTCTAGTCTGATGTAAACAATCCTCTCATGGAGAAGAAGCACTGTGTGCATGCTACGCTCTAGTCTGATGTAAACAATCCTCTCATGGAGAAGAAGCACTGTGTGCATGCTACGCTCTAGTCTGATGTAAACAATCCTCACATGGAGAAGAAGCACTGTGTGCATGCTGCGCTCTAGTCTGATGTAAACAATCCTCACATGGAGAAGAAGCACTGTGTGCATGCTGCGCTCTCTAGTCTGATGTAAACAATCCTCTCATGGAGAAGAAGCACTGTGTGCATGCTGCGCTGTCTAGTCTGATGTAAACAATCCTCACATGGAGAAGAAGCACTGTGTGCATGCTACGCTCTCTAGTCTGATGTAAACAATCCTCTCATGGAGAAGAAGCACTGTGTGCATGCTGCGCTCTCTAGTCTGATGTAAACAATCCTCTCATGGAGAAGAAGCACTGTGTGCATGCTGCGCTCTAGTCTGATGTAAACAATCCTCTCATGGAGAAGAAGCACTGTGTGCATGCTGCGCTCTCTAGTCTGATGTAAACAATCCTCTCATGGAGAAGAAGCACTGTGTGCATGCTGCGCTCTAGTCTGATGTAAACAATCCTCACATGGAGAAGAAGCACTGTGTGCATGCTACGCTCTAGTCTGATGTAAACAATCCTCTCCAATCCTCACATGGAGAAGAAGCACTGTGTGCATGCTGCGCTCTAGTCTGATGTAAACAATCCTCACATGGAGAAGAAGCACTGTGTGCATGCTGCGCTCTAGTCTGATGTAAACAATCCTCTCATGGAGAAGAAGCACTGTGTGCATGCTGCTCTCTAGTCTGATGTAAACAATCCTCTCATGGAGAAGAAGCACTGTGTGCATGCTGCGCTCTCTAGTCTGATGTAAACAATCCTCACATGGAGAAGAAGCACTGTGTGCATGCTGCGCTCTAGTCTGATGTAAACAATCCTCACATGGAGAAGAAGCACTGTGTGCATGCTGCGCTCTAGTCTGATGTAAACAATCCTCACATGGAGAAGAAGCACTGTGTGCATGCTGCGCTCTCTAGTCTGATGTAAACAATCCTCACATGGAGAAGAAGCACTGTGTGCATGCTGCGCTCTCTAGTCTGATGTAAACAATCCTCACATGGAGAAGAAGCACTGTGTGCATGCTGCGCTCTAGTCTGATGTAAACAATCCTCACATGGAGAAGAAGCACTGTGTGCATGCTGCGCTCTCTAGTCTGATGTAAACAATCCTCACATGGAGAAGAAGCACTGTGTGCATGCTGCGCTCTCTAGTCTGATGTAAACAATCCTCACATGGAGAAGAAGCACTGTGTGCATGCTGCGCTCTCTAGTCTGATGTAAACAATCCTCTCATGGAGAAGAAGCACTGTGTGCATGCTGCGCTCTCTAGTCTGATGTAAACAATCCTCTCATGGAGAAGAAGCACTGTGTGCATGCTGCGCTCTCTAGTCTGATGTAAACAATCCTCTCATGGAGAAGAAGCACTGTGTGCATGCTGCGCTCTAGTCTGATGTAAACAATCCTCACATGGAGAAGAAGCACTGTGTGCATGCTGCGCTCTCTAGTCTGATGTAAACAATCCTCACATGGAGAAGAAGCACTGTGTGCATGCTGCGCTCTCTAGTCTGATGTAAACAATCCTCACATGGAGAAGAAGCACTGTGTGCATGCTGCGCTCTAGTCTGATGTAAACAATCCTCTCATGGAGAAGAAGCACTGTGTGCATGCTGCGCTCTAGTCTGATGTAAACAATCCTCACATGGAGAAGAAGCACTGTGTGCATGCTGCGCTCTAGTCTGATGTAAACAATCCTCACATGGAGAAGAAGCACTGTGTGCATGCTGCGCTCTCTAGTCTGATGTAAACAATCCTCACATGGAGAAGAAGCACTGTGTGCATGCTGCGCTCTAGTCTGATGTAAACAATCCTCTCATGGAGAAGAAGCACTGTGTGCATGCTGCGCTCTAGTCTGATGTAAACAATCCTCACATGGAGAAGAAGCACTGTGTGCATGCTGCGCTCTAGTCTGATGTAAACAATCCTCACATGGAGAAGAAGCACTGTGTGCATGCTGCGCTCTAGTCTGATGTAAACAATCCTCACATGGAGAAGAAGCACTGTGTGCATGCTGCGCTCTAGTCTGATGTAAACAATCCTCTCATGGAGAAGAAGCACTGTGTGCATGCTGCGCTCTAGTCTGATGTAAACAATCCTCACATGGAGAAGAAGCACTGTGTGCATGCTGCGCTCTAGTCTGATGTAAACAATCCTCACATGGAGAAGAAGCACTGTGTGCATGCTGCGCTCTAGTCTGATGTAAACAATCCTCTCATGGAGAAGAAGCACTGTGTGCATGCTGCGCTCTAGTCTGATGTAAACAATCCTCTCATGGAGAAGAAGCACTGTGTGCATGCTGCGCTCTCTAGTCTGATGTAAACAATCCTCTCATGGAGAAGAAGCACTGTGTGCATGCTGCGCTCTAGTCTGATGTAAACAATCCTCACATGGAGAAGAAGCATGGCGGAAGGAGGAACGGTGCCGACGATTTATCCCCCTTCTAAAAGGGTTAAGTCAGAGATTTACACGCAAAAAATAGTTTTTGCGTGCATAATATGCACTGTAAACCGCTTGGGTCGGATTAGGGGTGGGGATTGCGTGCGTATTAAATTGCATATCATATGCACGCAAAAACTATTTTTGGCACGAGAGTTTCAATTTGCGCATTTTCATGAGATCGTGACGGGCCTTGACGAGGAGCAGTGGGTCCGAAATTTTAGGATGAGCAAGCCAATCTTTGATATGTTGTCAACGTGTGTCCACATTCCTCTCCTATGACGACATGACGTTTCGTCGGGCCATCCGTCCCTTTGCAGATGTGCGTCGGCCCGTCAGAGTTTCTCTCGCCATTAAACAGTGGAGACGTAGCCTAATGCCTCAGAAAATCCGGCCTGTTTACATGACAGTCGCATTATGAACAAGCCCTGAAACTGATCTCGAAATATCCGAATGCATGCGTTTTTCCCTGTTTACACTGCTAGAACACATCCGATCTGTGTCACATATGAGCAAAAAATCGGAATTGGGTCACATTTCACTGACAGTGTAAACGAGGCCAAAGAGGCGTTCCAGCGCCAGGCTTCATATGGACCCTCATCGGGCCAAGGAAATCAATGTTGTTTGCACATTATTCTCTTATTCTCTCTTATTTTCTCTGATATAATTGCTCAGTTTACTTTATATTATGTATTGTTTTATTTATATTTAATTGTATTGATTTGAGGTATTTTTTGTTATTTAAAAAGTTATTAAAGTTGTAATAGAATCATTCATTGTTGATTCTTTACAGTTGTTCTTTTGCTCTTAAATTAACAAAAAAAAAATATATATATTTTGCAGTTTGCACTTTCTGTTTGACTTTATACATTTGTATTGTGTATTGTTTTATTTATATTTATTTGTATTTAAATGTTTGAGGTACATTTTGTTATTTAATAAGTTACTGAGTGTACAACTGAAGTTTGTTTATCTTTTTAACCTGTTTCTCTTGTGCAATTAAAATAGTGATAATACCGTACACCGTGATAAAAGCTCAATCAATTAATCGCAGCATGAAAATTTGACACCGGCACATGCCTAATCGCGATTAGAACAAAGCACTTAAGAATAAAGAACTTACTATTCACAACCCTCAGCTGCATACGTTGCTTCTCGAAATCAAACTAAACCAGCACTTCTGAGGTAAATTTTCCATATTTTTTTAATATTATTATTATTATAACGATAGTATTATTCCTCACAGCGTCGCAAGACGACGTACAGTACATGAATCTGATTAAACTTGATGTGTTTTATCGACCGGATGTGGGCGTTGACAGGTTTGCATGGATAACCTCAGCTCATTTGCGTTTCAATAGCGCACGCTCTCCGTGGGCGTGTTTACATTAGCAGATAATGAGTTGCCATGAGAACGACTGACATCTCTCTCTTTTTATACATATTACATAAACAGATAATATTTGTTTTCGTTTTGAATTAGATAATTTAATAGTAGACACTTAAATGATTATAAAGCTATATAGCTCATGGCTGGGTGAATCGTTTTTTTAAGTTTAGAGACGTGCTCTAGAAAAAAAGTTCACAGAGACGGAGAGGCAGAAAGCACACCCTGTTTATTTTCTTTATTTTACAAAAGCACAATGGTTTGTTTCAATTGTAAGTGGACCCATACAAAAGTAAACATTTTACAGTTCATTTTTTCGTATTTCTTAAGTCTGTATGACCATAAATGACGGAGTATTTTAAGTCTATTTTGCTGCTATGTGAAAATAGGGTTAGGGTTAGGCTTATAATGTGGTGATAGGAACTATTTCTAAGGCCACATTTACACATAGCCGGGTATTTAGAGAAACAAATATTTCCCCCCCTCCGTTTTTAAAGGGGTCATGACATGAGAAACCAAATTTGCCTTGATCTTTTGGTATATAAGAGGTCTTTGTGTCATTAAAACGTCCTGCAAGTTTCATAGCTTAAGACGTCCTCCCCATTATAAACGAATCATTTATTTAATCAAGCTCTAAATACAGCTCGTTCTGGATCCATGGTAAGAAGTGACGTCACGGTACGAAGTGACGTACCAGCGTTTGCATATTACCGCCTCCAGCACAAGACAGCTACGCTTAAAGCGCAAGACAACTACGCTCACTTCGTATCGTTGTCGCGCCCGCGCGCCGCGCGCCTCACTAGTGTTCAGTCGACGGAGAGCGAGTGGGTCTGTGTACAGGGAGATTACGATGCCGCAGATGTGCTGTTCCTGGCTGTGGACAAACTACATCTTTGAATACGCTGCGAAAGATCCAGTCGTCAGGGAAAAATGGATGCACTTTATTTTTTGCGGACGTCTCAGTCACGGCAGTGTTAGTTTAAGCGTTTGTTCTATACATTTAAAGGATGACTGTTTTGAGCTTTGCCAGAAAACTGTTGCTCAAAGATAAGTCCGTGCCGTCTATTCTGGGCTCAACAACGACGACGCAAACTGTAAGTAATGTATTTAAAACTTTAAACTACTTTTTAAATACGCTGAAAGATCCAGTCGTCAGGGAAAAATGGATGCACTTTATTTTTTGCGGACGTCCCAGTCACGGCAGTGTTCTATACATTTTAAGGATGACTGTTTTGAGGAAAAAATCCCAATATGATGCTTGGCTTTGCCAGAAAACGGTTGCTCAAAGATAAGTCCGTGCCGACATTCTGGGCTCAATAACGACGACGCAAACTTACTTTTTACCATGGCTAATATAAACACATTTGTATAAGAGAATCTTGAAAATATGTCGCCTTTCTAGTAGGCCTACATGTGATAGAAAATTAAAAATGTTGCCTTTATCAATGCTGCATCTTCAAAGATGGCCTGTCTGTGCATGCATTTTTGTCCGTGGTACACCCTATCATTTCATTGGAATTAGTTAAATAATGTTAAACTGTTAGCAAATGAAGCTATAGGATAATTATGCAACAATAATCCGTTTTCAAGTGTCTCGGGTTAATTTTTTTTTATTAATTCAAAATAGTTTCACTTTCCATGTGTACACGGGCTGATCCAGTCTTCGTTGTTGTGGTGATGGTTAATTTTCCTCTGATTCTGGCTCAAACATAATAAGGTTTTATCATTGCAAGAGCCATCGCTTCGCGTGAATCACCTGCTATTAAACAGTTGCGCCGAATCCGCAAATGTTCTGGCTGGGGGCGTTAATAATTGATGCATAGGCACTGACGTTAGCCAATCATAACAGTGGGCGTTAACACTGAACTCTTAAAGGGGAAACACCCCCAAAACAGACTGTTTGAACCAGAGGATGAGAAACAGGGTGGGAAAAGGTCATAAATCACTACATTTTAAAAGTTTTTTGTAAAAAAAACTATAGTAATACTATAATTGCACCTAAGGGAACATAATAATAAAATAAAAAAAACCATGTCATGACCCCTTTAATAATAACATCGTGCACACAACCCGCATAAATACGCCGTCGAGCGCCATCATAGCTATGCCAAACCTATGGGCGGCAGTGTAGGGAGAAGGATAAAGCCATGCAAGCCAATCAGAATCCTCAGAATCGACAAGAGAGAACCTAAAACCCTGTTTCTCCCAGTTGACACGACAACATATAACTGGCGTTTTCAGAAATCTCCACTTTGGCCGGAGTTTTTAGAAATAATCGTTTTCTGGGATAAAAACAGCGTTTTCGTGTAAATGACAGGCCAAAACGCAGAGAAATATCTGCGTTTTCCCATCGTGTAAACGGGGCCTAAGAGGGTTAAATGATAGATATCCATGGAACATTTGCACAGTAGCAGAAAAAACACAGGTGTGTGAGTGGTGACAATTTATATCATTATCAGCATTCAGTGATTTATTACATTGTGTAGTTTTTGTGTTTCTGTTGGCAAAGCACATGAACATTGAAAGTGTTCTACAATTTTCCTCTTTATGTCCAGATTTGTACACATTTGCTATATCAGAGTCAGCCCCAGTGGGCACCACAGTGGGAAGAATAATGGCAGATGACAGTGATGTTGGTCTGAACGCTAAGATGAACTACAGCTTAGAGGATCTCGAGGAGAGCAGCACATTCACAATCCAGACGGACCCTGACACTCAAGAGGGGATTGTCATACTGGATCAGGTCAGATTATATGTATATGCATTATATCTAATCATTGTTTACAAATGTTGGACATGATGTTCTCAGATTCAAGCATCAAACATTCAAGACACTTTTATTTTTATATAAAATTTTGTTGAATAATATTTTAATTTATGTTTAAAATGTGTTGATACTATTTTAATTTATTATATTATAAAACATCCAATCATATTGAGGCAGTACTTTTAGATAAACAAAAAGCTTTACAACCCCCTGGGAGATCTTTTATGTTTTCTTTCTTTTATATGTGTTCTCTCTTCTCTGTAGCCACTGGATTTTGAGAGCAAGAGGCGGTTCGTCATTGCTGTAGAGGCCATCAATGAAAACATAGACACACGCTTTTTAAGTGCATATGAGTTTCAAGATAGGACAACACTCAAAATTACTGTGACAAATGTGGACGAACCACCCATCTTTTCTGAAACACCTTATAACTGGAAAGTTCTAGAAAGCGCCCAAATTGGCACTCAAGTCGGTACAATCTATGCTAGAGACACAGACACCACCAACAACCCCGTAAGGTAATTTTAATTTTTTATTTTCTCCTGTCCCATTTGGACCCATATTAACCCCTAAATGCCAGGTGACTAACTCAATCAATGGAAGACGTCCAGGGCAGAGCTACAAGGGCCGGATCAAAAAAACATGAACACAAACGAAAAAATAAATAAAAAGAAAGAACAGACACCGAGTGACATGACACAATAGCCGCTTTTCAACTGTCAGGCTAGTGAGATTACGGGCTATTGTAGGAAACTCAGAAGCGAAGATCAGGAGACTTTATTGAGAATATTATATTCCGCTCTGCAGTCATCAAATCCAATTGAGGCAGACATGTATGGTGTTTAGTAGGCATTCAGTACTTATCCATATCGGCCTTACAACCAGGGGGTGGATCAATGATCTAATCTAGGTCCATCACAACCCATGCCAGTCTCCCTAGGAGACCAGATGCTTTAAATTCCAATACCGTACATTTCCAAACATTAACTTACTTACTTAGCTTACATTCATCAACCACGTTGTGTTTAATATTGTTAGACCAGGAGAGAACCCCCTGTAAATTTGGAGCAATCTGGAGAAACAGAATAAATCTCCAGAATAGAATACATTATATTTGCCATATAGTCTTTGTGCTTGTCCAGACAGTCCATAATATTTTGATTTACATGCTGTTTGTGAATGGTTGAAATCTGCATGTGGTAACAAACAATAGAAGTATATGAGAAAAAATGCCCCAAATAACAATTGTTTTCCTTGAACAGATACAGCATTTCAAAGAGCAGTGACACACAACAGATATTCAGAATTGATCCTAGTAATGGGACAGTGTATGTGGCCAACCGTTTGGATCGAGAAACAGCAGCCTGGTACAACCTGACTGTCAACGCCAGAGAGATCAGTGAGCACATTGTCACTAACATGCATCAACCTCTAACACAAAACTTACTTCATAGACCACTAGTGAAAATGCTTCTAATTTTTGCATTTTAACAAATATATACACTACCGTAAAACATTTTTGGGTCGGTAAAAAAAGAAAAAAAAAGTTTATTTGATAAAAAATACAGTAAAAACAGTAATATTGTGAAATAGTATTACAGTTTAAAGAAACTGTTTTCTATTGTAATATATATTTTAAAATATCCCTGTGATCAAAGCTGAATTTCCGGCACCATTACTCCTGTCTTCAGTATCATATGATCTTCCAGAAATCATTCTAATATGCTGATTTGCTGCTCAATCATGTTGAAAACAATGCGTCTGGTATTGTTGCAATGGGGAAAGGCATCAGCGTGACCATTGTCTGAGGCACGTGTAAACAAAAGCCAATGATCGAAAAATACCAATATTTACCAAAAATGGTGTATGGCACATAGAAGCCTTGGGACTGACCAAACATACTGGGGCTGCAGGGATTAGCTCTTAAGAAAAGTATGGACCATTTTTATATTTTGCACAAAGTAATAAATGACTAATATATACATAATCTAAAAACATCTCAGGTTACGCATGTAACCCTGGTTCCCTGACAGGGAACGAGACGCTGCGGTGGGAACGCCTTGCGTGATTGCGTCGTGAAGCACGTGTAAAATCAGTCCAATGGAAAAAGGGGGACGTCATAGGCGGGTGACGTCATCGACCAGGAAGCTATAAAGCACTCCCGAGATCATAACACACTAGCTTTGAAAAAGCCTGAAGCAAGATGATCACAGGCATGCTGGGAGTATGGCAAAGCAACGCAGCGTCTCGTTCCCTCTCAGGGAACCAGGGTTACATACGTAACCTGAGACGTTCTCTTTCAAGGGAACTCCAGCTGCGTTGAGACGCGGTGGGAACCCTATACCCACGACGCCATATGACAAATGCCTGTACTGTATGAAGACTGTGCGGACACTAAGAAACAAGCCCCCTAGACCCTGGAGTGGAGTCTAGGTCCAAGTCATAAAAATGGACAAATGTATGCGGTGAGGACCAGCCTGCCGCATTACAGATGTCGTGGAGAGAAACTCCTGAATTTAAAGCTCAGAGGCAGCCATACTCCAGTAGAGTGGGCCCGGACAGCCAAAGGTGAAGGCTGTCCAGCCGCTACATTAACAAGTGAGATAGCTTCAACTACTCGCTTGCTCAATATCTGTCTTTAGCTTTTCCTGATTAAGGTGGAGGACAGAAGGCCTGCAGCACAAATGACCCGCAAATTGAGTAGGGACCTAGGAATACAACCCGGCCTGGGGTGAAGAAAGACTACCACCATACCAGGTGCAAATCCAAGTACGAGCAGGCCTCAGCCTCAAGTACCACGGAGAAGACGACATACGGATCTCTCCTCAGAGATAACCCAGCAAAGAAACATTCATTGCATTCATTGCAAGTACTGTACCATAGGGCAGATAGCAAGATTCAGAAGGTGTTCTCCGCACCAGGCAGAGAACAGTTTACATTTCAATGTATATTCAGTCTTCTCGTGGAGGGAGCACTAGACTGGAGTATGATCTCCGCGACCTCAGTCGAGAGACCTGAATCTATGAGCTGGGCCCCCTCAGAGGCCGAGCCCACAGTATCCATGACTCCAGATGAGGGTAACTCCCGGGAGCAACGATATCGGGAAATGCGTACA
This sequence comes from Phoxinus phoxinus, assembly GCF_949152265.1. NCBI lineage: Eukaryota > Metazoa > Chordata > Actinopteri > Cypriniformes > Leuciscidae > Phoxinus > Phoxinus phoxinus. The sequence goes on along the minus strand of NC_136899.1, from coordinate 27,655,567 downwards.
GGTGTAGCCTCGACCATACATAATACAATCGCATCCAGTCCAAGCGGAGCTGGATGCGTCAGGGATAACCACAAGGGCAAAGTTTTCACCGAAGTTCTCCCAAAGAAGCTCCACCACCTCGGGGTGAAGTGTCCATTCCCCGGCCCTCAGCCCCTGCCTCAACAGGATATCTGCTCTGATATACGAGACCATCAGTGTGCTGTCCAGAAGGACAGGCACATGGTGACCTCTCGGTTCTGACAGGAAGTATTGAGATTCTCGGAATACCGCCATCACTTCTAGCCAATTATGTGCCAAAAGGAGATGGTCCTGCCAAAGACCCTTCGCCGAGTGACCACTCATGATCACCCCTCACTTGTGAGGGAAGCATCCGTCGATAACATTATGCGTCGACAAGAAGCCCCCAACACTGGGCCTGGGCGAGGAACCAAGGTTCTTTCACATGACCGAGGCACGTAGGCATAGCCGCGTGACCTTGATCATGCGAAAACGGATTTCCCCTCGGAGAAAACCCCTTGGTCCTGAGCCAACACTGCAGGGGTATCATGTACAGAAGGCCAAAAGTAATTACGTTGGACGCAGCTGCCATAAGACCCAACAGTCTGAAACTGTTCCACAGTGAGTGACTGGCCTAGTTTTACCCCATTTACAGCGAATCATTTATAACACTTGGAAAAGTGGTCCTCTGAGCTGGGAGGAGCACACTCTTCTTGGCGTTGAGTCGCAACCCCAACATCTTTAAAAGAGACAGAACGACATCTCGATGCCGAACTGCCATCTGCTCAAATTGAGCTAGGATCAACCAATCGTCGATAGTATAATACGCAAATGCGCTGGAGTCTCAGAGGAGCCAGAGCTGCATCCACCCATATTGTAAAGGTGTGGGGTGATAAACTTAGGCCGAATAGAAGAACCCGATACTGGTATGCTTCGCCCCTGAAAGCAAACCTCAGGAACCTTCTGTGATGAGGATGGATAGATAAGTGTCCTTCAAGTCTATTGTGACAGACCAGTCCTCGGGCTGAATCTGTGACACAATCATATTAGCGTAAGCATACTATGAACATGAGATTCTGAAACCTGCTGTTTAATTGACGCAGGTCTAGAATAGGACGCAACCACTCATCCTCTTTCGGAACAATGAAGTAGCGGCTGTAAAACCCTGACTGTCTGCTGGGAGGAGGAACCCCTTCTATAGCTCCTTTTTGCAGAAGTGTCAGCACTTCCTGCTCCATAACCAGAGCCTGCTCGAGGTCCACCACAGTGGGGAGGACCCCTCGGAATCTGGGAGGACGAGAACCAAACTGAATTCTGAACCCTTTTCTATAGTGTGCAGGACCCACTGAGAAATATGTGGCAGTAGTTTCCACGCTGCCAGAAATTCTGCTAAGGGCACCAGTCTTTCGAGACTGGCCTCTGGATTTGGTTGAACAGTCACTTCAGTGCCCTGAAGCAGCGAACCGGCAGGGAAACCGAACTGACCGTTCTACAACCCTCCTCGGAGGATCGTTTGAGGACGCTGACACCTCGGTGTCAGGAAACGGCGAACCGGCAGGAGAACCGAACTGGCAGTGTCGCACCCCAGAGGGCACCGAGGAGAAACGATTTCTCAAAACCGCCCCTACCCCGGAGGGGACCACCCTCAGAAGCCTGCAGCCTCAGGGCTTCTTCTTCCAAGCTATTTTAGAGATAAAACAGTTCTCAGATCTTGCATATCTCTAACTGGCTAGACAGCAACTGCCACCCAGGTCCCCTCTTTTGTGGATGAGCCCGAATGGCGACGCTCTATTTTGCAGCACTTTATGCTGCGAGGAGCTTTAGTAGGCTGAGACTGCTCCCGCCCAGCAGTTTTCCAGGAAATGCATGTACTTGCTGGACCTCTGCTTTTTCATAAATACTACCATGTATTGTGTACATAATTTTTCGACAGACATCAATGTTGAGATATTCAAATAATGTGGATTTGAGCAGATGGATTGTAAGGTTGTGATGAGACTTATAGTGGAGAGAAGAGAAAGTGATATAATCAAATCAGTGGACAGGGATTATTAGGAGGCCATGATTGGTAAGGGCCAGACAGTGGGTGGAATTTGGCCAGGACACCGGGGTTACACCCCTACTCTTTGCCAAAAGTGCCATGGGATTTTTAATGACCACAGAGAGTCAGGACCTTGGTTTAACGTCTCATCCGAAGGACGGTGCTCTTTGAGTCAAGTCAAGTCATCTTCATTTATACTGCGCTTTTAACAATGTAGATTGTTTCAAAGCTGCTTTACAGAGATAAACGTATAATTTAAGGTAACAGATTGTTTTGTCTTTATAGCGGTTCTTGAATAATGTTATTTTCCAGCTAAAGTTAGTTTTGATTGATTCACTTCTGTCGAAAGGATAATTTGTTATAAAATTAGGGGCCGCTAAGACGATACCGTTCTCTCTACACAGACTTTAAACTGAACCTGTGATAAACACTGATGGCGCTCACGTGCGCATCAAGAATTAATTCTATAGTTATGTGCGTTTGAATATATGTGCGCATGTTTGTAATTCTCTACAAACCAAGCCTTAACAAACTACTTGTCCTGCCTATAAATTTGATACAGAATTTTATTTTATTTTATCACTACGGGGGAGATACGCGAATGTTCCACAATGCTTTATCTGTAGAGTGGTACAGGGATCCTCCATAGGGAGAGGCTAGTCGGCACTTCAGCGCTGCGCTGTCATCGGGTCCAGGCGAAGGTCCTTCCTCAGATCTGGATATGGCCTGGATCCGGCTGGCTGCGGGAAAACCTCGGGATAAACAAAGACACTAAAATTAGTGTAGATGCCATTCTTCTTATGATGTAACGAGTACATCAGGATTTAAGGGAAGTGTTCCCAGTTCCGGCTGACCTAATCTATGCAGCCTAACAGTTATAGAAGTCAATAATCAGGGGTGCACATAACTGGTACGCAGGTACGCATGCGCGACAAAAATCAGGAATGCGTAAAGCCACTTGTGTTACTACGCGCCTTTGCGTACTTTAAGGGTAACTGACAATCCTAACAATTTCCGCCCCATTTCCAACCTACCATTCTTGTCTAAAATCCTGGAACGCTCAGTCGCCACTCAACTAAAACATCACCTCTCTTCCAATCAGCTCTATGAAACCTTCCAGTCTGGATTCCGCACCCATCACTCTACTGAAACAGCACTACTCAAAGTAATAAATGACCTCCTGCTCGCCTCTGACTCTGGTTCCCTCTCCATTCTCCTCCTACTTGACCTCTCTGCTGCCTTTGACACCATTGACCACTCCATCCTTCTACAACGCCTACAACACTTCGGCATCGCTGGTTCAGCTCTCTCATGGTTCACCTCCTACCTCACTAACAGATCTCAATTCATATCCATTAACAACTGTACATCTCACACCACACCGGTCAAACATGGGAGTCCCTCAGGGCTCAGTGCTGGGCCCCCTTCTGTTTATCCTCTACATGCTTCCCCTCGGAATCATTATTCAAAATCATGGACTAAAATTTCACGGTTATGCTGATGACACTCAATTATACCTCAGCACCAGATCCATCACTCCTTCTACAGTTTTAACCATCACAAACTGCCTTTCTGCAATAAAAACTTGGATGAATGCAAACTTCCTTGAACTCAACGGCAATAAATCGGAAATCATCATCATTGGCCCCAAATCATTACTACCCGCCTCCCAAGACTTCACTCTCTCCGTTGATGGCCACACAGTTACCACTTCTCCTCAGATCCGAAACCTTGGTGTTATTCTTGATCCCTCACTCACCTTCAAGCCTCACATCCGTCATATTACCAAAACTGCCTTTTTCCAATTACGAAATATTGCCCGCCTACGCCCCGCCCTCACCTCATCTGCTGCTGAAACCCTCATTCATGCATTCATCACATCAAGACTTGATTACTGCAATAGCCTCGTATATGGTCTCCCTTCCTCTGTTTTACAAAAACTCCAATACGTTCAAAATTCAGCTGCTCGCCTCCTCACTCACACCCGTTCAAGACACCACATCACCCCCGTCCTTCAACAACTTCACTGGCTCCCCGTACAACAACGCATCCACTACAAAGTTCTGCTCATCACCTTCAAAGCCCTCAATAACTTGGCACCACCATACCTCACAGACCTCCTACAGCACCATCGACCCTCCCGACGCCTCCGCTCTGCTGACTTGAACCTTCTCAAACCTATCACTAAATCAACACACCGAACTTTGGGGGATCGAGCATTCGCCATCGCTGCCCCCACCCTCTGGAACTCACTTCCCATCCATATCAGAAACTCTGACTCACTGACCACCTACAAAAAACTGCTCAAGACCCATCTGTTTCAACTAGCCTACAACTCATAAAAACTATACTCTCCCATCTTTATTTTATTTTATTTTTTTGTTCCTTGATTATTTGTAAAGCGTCTTTGAGTTTCCCTGTAAAGCGCTATATAAAACCAATTATTATTATTATTATTATTAACTGTCGCCAAAATGCAACCTAGGCAGTGTTCATTTAATTTGTTCACAGACGAAAACTGAATAAAAACCTGTTTTAAATGACAACCACGTCAACGAATAAAAACTAGACGGAAATTATGGAGGGACGATTGGGGAAGTGATCCAGTCAGAACTGATTTGCGCTTGTGGTAAATGCGCACAACCGCACATTTGAACTGTAACGTGCTGATGTACCGGCGGGACAGGAGTTGGCATGCGCTTGATGCATGTCTCAAATCGTTAAAAAATTTTAACGTCTGGGAGAAAGAGAACAGCAGACATATGGATAGATCTGAATAAGAGTGACGACGCGAAAGATAGCTTTATGCTGTATGTTTTTCTGTCCGAACACACACACACACACACGACCCGAAGCGTGCAGCCCTGTACATAGACAGCGCGCTGCGCGCAAGGACTGAATTGAGCTCTCTTTCGCATCTGAATGGACAAATACACACAGCATTGTGTCTAAATGTTCGTTCTGGAGAGTATTCATGTAAACAGTCGGTTATGTCTTTACAGAACATACAGTGCATCCGTGCAATTGGATCTGCACACTCGGTCTTAAAGTGACAGTGCGTAATAAACCTAATGCCTTCTGTACACTTAATATTTATCAAACAACAAAATAAAGAGAGAAAATTCACTGCTTTGTAATATCTTTAAAAAGGATTAATTATATTTAATTTATACAAATAAATATATCTAAACAATCAAATAATACTTTAAATACATTTTTTCCAAAGGTGTTTTCTATCATTTTAGGTCGTTTTTTTCACACTGATGAAAATTTAAGTGTTCGTTTTTTTTTTTTTTTTTGGTTTTAGTTAGTTATTTTATGCTATAAAAACGGGAATGTGACGTCATGATTGACAGCTGTGGCCACGCTACATATGGGGTGAGTACCAAACACCATCTCCTGGTACTCACCTGAGTATCTCACTGAAAAAGTTATGTGCACCCGTCTATAATGCATTGTGTGAATGCTAGGCCAAAGAGATGTGTCTTTAATCTAGCTTTGAACTGACAGAGTGTGTCTGCTTCCCGGACAATGGTAGGAAGACTGTTCCAGAGTTTTGGTGCTAAATAGGAAAAGGATCTACCGCCAGCAGTCGATTCTGATATTCTAGGTATTATTAACTGGCCGGAGTTTTGAGATGGCAGTAGACGTGAAGGACTATAATGCGTTAAGAGCTCGCTCAAGTACTGCGGAGCTAAACCATTTAGTGCTTTGTAAGTGATCAGCAATATTTTAAAGTTTATACGATGTTTAATAGGCAGCCAATGCAGTGTTGACAGAACGGGGCTAATATGGTCATACTTCCTGGTTCTGGTAAGAACTCGAGCTGCTGCGTTTTGAACTAGCTGTAGTTTGTTTGTTAAGCGTGCAGGGCAACCACCCAGTAGAGCATTACAATAATCTAGCCTTGAGGTCATGAACGCATGAACTTTGACAGTATAGTGTCCCCATCACTACACTGGGGCGTTAGGACCCACACAGACCACAGGGTGAGCGCCCCCTGCTGGCCTCACTTACACCTCTTCCAGCAGCAAACTAGTTTTCCAGGAGTCTCCCATCCAGACACTGACCAGCATCAGCCGTGCTCAGCTTCTGTGGGCAAACAGTGTTGGGCTACAGGGTGATATGGCTGCTGGCAAAATATGTTTTTTTCCACATAATCCCCTGCACAGAACTTTTCTTGATTGTCCAAGAGAGTTCTGTGTATGTATGGAGGCAAGTTTCCCCCCGGCTGAGAATAACATCTCAATCTATCATCACAAGTGGATGACGCCGAACACTTCCAGAGGTAGTAGAAAACACATTCGACCAGATTGCTTTCGTAGTGTAGACGTTAATGTTGGCGAATGGATTTTATTCAGCTCATCAAAGAGGTGTTTGCTGGCCAGGCTTGATAATGTATTATACAGTGAATCACGAGACATTGGGGAGTCTTTTCTTTCAAACACTTATTTTTTTCCCCCATGATTGAAGCAGCTTCATATGTGCAGCATGTGACTAAATTATTATAGGGTATTTTTTTCTTCGAGAAGTAGGTGTCAACTGCGTGGAAAATATCTTCTCTGCATGTTGTTGTAGACAAAAGAATGCCCAATTTCAGTGTCTTTAATGTACTGCACATATACCTTTTTTGACATGACACTAAGAAATTACTTCTCTTTTTTTTTATATACACTATAATTAAATTGTTATTTATTGTGCTTTTTCAATTAGTAATAAAAGAAAGCATTTCTTACTCTTGCAAACCTCAAACTGAGAGTGAGTTTGGCAACCCCTCAAAAATATTTAGCGACCCCTGGTGGGGATCCAGTGATCTATAGCAAGAGCCCATTCTCTCCATGATAAATTGCCTCATACGATTCAAGGAAGGAGCGAGGTTATATCACACATTTCAGACTATAGTGTCTTTTTTTCCCATCATATACCTTTTATAGTTACTTAAAAACACTTTTGAAAATGAACAAGATTGATTCATTGATGGGCAACAGACCGTAACATGTACTGTATGTGTTCAGGGCCGGATTAACCATTAGGGCAACTGCCCAGGGGCCCAGGACATCTAAGGGGCCCTGGGCACCGTCAAATATTATGTCAAATATTATGATTAAAATGTCTCCACGATCTGCTTTTGAAGAAATATCGTAGGATCGTGCATTCTATCAGTTTGCAGTTCTGGCGCCTCCGTCTCAATACTGTACAGCGCGACGTATATTCACATGAAATGCAGAGGAACTGGACACTGTAGTTCATAAAAATGAATTATTTGCATGTGCTTTAAAGCCTTGCCGGTTAAACATGTCATTCGCTGCTGATGCGCTGTTCTAACGGGCGCTTTTCTGAGCGCAATAACGTTACACCCGCCGACGCGCACATGCACTAAAAGCTTGTCTAACAGCGCCCGTTACTGAACTAAGTTATCTTTCGAGTCTTATTGCTCTAATACTGTCAAATACACACAAGGTTTACATAAACAAAGTTGGTTATGTCTAAAGTGAAAGAACAGTAGAAAAAAATAAGAAAAAAATCTGCTTGTCAAATGCGTGTATATTAGACTCGTCGCGGGCAGATCTTAAAGAGACAGTAGCCCTAATAGTAAACATCCTACAAGTCATTGTGCCCAGGGGCCACCTCTGAACTCTTAATCCGGCCCTGTATGTGTTGCTGTATCTTTCAGGAGATGACCAGCTGTCCTCCTCTGTGTCTTTACTCATCTCAGTCCTGGATGTCAATGACAATGTGCCAACCCTGTCTCAAGACTATCAGCCCTATGTATGCGAGGACACACAGGCAGGAGAGGTAACACACACAAATGCCCAGTTTAAATCTTTTTTCATAATCGGTCCTGACATTATAGAGCTTTTTCTGTCTCCTATGAGAATTACTTGCTCACCCCTTTTAGTTCTACCAGAAAGACTCGGGAGATAAATTGATATAACAGCGTATATTTATTAACAGCCCAGCAAGCATGAATTTATAAAGTTCTTTGGCGTAGGCCCCGTCCTTAGAGAGCAATGCGAGGGTAGCGGAATCTGCATATCCTGCCTGAAGACGAAGGCAGGGGTGCAGCCGACCCCCCTGGAGGTTAAGGAAGGGACCATCCTGGTGGTGGTGGTGGGGAGGATGAAGGGGAAGGGACCATCCTGGTGGTGTTGGGGAGGATAGAGGGGAAGGTACCATCCTGGTGGTGGTTGGGGAGGATGGAGGTAATTGGCAGCGTCAGCATCTGCGAACTCAGACGAATGTAAGTACCAATCTTTTATACTGTGAGTGTTAGCACATGATTGGTTAGAAGTGAAGTATTACGTGGCACGCTGATTGAGTCTTCCTGGCAGAACTTACGCTAAAGCTTTCATTTACATTTACAATAACACATGTCATGGATATGAAGGAGGTTTTATGCATGTTTATGACAACTGCCATTAAGTGTCATTCGCTCAATAATTACATTTTTAAAGGGGTGGTAAAGTATGATTTCACTGTTCCAAAAGTAGTTAGTGTGTAATGTTGCTGTGTGATCATAAACAACATCTGCACAGTTACAACACTCAAAGTTCACAGCAAAGGGAGATATTTGCTTTTAAAGAAAAGGACACAACAAACGGCCGGAACTACACCACATTCCTCCCGTTAGTGACATCACAACCCTAAACTGTACATAAGCCCCGCCCCCTGAACACATAAGCCCCGCCCCCTGAACACAACATGTTGAGGAGAGAAGAGTTGCTGTAGTCGAGCACATCTGAGAGTCCACTCAAACTTTAGCATCTCACAACAGTTCCTATACGAGCGGTTTATAGATTAGCATGACAGAATATGCTAATTGAAGATATTAACTCCACATAATCTACATAAACTCATCAACTAATATTCAGAGACGTCCTGTTCTTCTACATGTCGTCACTTCTTCTGGAATCTCTCCATCTTTCTGACTCCGATTTAACATTAAAGGCAGAACGGTTTCTATCATTTTAGTGTGTGTGTGTGTGTGTGTGTGTGTGTGTGTGTGTGTGTGTGTGTGTGTGTGTGTGTGTGGTAATCGCAGCTTCAGTAGTTAAGAAACTATAAATTGAAAAATCTGACAAATATTCATGACAGTTATAATGGCCTCATGACAGCCAATGTCAAAACCACATGACAGTTTAATGTAATGCTAACCCATAAAGCTACGTAGTTTCTTAAGTTTGATAATTAATCTGCTATGCCATGTTTATGACATATTTATCTGCTATGCCATGTTTATGACATATTTATCTGCTATGCCATGTTTATGACATATTTATGACAATTTATGTTGTCTTGGTAATGTCAAGTTGTCATAACAAAGACATCTCAAACAATGTCATATTTGCATTAAAAATGTCATAATAGAGTGAAAGACACCTAATGGCAGTCATAAACATGCATAAAACCTCTTTCATATTCATGACGTGTGTGATGTGTATGTCATGATTATGAAGGTGTCGTGTCAGTCTTATACACACCACTTCAAGTAAAGTGTCACCAAGAAATCACAGAAAGATTAACAGCTAACAGTGGCCCGATGAATTCAAAACATACAAAACAAATATATTTACACTAATAAGTCCATATTCTGTATCTAACTGGATGCTTTTTTTTTTTCAATAAAAGCTAAATTTCAACAATCCCCATATATATATATATATACACACACACACACACACACACACAATAGTCAAAATATATGTCCTATTGGTAAGGTTCTACCTGGCTGAGTTTGAACTGTCGGTTATTCATGTACATGTTCTCTGTTTGTCTCACTTGAAGCTCATTGAGTTGATCAGTGCCACTGATGCAGATGATCCTGTAGATGGCCATCATTTCTATTTCTCCATGATCCCAGACAAACACATCAATCCCAACTTCACCATCAGAGACAACCAAGGTACGTCAACGTGAGCTTTCTACGTTTAGAATGGCCGGTTCCACACATTTTACACCTGCGCACAAACAGTGCCTTTTGCTGCCTATATTGGTATAACACTTTTCCAAGGAAGATGAAGCGGATTTCAAAATAAGACTTAGGGTGTATTCACACCTGCCTTGTTTGGTTCGACTGAATCGAACTCTAGTTCGTTTCCCCCCTTGATACGGACCTTTTGGGCAGGTGTGAATACAGCAATCGAACTCTGGTGCGGACCGAACAATCGAACCGAGACCCAGCTGAAGAGGTGGTCTCGGTACGGTTCCAAACGACCTCTGGTACGGTTCGTTATTTACGTTAAACTGGTCAAACTTAATCGCAAGCGTTAACGTTGACAGCACTTGTTAGCAGTATATACAATAAGAATCTCATTATTTGAATGTGTGAACATAGCCCCTCTCTATGAATCTAAACTTTATACTTTATACCCACTGTCAACATCCCATGGTAGGCGCACATGAGAGCATGTTCTCTCCGCCGGAACCGTGCAGCACATCGTCGTCTTCTCAAAATCCGAATTATAACATCGTATAGATGACATTGTGTCATATGATACTCATTAGTTTCTTCATATTGCGTTTGTAGAGAATAACACAAAAACAGTAAAAGAACAAATATTACAGTACGAAATATCTCCAAATTTATTTATTTATTTATTTTTATTTATTTATATCCCAGAGCCTTTTTTTTTTTGCACTTCCTGATTTCCCTACTTGAGAATCCTTGTCCAATGAATGGACGACCTTAGCACACGTGTGGTTTGGTTACACATTTTGGTTCACTTGCAAAAAGAGCAGTGTGAAAGCCAACCGTACAAAAAAATAAATAAATAAATGATTCGGTCCGGACCAAAGCAAGTGAACTATCGGACTTTCCTGGTGTGAATAAACCCTTATAGACAGAAACAATGAACTAAATGATAAGCAGCTGGGACGATTAATCAGTGTCCATAGAAACTAATGATTGGTGGGAAACTAAGACAAAAGAGAACACGTGGCTGAAAAAATGTAGGTGTAGATATCAACTAGGGTTCGAGTATTCCCACAGCATATGCGATCAGTACAGTGCTAAACACTTCAAGAAGCTTCAAGAAGTTTCATGCAGAAACTCAGCAGAAAATATGTTTGTCAAGCACAAGAAAACAAACGGCACTTTCTGTTTAATCAGTCTGGCAGAATCTAGATGAGAATTTAGAAATATATTGCTACAGTTTGGGGTTTGGATTCTATTACCCATAACCATTTAACTTATTTAAATTGAAAAACAATGTAGTAACTTCAAAATCACTTTTTATTTTTAAATATTAAATGTAATAATTCTTAAAAAAACTAAAAGATATTTAGTTTTAATGAAAACAACATTTATTAAATTGATCATTTAAAAATACGAATTAGAATTTAATTGGTTGCTTTTAAAAAAAACTTGTAATGTTTATTTAACCTGGAAAATTTGTCAACATTAAGTGCAACTGGAACATTCATTTTCATTGGAAAATTCCGAAACTTCTTTCTGAAACTTTGCTTTCACATTTCAGAACAGCACTGCATGCCACAGATACACAGATCACATGATCAAGTCTTCTGGATACTCTTTTGTATAATGCACTGTGTATATAACTGTATGGTAATCTGACACTGTTGCAGATAACACCGCCAGCATTCTGGCACGGCGGAGCACCTTCACCCAACATGATCGCACACACTACTATCTTCCAGTGGTGATCCGAGACAGCGGTTCCCCCAGTCTGTCCAGCACCACCACTCTCACCATCAGGGTGTGTGTGTGCCAGCCGACCGGCCACTGCCCATCCGCTGGTGTTGAAGCCCAGGCGCTCGCTCTGGATCTCCACATGCAGATTCTGCTGGGCCTGTCGGTTGGCCTCATCACACTTGCAGGTGAGGCTAAATGAGAAGTGGCAATATGCAATTATGAACATCTGATTCTAAGGGAATCTTCTAAAAGTGCAACACAGCCCAGGAAAGATCTCTCCATTTCTCTTTAATTGTGGGATACATTTGAGGTTGGGTTAGTTCTGAATCACAAGACTCTCTTTTCTAGCAGAGCTTTTGTGTTAATGAGGGAATATTCTTCAAGCTTCAAGCAGGCAAGTATGACAGCAGTGAACAATCTAATATAAGCTCTCATAATCAATATACTGATATACCAGTGTGACCTCACACTAATATAATAACATTGATGCTTGATCAAGTGTCATAATGCTAATTACAGACTGTATGCAAATGAGACTGCATATATCATTTGCAGATGTGCAATATTGGGTGTAACATAATGAGAAGACTTGTGATCTTCACCATACCTAATCTAGATAAATAGTAACACCAAATGTTTGAGGCTGTTGAAGATTTTATTATTTAGAAAATAAGTAATTCAGCTATATATTTGTACACCATTATTTCCTCTCTGTGTGTCTTTGGTTTGACTTTTGGGGGCTTCAAGAAAGGTCAGAATGCTGATGCAGCAGATAATTCTATTTAAGTGTGTCCCATGGTGCAAGACCCCAGCCCAAAATATTTATAGGATGTATGACCATTTTTGGAGGTGATGTATGTATATATGTGAAAAGCTAACCGATGTTCGGGAGATCTCCTGCAGGGTCTCCCTGTGGGAGGTTGCTCAGCTTTGTTTTGTTAAATAAAGAAGTGATTTCACAAAAAGATTGAAACCACAACAAGGCCCACCAGGTCCTAAGAGCAACACTAACAGCTGTTTCACTTCTAGGGCCACTGAGCAGCAGTTTTTGGCGGATTACCTTGAGGTGCTCATAGAGTTATCTGAGTCAGGAGAGGGTACTACTAACCCTTAGATGGCATTTGTGATAAAGAAATAGGGTGCATGCCTCATTATCCTAAAAAGAAACTGAACAATTATTTTAGCTGGCATTCCTATTATAAATACTTTTAGGGATATTTTTTTCAATTAAATTAAAGGCACAGTATTTAAGTTTCGCCACTAGAGGTTGTTTCTTCAAAACAATTAAAAGCGCGTAGCTGGATGACTTTGAATGAGCGCGGAATTAAAAGCAATCAGACGGGGCTCATGCGATAGTATTAAAGTTCTGTCAGGACCACTATCGTCAAATTTGATTGACAATTAGCATACAATTTGGATTGGCGGTATGGTTCCGTTCTGGGCGAGAACTCCCTGGGCATCCATGCAGCCTAGCGGTGATAAGAGCAGCAATAACCCCCCCTGGGGTAAACACAACAGAACCAACATGAATGTATGCAAATATAATTAATTTAAGATTTTAAAGAACAACATACTTCGAGAATGTATTCTGATTAAAGGGAATGGCAGATCCGGACTGGAGACAGGTGGAGCTGGGGAGGGAGGAGGGTAATGCGCTCCTGAGGAACACCACATCTGCTGATAATACTGAAGGAGATTATATACGGTGATAGTGGCGTATTCCTGTAGATGAGGATCAGCTGAGAGTCACTGATGCGAGCTTGACTAACGTGACCCGCCAGAACTAACGTTACGCTTGATTTTTATTAATGTTACTGTGGTATGAAGCAGGCCGAGAGTGGGATATTTTACATTGCTGTTTTTATTATATGCCTATGTGGCGCAGTGGGCCGTTGCCGCTAATTTGTTTGTTGTTGTTTATGTTTATTTTATGATTAAAGTTGCGATTAACGTCCGTCTCCTTCTTCCCTGAACTTGAACTTTGTTAGAATTATGTTTATGATCTTGATCCTTGAGATCGGCTTGGGATATTCCTAATTGTAATCCAAATATTTTACATATTGTGCCTTTAATACAGTTTTTAATGTTTTAATGAAGTCCTGGACCTAACCCCGGTAAGATTTTCTTAATTATGTCCAGTTTAAAAAGTGTTCATTTTAAAAGTGTAGCAATTTTTTTCCTTTTCTTAGTTTGATTCTGTTCTGTACAGCACTTTGGTCAGCTTTGTTTTTTTAAAAATGTGCTTTATAAATAAATATTGTATTGTAATGTTAAACACTTCTCTTTCTGGCTTGCCCTGCAGTGCTATCCATGTTAATTCTAACTGTGCGAAAATACAAGACATTACGGCTGGAGAAAATGGCAACACAAGAGTTGGAAACAGAAGAGTTCTCTGAGAAAATCTTGAGTTTTACAGTCCCAGAGACACAGCCCAGCCAAACCGTTTCTCTTCGTCATCCGCACCGGCGCGAGCACAAGCTCTGTCGAGAACAAGTCACCACCAGTATCCGCATGTCTCTACGCCACTCTCACCTCATAGGACCAGAAGACGGGGTCTTTCAACAGTTTATTATGGATCGTCTGGCTGAGGCAGACGAAGACCCCTGCGTCCCACCCTTTGACTGTCTGCACACATATGCGTTTGAGGGGACGGGGTCGGTCTCGGGGTCACTGAGCTCGCTAGGGTCACTGGAGTCTGAAACATCTGACCCTTGCGTGAGTCAAACTCGTGATTCGGGGCCACAGCTCTTGAGGCTCTCACCGTGGCTGGGAGCAACAGATGATGACACCTTATTCTGACACCTGACGATAAAACAATATTCTCACTGTGGCTTTTATGATCATACCTACAAATCTTGGAGTGACTGAACTGAACTGAACTTTTAAGGGTCAAAACAAAGAAGGATCTTGAAGCGTGTTCTTCTTCTACTAATACTACTACTTCTGAGACTCTTTGGGCATCAGAGAATGTATATTGCAACTGATGGTGAAGCGTTGCAGTTTTTTAGCACCCTTGTTAATGCGCCCACCTCCCATGCCGGTTGAATCCTGCTCGGGGGTGCGTTTCCCAAAACCATCGCTAGCCAGCTATGGTCGCAATTTCATCATTATCAGCAGTTCAACGAGTCGGTGTTTCCCGAAACCATCGTTCCAATGAACATTCGCAAACAGCATCGCAGAGTTGTGTGTGTGAGCGACAGCTCTCGACCTGTGGTTAGAAGCAGAGTTTCTAGTTTGCATGACACGTGGACTCAATAAATCCTTATCCTGAGCAAAATAAGCAAGCTGACATTCAGTACAATCTTTTATTTAGATTACATACTAATGTCATTTACATCTTTTAGTTTGTCAAGAGATTTAAAGCACTGTTTTTGAAGAGTGCGCATGTGTGAACGTGCTCTACTATGTAAGATCGAGCAAAATAACTGAATAACTGAGAAATAGTCCTCAGATGCCATATCTGTAATTTATAGCAAAACATCTAGCATTAATTCGAACTCAAACAATTTCATTAAAAGAAGTTATTACTCTACCACGTGCGTGACGTCATAAACCAACGTGGTTGAACGATCACATTGCAACAATATGGTTTCGGGAAACAGTCGTGACTGGCAAGTTGATTTCTTCAACGATGTATCGTACTATGGTAGTTCAGCAGCGAGTTACGTCTCTGTACGGGAAACGCCCCTGAGTGGTTGCGAGTTGGACCAGCCACTAAAAAAATCTAAAATAAAAAGTGTACGGTCCTACACACAGAACCTGATTTCACCAAGTGCCACATGTTCCGGGAAACACGTTCCAATCAACCAATACAATTTGAGGGATAAGTTTAAAGTTTATGTCAAGTCAAGTTTAGGATTGTAACCAGGGTTTGGTGCTTCTACATCAGTGTTATTAAAATAATTATAATATAATAATAATAATAATCAGGGACAAAACATGTTTTAGTAGTACATTAATTATAAACTGATATATTTGTAGACAAATGTCTCAGCTAATTATCCATGTGAGAGACTATATTTTTCTGAAAATGTTTTTTCTTCTAAAAAATTAGATTTATTCACTTCATAACCTAATTACATAACTTAAAAACACATTAAAAAGTATGCTATTTTAATTTGCTTTATCCAACAACAGTGTAAAGTCTTCAATTATGTAATACTGGTATTCATGATGAGACGACTCGACGCCTGTGAAGAGACGACCCAACGCCGGCGATATGTTATGCCCTAAATTTTATGATTAACTAACTGTATTTTTGTATGTATATTTTTGAAATGCATTTTCTGTAAAGCTGCTTTGAAACAATATGTATTGTGAAAAGCGCTATACAAATAAACTTGAATTGAATTGAATTGAATATTCAGTATAGAAGCGAAGTGAAAAAATACATTTTCTAAAAAAAAAAAAAATTGGGTTGGGGTTATTATGACAATCCAGTTCCTAAATTCCTTAAATCTCTACCCTCCTTTTTTATATTAAACATATATAACCAATGTTCTTTTAGGTAAATCAGGCACATAATATCATGTAGTCCAGTTGATGTTTTGACACAATAAATGGAAAAAAAATATAAAATATTTCTTTCAAAATTGATAGAAACCTTCCTCTGTGTTAAAAACTGACAAAGGTCCAACTGAGGGTACAACAACCGATTGACAAGACAACAAATTAAGACTAACTCATTTTTATACTAATGTTTAATTTAAAACAATAATCCTTCCAGTGGTTTGTTTTCTCCTTTGAGCTGTACAGTACTTCTCCTTCTGGGTCTCCACTAGCTCACAGAACACAAGAAGCGTATGTTAGGTTGTGTAATGGTAAGGGTTATTATGTGCAGCAACAGAAATCTTCCTAATGTGAATGCAAAGGATCTGCAGCCTGTGTTTAAACTGCATCAACTACACACATTTTATTTGTGTCGACCTGCATGAGTGGGAAATGCTACTCTCTATGAAGTCCATTACATCAGGGTTTGCTATTGCTGTGATCTTGTGTGAGTGACAGGTTGTAAATATATATATATATATATATATATATATATATATATATATATATATATATATTAATTTTGATTTCATGGTGACAATAGATGTAAAGATGCTATGAATGTAAATCGGGCCAAATATAGATGTAAATAAAATCATGAAACAACAGTAGAATAATTCCCCATATGCTAAAATAAATAAATACATAATTTAACTATATTACAATAGTTATAAGATTTCCACCTTCACCATGTGTTGTAGAGCAATTTTGTTTTGTTTTTCCTAAAGTTTTTTTTAGTTGTAGGTGCCTTAAACATAAAACATTGACGCAAAGTGAGGACACAACTTTCATAGGCATTTTTTTTATGGAAAATATAATTCAAGATTTACTTTTTATATTGTTTGATATATTACAGATCTCTGCCTTTCAATTTAAATGTTTTTTTTTTTTTTTTGTATTTGTTGTATTTTTAAACACTTGTTTGGTTGTTTCACATTATGACCTCATGCTGAGGACAGGTTACACTACATGTATTTTCCAAGTATAGAGCATGTACTTAAAACAATACTAACGAAATTATTTAAAAATAAAAGCAATGAACGTCATGAGTATCCAGATTTCCTGGGGGGCGTTCAGGTGTTAATGGGGGGCGTTCACAAGTTTAAATATAATGCACATTTTTATACATTTACTTTTACTCATTTTAAGCACTTATTCATTTATTTGTAAAATTTGCTGATCGGATGAATTCACATAAAATTGTGTAAAAACGCCTGTCTTGGCGAGTATCCTAGTAAACTTAGTCGGTTATATCTCAAGTGAACGTAGACCGTATATTCAAAGGGGATTCGTGTGTTTGGTCTTAAAGGGACAGTAGTCTAATAAACCTGCTGTGTTTTAATGTTAATCAAACAAAGGTCAAAGAAATCACTCACGACTCTTGACTGAATAACTTTTGTAACTTTATAAGGATCCATCTATATTTAATTTATACAGTGATGAATACGCAGTGTTATTGCAAATTTGATTACGTTATTCAAATTTCTGTACCTGGAAACTAATGCTAGACCTAGGCCTACCTGAGAAACCCAAAACACACTGCATATTTAATTTGTAGCCTTTAGTTGTTGTGTTGTATTGAAGCTGAAGTCATTCGTACTGCAGCAGGAATCAGAGCTCACTGATCACATGACGAGAGAAAGTGACGTAATGACTGACACAACCGTGGCGGAGGATTCGTCGCACAACAGTCTAAGCATCTGATAAATGTCTTCTCTTGTTGAATGCGTTTCCAGCGCCGCCGCTGCTCCTTACTCAGAGTACGCACGATCACAAAATCGAAAGTGTAAGTAAAACACGAGTGTGCAAATAAACGCGATTTTTATACCCCACATTTTGATAGCGGCTCCCTGATGCGTGCGAATATCTCATTCAACAAATCTGACTCGTGTCTAAACCAGGGAATGGTGTTTATAGTTTAGGGAAATGGGTGTGCTTTTTCAGAAATGGCATTATGGTTTTGAAATTTTAGTTCAAAAGCCTGGTTATAGTGTAAGCAATCGAGAAAAACTAATGTTTATTTATACTGTTTTTATTTGTGGAATTTGTGGAAAACAGTTCAGTTAGGAGGGCAAAAGTTGTAGAAGCTCATAAATCATGTACAGTTATGTAAAATCATGTACAGCCAGTCAGTTGAGTTTGTGCCAAAACCTTTTACAGTGCTTGAGTATTGTTGTCTTTTACTGCATATGATAATTCATACTCGTAATGAATGTCATTTCACTTCTCCTTTCTAAGATGATTAGTTAACCCAGAGGGTTAAAGTGTCTGAAATAATGCCACAAAACACATAGTAAATATGTGTTCACAATACTTTTGAGTAATGGATTTTGTCGCCTAGAGTTTTTCCTTCAAAATGATCTGAAAATCATCCTGCCTGATCATCCTCATTAAACAATACATTGATTTACATTTTGTAAAACACTTTTTGTTTGGAAAGGCAATATGCGCAGGCGCGTGACTGATCCAACACCATCATGTATAGTCAGTGGTTCACACCTGAGAAGACAATGACCCGCATAATGACCCTGCATAATGACCCTGCATAATGACCCTGCATAATGAGCCTTTCATTCAGGTGTGTCACACAAGAAAGAATGTGAGGACAAAATGTATAAATGTATAAAATCCAAATATAAATTAAAGTCAAAAGCAAATTTTTAGTACATAGTCCTGGAAACAAATCCTGTTCAAATAGGCTATATGAGCCATTCTACAGAATTGGTTCAAAGTTAGAGTTGGAAACATCTTGAAATTTTTTTTTTTTTTTTTTTTTTTACAATTTTTTTATACATGCAAATTGTATAATATCCAAGGTAAACATTTCTAGTAATTGTGCAGTTAATTATCATACTGTATTTTCAGAAAGTTTTTAAATATAGTCTCTCCCCAAATGTGTCACTAATAAATAATAACAATAAATAATTTAATGAGAAGGCTTATATTGACCTGTTAAGATTTTTTTACATCTACCTTGTAAATATATTTTTAGCTATTTTATTAAAAAGTGTTCACATGTAAATCAACAACCATTACAATTTTAACAATATTTCAAGTGTAATCTTTCTTTTTTTAAAGTATCATACATATTTCAAAAGTTAAGGTTTCATTAGTTTGATATAGCCTAACGTTACATTGGAACAAACACTATAATATCTTAGTTGATGAGTTTATTTTTGACAGCACATACTATATATTTAACATATGAGCAGAAACTGGCTAACAAAAGCTTATTTGATGTCTATTTTACAGTAAAAACTTTATAGTCTATCCACAACTAGTCACAACTAGTAGCAACAGCGCATATATGCCGTTCATTCATCACACACAGAAACGTGATTCATATTTAAACAGTCTTTTTGCGGTTTACAGACACTATTCCATATCGCGATTACAACAAAGCATATAAGAATAAAACACGTACTACTAATCCTCTACTGGACCCGTTGATCCTCGAAGTGAAACCAGCACTTCTGAGGTAAATTTCCCAGAATTATTCCTCACCGCCTCGCAAGATGACACACAGTACATTCATCTGATTAAACTTGATGTGTTTTATCGAGCTGATGTGGCCGGTTTGCATGTTTGCATGTATTGCCTCAGATCATTTGCGTTTGAATAGCTTATTAGCTATATTGAATATATAGCGAGGATGTCTGAAATGTACATCTTACTCATGGAATTATTTAATAATCCCCATGAACTACAATAAATATCAAAGTCAAAAATAATATTACTAGTAACAACATGCCACAAATAGACACAAAAACTTTTATATTAAACAATACAATATTTCAACTGACTAAATCTTACAGATGTTGGTATTCAGATGAAAAGCCAAAATTAAGACCAGCCATTCATTTAAGATGTGTGTGTGTGTGTGGTGTGTGGGGGGGTCTTGATGCGTATAATTAAGTTCAGTTTACAGTTTGTTCTGTGTTTGTCATCATTAGATATGCCTGGGCTGCTGTGTGTGTGTGGGTGGCATGCGTGCATTTGTTTATCATGTTGACACAGACAGCGCTTACATGCAACAGTTCTGCTCTATTGCTCTCTCCGTTTCCCAGAATGAGTCCTGCCCTAATGATGCTGACAGCACTGCGTGTGTGGGTTCATACATAAAGCAACATTATCATGAAACATTTTTAAGCCACACAAGTTTAAGTTTCCCCTTTATCATTCCAGTGTTGTTGAAGCATTTCTCAGCGCTCAGGATTGAGTAGTTTCAGTGGCGTGCACAGACCTCCTCTAAAAAAAGGGCACTAAAAAATGTATTACTTTAAATAACAATCAAATGTATTTTTTAAAGAATTTAAATGCAATTATGTATTAAATAAAACACCATCAGAGAGTTACTTGATTTTTTTTATTTTTTATTCTTTCTTTCCTTGGCATTCTAAGAAAATATGTTGACACAATTAGAATGCATGACACATCAAATGAAAATAGGGAAATTATGATAATATTACTAAATATTATTTACTTTACCAAACAAAACAGTGAGAATCAAGAAGGTAATTATGGAAAATTAATTTTTAGTTTTGTTGATGTTGTAAATTTAATTATATTTAAGTGTTAGCTATCATGAATCAGTAACACTTTACAATAAGGTTTCATTAGTTAAATTAGTTAACATTAACTAATAATGAACTGCACTTCTACAGCATTTATTAATCTTAGTTCATATTAATTTCAGCATTTACTAAAATATTAAAATCAAAAGTTGCATTTGTTATCAAGTTAATGCACTGACTGTGACGTAACATGAACAATTAACAGTTGTATTATTATCAACTAAGATGAACAAATACAGTAATGTGTTCCTCATGGTTAGTTCATACATGAATAATGAACAAATGAACCTTATTGTAAAGTGTTACTATGAAATCAAAGATATAATTTCCTTACAATTTAGAGTTGGACATGGACTTAAGATTTCATTTAACTAGATGTATTTCCCCAAGCTAATAAGACTTGCTATGGCCTTGGATAAAAAAGAATGACACTGTCAGACTCAGAATGCGTCTGAAATCGAGTTATACTGACGCAACTTTTAGAGTAGGATGGTAGGATAAATGTACATTTTCCGTATTAGCTTAAACGTTACCTGCTGCTCGTGTAGTTTGAAGACTCGCGCGAACTGCTGCATATAGTGCGTACCAGAATCGTTAAATGCGCACGAGGCACTGCAAAGGAAACTCCGCCTATACCACTTCTCCGCAAAATGCTTTTTATATAATATTTGTTTGTATTATTATTGTTAGTGGCAATGGTGTGTAAGTGTATTGTTATTTATTATAATATTCATAATAATAAAAATTATTATTTACCATTTCAGAAAGGGGCACAATACATTTTGAGACAAACGGGGCAGGAGCTTGAGCCTATTATATCTTTCTACAAGACAAGGATGTCCCTTAAATGTTTTTCAAGATTGTGTTATATGACTTTATTTTGATTAGACTCTAAAATGCAAACCGATGTTTATAGTCATCTTCTAAGCATCTATTCAGTCTATTGTCTCTATTGTTTTGTGGTGCAAACGAGCCTTGGGCTAGCTAGCATGTTAGCTTAGCACACCATAAATACATGACAATTTATGTGATTAAAACCATGTTTGTGCTCCAAACGTACTTTATAGCGCAAGTCGAGTGTTTTAAATAACCGTCTGTGATCTGATTTGGCTTCAGATAAAAAAATCTGACAGAAAATATATTATTTTATAGTATTCTGCACAATGATAAAGTCTATATCGATTAGCATTACACTATAAATATAATCTATTATTATGAAAATACCTGACATGGCTCGAAGAACACAGGTAAATCAAATATCATTGCAATCACGTTTATTGTCTTCAAAACGTCTTTATCTGCATGTTACAGTGATCTCTGAAAGCTTTGTTTATGTCAGGGACTTCCTGGAATGTCACATGATTATGGCACTTCTTCGTGTGCACCATATATGGACTGCATGTCAGGGGCGCAACTAACCAGTGTCAGAGGGGTATGCAGCAACAAATTAGGCGCCCCCCACCCCCCAAACAAACAAACAACAACAACAAAAGAAAGAAAAAGTGTCCAATGTAATGAGTGAGGAACGAGTGAGAGTTAACAGATGAAATAAGTACAAAATTGGCATTTATTAATAAAATGTATTAATAAAACTCTGTCCCTCTAGGGGGGTTCGGGGGCATGCCCCCCCGTAAGAAAATTTTGTGCTTTTTAATGTTAAATTCATTAATCTGGTGCACTTTGAGAGTTCAAAATTAAAAGCTCCAACCCATATTCAGTGTGCAAATTAAACAAAGAAAAATGCAAACCTCTTTTAGTAACAGTGTCTGTCTACATTACACTACATAATAATAGTTATAATATTAATCCCATGATAGTAATAGCCATATATTGTAAAACAAATGCACTAAAAAATAAAGGAAACTTTAATAATTAGTTTTGTACTCATTTTTATACTTTACATTAAAGATGTGATTGATTTTTTTTTTTTTACCAATTAATTTTTTTTCTTTTTTCTTTTATTTGTCAGGGACAATGTACAAAATAGATTAATCTTGCAAAAAGATGTTTTGTACCAGAGTTAGCTAATGCTATTTTCCATCTGCAGTCCCTGGGCAGGTGCACACAATATTAAAACATTACATTGCAAATAACTGTCAGTAACACTAACAAATACATGCAATATTAGTTAAACAATGAACATTTAAAACAAGATGTTTAAATGAAAAACGAACCAAAAAAACATCACAGCCTAAAATATGTACAACATAATAATACATTTGTACATAATACAAAAAAAAAAAAAAAACGAACGGGCCTCCAATGTACGAGTTTTATGGGCTGTTAAGACAAAAAAAAAAAAAAAAAGTATTAGATGTATCGGCCCAAAAAGCACCGGGAATCTCCCGGTAGCCCCGATGGCCAGGCTATGCGTGGACGTCAGACTTTAAATCCGACCTGTTGCCTTTCACCATCCACTTATTTATCTGCTGGCGCATCAATTGACATGCCATCTCCTTTTTCAGTCTTTCTTTTTCTATGTTTAGCCCCGACAGCTTTTTTACTTTATCCATCTTTGTCGACGACAACTCACTACACGTACCTGCTCGCTCAGCGCTCACGGCGCCCCCGCACGCTCGCGATATTATCCCCCCTCTTCTATGTCAACATTCTATGATGGAATCTTATGAGGGCGCCTACTCTAGCCAGTTAGTCCTCTAGACTAGAGGGTTATATAACATTGAGGAAATGGAGAAATTATTTAGAAACGCACAACAGCAGCTCACATATAGAATTTTTTTTTTTTTTACCATCGCTTTGGCGCCCCCCCTGGTGCTGCGCCCCTATGCGCCGCATATAGCGCATACCCACTTTTTGCGCCACTGCTGCATGTGCATAGGGCGCCCTCAGGCTGCCAGTGTGTATTGAGTACATCAGAGTATCCAGCGCTCATAATGATTACATCGACGCATTTGGGTATACATTCAATAAATGTTATTCCTGTCTATAGAAATCTGATGTAAACCTATGAGAATCTATCAATATTTCTCCAAATCTGCACATTTTTGAGCTAAAAGCCCTGAGGGACGTTGTTTTGTCAAGCGTTCTCATGACGACAGCACAGGAGTTTTTTTCTGAATGGGAGCGCATGGCGGCCCAAATATCATCGGGGGTTCAGCCAGCATTCCCGAGCATAAATACAGAGTGGCTGATCTTTGGAAATGCCAAGAATTGGTTGAACACGGGAGTGGACATCCTAAATGCATCCTGAAGCACAATAGCTTGGTTTAAATCATACTTATCTGACCGTTATCAGTTTGTAGCAGTAAATGAAGAGATGTCTTATCAATCACAAGTTCAGTATGGCGTACCACAAGGCTCAGTACAAGGACCGCTGCTGTTCACTCTGTATATGGTACCATTAGGAGATATCATTAGGAAACATGGAATTAGCTTTCACTGTTATGCCGACAATACTCGGCTCTATATTTCTTCAAAACCTAACGAAACCTACCTATTCACAAAATTAACGGAATGCATAGCGGATATAAAAAATTAGGGTAAATTCTACTAAATTCAGAAAAAACAGAGATTCTAATTATTGGACAAAAAACTTCCACATGTAATAACCTAGAGTACTGTCTAACACTTGATGATGCTCTGTTAAGTCTTCATCGTCGGTTAGGAACCTGTGTGTGTGTGTGTGTGTGTGTGTGTGCTCTTTGATTCCAATCTTTCATTTGAAAGTCGCATGTCTAGTATCTGTAAAACCGCATTTTTCCATTTTAAAAATATATCTAAATTACGCCATATGCTCTCATTGACAAATGCTGAACAATTAGTTCATGCGTTCATGAGCTCAAGGCTAGATTATTGTAATGCTCTACTGGGTGGTTGCCCTGCACGCTTAATAAACAAACTACAGCTAGTTCAAAACGCAGCAGCTCGAGTTCTTACCAGAACCAGGAAGTATGACCATATTAGCCCCGTTCTGTCAACACTGCATTGGCTGCCTATTAAACATCGTATAAATATTGCTGATTACTTACAAAGCTCTAAATGGTTTAGCTCCGCAGTACTTGAGCGAGCTCTTAACGCATTATAGTCCTTCACGTCTATTGAAAGTTGAAAATACCTAAAATATCAAAATCGACTGCTGGCGGTAGATCCTTTTCCTATTTAGCACCAAAACTCTGGAACAGTCTTCCTACCATTTGTCCGGGAAGCAGACACACTCTGTCAGTTCAAAGCTAGATTAAAGACACATCTCTTTGGCCTAGCATACACATAACACATTATAGACTTCTATAACTCAATGTTAGGCTGGATAGATTAGGTCAGCCGGAACTGGGAACACTTCCTTAAATCCTGATGTACTCGTTACATCATAAGAAGAATGGCATCTACACTAATTTTAGTGTCTTTGTTTATCCCGAGGTTTTCCTGCAGCCTGCCCGGATCCAGATCTGAGGAAGGACCTTCGCCTGGACACACACTCTCTCACACACACACTCACTCCAGATCTGAGGAAGGACCTTCGCCTGGACACACACTCTCTCACACACACACTCACTCCAGATCTGAGGAAGGACCTTCGCCTGGACCCGATGACACCGCAGCGCTGAAGTGCCGACTAGCCTCTCCCTATGGAGGATCCCTGTACCACTCTACAGATAAAGCGTTGTGGGAAATTTGTGTATCTTCCCCGTAGTAATAAAATAAAATTCTGTATCAAATTTATAGGAATGACAAGTAGTTTGTTAAGACTTGGTTTCTAGAGAATTACAAACATGCGCACATATATTCAAACGCACATAACTATAGAATTAATTCTTGATGCGCACGTGAGCGCCATCAGTGTTTATCACAGGTTCGCGTTTAACCCTCTGGGGACCTGACATTTGTGCTTTTTTCAGTTATTTATAAACATGTTAATGGCAAAGGTGTAAATTCACTCTATATAGCACAAACGGGGCTACCATAATATGTGAGCAACATGTATGTACATGTTTGTATTTTTAAGAGAATAATGTTTATGCATGGTCATTGAAAAAAATTAAAATGAAAGTTGCTGAAATAGACCATAAAACGCATACTAAATATGTGTTCCGAAGACTTTTGACTAATGGATGTTGTCGCTTCGAGTTCTGGCTTCAAAATGATGTGAAAAACATCCTGCCTAATCGTTCACATAAAACAATACATTGATTTAAACTTTGTAAGACCATTTTTTTGTCAGAAGAGGTTATGCATGACTCTGGTAATGGTCCATCAATATTAATGAGATTCAGACCCGGGGTGTGACAGACACTCCCCCAATGGCCCATCATGAGGCAAGCCTAAACAAAGAGATTCAAAGGTTTTGTTTTTCAATCGGTTTTATTGTAATTCCTCTATGTGGAGGAACTAACTGTTCAACTGAAGACACAAGTGAACATTACATGCCTGGCATTTCCCACAAGGTGTGTCCTGCCTTTTACCAAGCTGTCCTGTTTCCATTGCAGTTTTGGAATATTTCGCAAAACTGCAATGGAAACAGTTTTTGCGCATTTACAGTCACCTGACTTAGAAGACGCGGTGTGTTTGGGATCCGTGTACGAAAATAATAATAATAATTATCATCATCATTATTAAAACATTTATTAGGCTACATATTTAGAGACGCTTTTATCCAAAAAAGGAAGCAATTCGTCAAATGTCATTCATAATACGGGTTAGACAATAATAATACAGGGCTAAGATTATCACAAATAAACACAAGATTTTGACGTATATCCAAGGGTTTGTGTGGAGTGTGGAGCGTGCGCACTACATGGCACGGAGCCGCGGAGGCGAACACTTGCATTTTCCTATCAACAGTGGAAACAACTTAAAATAGCCTACTACTCTTATCATTTCTGGTCATACAGAAAATAATAATACATTATTCGCAACTACTTTTATTTGTGTAAACTCACAATAACAATAAAGTGTTGTGCTTTTGTAAAATAAAATAAAATAAAACAATCAGGCGCGCTTTCATGATCTCCGTGAACTGGAGCGCGAGAACTGAAACTAAATATATAATTAAATAAATAAGAAACTAAATAAAGCTTGAAATGTCCACTTTAAAACAAACAAATTCGAATCGAAAGCTAATACATTCTGATTATGTAATGCGTATGAAAGGAGCATTTCTCTCTAAAAGCGCATCTGCTTAACAGCGGAGATGGAGATGTTTTTAGCCGACTTAGAAAATAATAGTTTATTAATAATATTAATGGCTCTTCTCATTCAGCACTGCGGGAAAAATATCAATTCCAGGTTCTAATTTGGCCTTAGAAATCGACATGTTTTCCATATTAATTCGTGAAAATATCTGTAAAATATCTGTAATAATAGTGGGTAAATATGTAGCCTACTTACTCTTTCTGATTTCTGAATGTGTTGCTAAGCGCACTCCGAGTTGCAGGCGTAGGTAGTGATGAAGCTCCATTCCTTTTAAAAAAGTTGAAGAATATTATTGTATCTGTCACAGAGGAGGCTCCCGTACCACCTCCTCTCCGCCACCAGAGGGAGCCTTCTCCGGAATATTAACTATTGGCTTTGAACTCAAATTCCCATAATACCTCTTACCTGGGACTGATTGCGCTTCACACCTGCACCGCATCTACACACACATAAAAGCTACTTCCACTCACCACTTCTCTGCGAAGTCTTGATTTGCCTTGGTGATCTTTTCTGAGCGTTTATCCTGTGTTTTGGTTTATCTGGTTTTTGATCTTGGACTGTTTCCTCGTGTGTACGATTTCTGCTGCCTGCCCTGAACTCTGCCTGTTATCTGGATTATCCCTGCTGTTTGATCTTCATTGCTCTGTTTGCCCTGATTGACCCTGTCTGAACAATCTTCCTTTTTAAAAGCTGCAAATGGATTCTGCTGAGTCTAGTGAATCATTACAGTATCGTGCCATCTTCCCAACGCGCAGGTGACTGAATGATGAAACTTAAAGCTTATTTGCTTGGGGGCGTTTCCCTGTTTTGCATAGACGGCTTAACACATTATCTTGTGAATAGCGCGCTCCGTCAGTAGGCGGGAACGAATTAAAGTCAATGAGCTCGTAATGAGCTCGACTGGAATCGCTCTCTTTTCATACAGATTACAGAAGCTGAGAATATTTGTTTTTAAATATAAATTACTTCATTTGAAAGATGTGATCTCAAGCTTTATGCCCGTGGGTATGTTTGTCTGTTTGACTGCAGTTTCGCGGAGTTACAGATCATTTTCTAACGCGTTTCAAATTGGAGTTCATTGACAGAGAGAGTGCAGAACTCGCATCATGTTCATTTTTCTTTATTTGGCAAAAAGCAAAACACTTTATTTTTATTGTGAGTATACAGAAAAAAAATAGAAACTGAATAGGATCGATTGCTGTATAACAGGAAAATGAAAGATCAAAATTAACAGAGCATATTGAGTTTATTTTGCATTGCTAAAAAAAAACACGAGCAAAACGCGCCGGCGCGTTTTTGGTCCCCAGAGGGTTCGAATCTTTGTAGAGAGAACGGTGTCGTCTTAGCGGCCCCTAATTTAATAACAAATTATCCTTTCGACGGAAGTGAATCAAATCTAACTTTAGCTGGAAAATAACATTATTTAAGAACCGCTATAAAGCCAAAACAATCTGTTACCTTAAACTATACGTTTATCTCTGTAAAGCAGCTTTGAAACAATCTACATTGTTAAAAGCGCTATATAAATGAAGATGACTTGACTTGAAGGACCACTATCATGAGGCCCTTCAAGGTGCTGGAATTTTGTGTGAAAAACCTTTAAATACAATACAAAAAACTACAATATTTATAATTAAATAATAAGATATAGGGCCTACATTTGGACACATCGAGAGATTTATCCTTAAAAGTATTTTGCCTTTGCGTGGTCATCAGGCTCACTCTGAATATAGCCCCATTCACACAGCACTTTGAACCCGGCAAATTGCCGGAACGCCTTCTGTGTGAACGCAAACACGACCCGGGTTTAATGCCGGGATCGATGCCGGGTTGGGGACCTAGTAACATTGCCGTGTTCAGACCCGGAACGCGCGCTGTGTGAACAAAAGCCAGGACAAATGCCGTAAGGGGTGTGTCGTAGTGATGATGCACGAGCCTTCGCAATGACGTAGTTATCGTGTTACTCTGTTAGAAGAAAGTTTGTGTTCGTCATCGATACAAGAAAGAACGAAAAGATGTCTGCAAACTGGACTGAAGCAGAGACCCGAGAGCTCCTTGCAATCCGCGCCGAAGCAGAGATCGTTCGCCAGCTTTGTGGAACGGTACGTGATGCGTTAGTGTACGACCGAATCCGAAAAAAAATGATCGAGCGTGGTTTCTCGAGATCGAAAGCGCACATCATAACGTCACGCGTCTATCCGGGACATACCCGGGTTGTGTGTGAACGCGCTCTCTGATTCCGGCAAATCACTGGCAGTGTGAATGAACCATTTTCAAACGAACCCGGGTCAAATCCCAGGTCACTTTATCCGTGTATTTTCCGGAATCTCTGTGTGAAAGGGGCTTTAGAAAGACAGAACATTAACACCTCCTGAACCCCCAACCCCCCACAGGCTATCTGAGTTTGAGACCGACTTAAAACAATGAGAAGTCGCAACTCACAAACAATATCACAACATTTAAACATAAATTATCTGATCTGTTTTTACTATTTAATTCAGGGCGATTTAGCATAGACTACATTTAATTATAGCGAAATTTTCACCCTTGTCCGTTCCTCATTGGGAAGCACTCACATGATAGCTAAACATGTCTGAGTAGACCCTCAGCACCTCTCGGTTTCATACGGATTACCTAATCAGATAACATTTGTTAAATATTTAGACATTTAAAGGCTTTAGACATAGCCGATTTCTTATCTTGACTGAGCGGAGGCAAGTGGCTTTCGGTTCATTTTTGTGACGGCAGTTCCCGGAGACAGAGAAGACAGATAAACTTTTGTTGTTACCCTAATATGAATAAAAGTTTACAGTTTTGAATGATGTAGGCTACTCTACTCTGATCTGTATGACTAAAAAAATTACAGAAGTTATTTTAGCTGTTAGAGAAAAATGTATCCAAATGAACGCGCCGCCGCGTCTGTCAAACACTAATTCAACATGCCAGAATAAAACCCGACTTTAGAACAATGGATAGTGCCACTCGGCGTGGTGTGCCAAAATACTTAATAATAAACTTCAATATTTCATTCAAAATAATCTCAAAACGCTTTGTGACATTTTGAAAAGCCGTGCATGCATTAAGGCCATGGAACCATGAGCGTTACTGAAACTGGTTATGATTTTATAGTTTGTCGTTTAAACGTGCCTGTTGCATATCTTTATATTATATATTTTAAATGGTCTATTGGTGAAGTAATTTATAGCATTGATTACTGTGGAGGGAGGGGGGATTAAAATAATTCAGCAGAAGCAGGGATGTTTAGACCAGAAGGGTTATAGAGTCCCCCTAACCCTAACTCTTGGGGGTACAATGCCCGGCCAGGATTACGGAATCATGACCCTTTGGGGTCTGGTGAGGTTTTCTGGGCGGGAGCAAATCCACTTAAAGATTTTGTACTCGGTGTGGGAAGTTGATTTTGGGGAGATATTAGATCCTTAGTAAATTAAATGATGTTTCTTGCTTCTTAGATGGATAAGCATGATTGCTTCGGGAGTATGGTCAGACTCATTTTTAAATACATCAAAATGACTCACCATCTCTATAACTTGAGGGAAACGGAGGGAGAGCCAGGGCCTATGGCCTTGCGGAAAGTGACCCGGTGGCTGAGAGGAGTGGTGATACCAGCGGGTGCAACACCCACAGTGGGATGGAAATTGTACGGGAGTGCCAATAGGTGGTTTTTGATAACATGAGGATCCTGAGGGAACACTATACTCCTGTCTTGGAAGGAACCCGTACCGAGTTGGAGGGGGTGGATCTACGGGAGGAGGAAAGGGGAAGAGCTTTGGAGGTTGGAGCTAGGTGGGCCCGAAGAAAATTAAGGAATATTAAGCCAAGTAAAATAAATATGGCGGTGGGAGAAATTAAGAAAATATGGGAAAACAAGGGATTGGTTAAGGTAGTACTTCTGGATTTACTAGGGAAGAAATCAAGGAACAGCAAACAGCGGAAAGATCGGGGATAATTCCACAATTGGGAGTACCAGCTACAGGGGGTGACAAGGAAGAAAGCATTGAGTGGGTTACATTAGATGAAGTAGCAGGAAGCAGTGGATCCCAAGTGGTTGAAGAGGACAGGGGGGAGAATAAGAAGATGAACAATGAGGATTCAGGAAGTGGTGAATTACCTGGAAGGGAGGAAACACAAGAGGATGAAGCGGAGGTGTATTGGGATGGTTATGAGAGACAGGAGCATGGCGGTGCAAAACTCCAGAACTGGACCCTGTGCCCGAAAAGACCCATCTTACTGATTGGGGACTCGAATATGGTCCGGTTGCCAAGAATGGGGGATAGAAGAATTCAAGTGGTTTGCTACCCGGGGGCAAGATGGCTGCATGCACGCGAGATTCTTCGCAATAAAACCCCCACGACGGATTTTGTCACTAAAGTGGTGTTATCGTTTGGTATCAATGAAAGGACTAGTGCTTCAGCCAGTTGGGTGGGGACCCGGGTCAAGAGGATGGTGGCAGCGGCGGTAAATACCTTCCCCAACGCGCAGGTTTTTGTACCAGTCATTAACCATCATAGATACCTACCTAGGAGCCAAATCAACACACTTCACCAGATCAATACCTTCATCACCCGCACTGAAAATACCATACCTGCCTTGCCCGGTCAGCACTTTCGCATGGAACTAGACTTGACCCATTGGACTTGGACCACGGGCCATGCGATGCTCAAACATTGGTTGGCTTCTTTAAACTAGTAGGGGAGGGGCACCCGGGCAGACCGAATGGGGATACTGTGGTGAACCTCTCCCTTATTAAGGTGTTGAGCAGAGGGGAAGAGTTGGTATTACGGAAGGGATTATCCTTTGTTCCCAGGGGTACGGGGATGGAAATCACGTCTTGGAATCGGTTGGAGGCGGAAGTAGGGCTGACCGAATACCATAGAAGATTAAGATTAGCTGACTTTTTAAAAGATAGTGAGGAGGGGGGACAGAGGGCACCATTTACCACCAGTTCAGGATGGGAACCGGAGGGGTGGCAGATCTCTCACGAAATACATGATATTATTAAGGAAGATCAAAAAGTAATGAAAGGGTTAAGGGAGATTAAAGGATTAGTTCACTTTTAAAATGAAAATTCTTTCATCATATACTCACCCTTAAGTTGTTTCAAACCTGTATGAATTTCTTTCCTCTGCTGAACACAAAGAAGATATTCAGAAGAATGTCAGTAACCAGACAGTTTCTGGTTGCCATTGACTTCCATAGTAGGAAAAAAATATACTATGGTAGTCAATGGGAACCAAACACTGTCTGGTTACTGACATTCTTCTAAATATCTTCCTTTGTGTTCAGCAGAGGAAAGAAATTCATACAGGTTTGAAACAACTTAAGGGTGAGTATATGATGACAGAATTTTCACTTTAAAAGTGAACTAATCCTTTAACGAGGATTGGAACCTTTCGAAGGAAGAGTGGAGGGCCCTTCAAGGACTAAGAAAGGACAACACAATCATGATCAAACCTGCGGACAAAGGGAGCATGGTGGTTTTAATGGACAGGCAACAATACAGCAGAGAAGCCCAGAGGCAATTGGAGGACCAGGAGTATTACAAAAGATTAGAAAAACCCATTTTTCTGGAATCGGGTGAGCTGATTAGAAAATAAATGGAGATACTACTGAAGAAAGGGATCCTTAACAAACGACAAATACAACACATTAGGGGGTTGGCAACACCCAGGGAGAGGCGGTTCTACCTTCTTCCCAAGGTCCACAAGGACAGGGCAACTTGGCCTTTCCCAGACGTTCCTCCCGGCAGACCAATTGTCTCGGAGTGGCAGAACTCATCACTTTCTACCTAAATCCACTTTCCACAAAACATCAGAGTTATGTGAAAGACACTTATGACTTTTTGGAGAAGGTTAAGATGAAGATCAGTCCCATGGCTAAATTCTTCTCTATGGATGTGGAAAGCCTGTACACCAATATAGAAACGGAGAAAGGGCTGGAGGCGTTCCGAGAGGCCTTCCGACGATACCCGGAAGAAGGTAGACCGGAGGACTGTTTACTCAGACTATTGGAACTTAGCCTTACCCGGAATGATTTCGAGTTTAATGGACAATACTTCCTTCAGGTGAAGGGCACAGCTATGGGTAAACGTTTTGCGCCGGCTTATGCCAATATTTATATGGCTGAGTGGGAGGAGACAGTGTTCCCAAAATGTAAGAACCTACCTACTCATTACCTGAGGTACTTGGATGATGTATGGGGAATATGGGAAGGCACGGAGGTGGACTGGTTGGAATTTGTGGACACCTTGAATACTCATCACCCCTCAATCCGGATGAAATGGGAACTGAAGTCGGACAAGATTGATTTCTTAGACACTACAGTGCATAAAGGACCACAGTTGAGTACGGGTAAACTAGATACCAAGGTGTTTTTTTAAGCCACAGACACTCACGCGCTACTTCACTACAGCAACCACCATGATTGTCAAGTTTTCAAAGGGATTGTGAAGGCCCAACTTTTGAGATTTCGGAGGATCTGTACAAGAGAGGAGGACAGGGGTAGCTAGTCGAACCTTTATGGAGGCCCTTAGAAAAAGGGGGCATTCTCGTTATATCCTTAAGAAGGTGGCGAAGGAAGAAAGAGAGAGACGGGGTAACAGTATCAAGGTGCAGCACAAAAGGGTTCTACCCCTCATTATCCGGTTCTCGGGAACAGCCAAAAGATTAATAGCAGGGATAAGGAGAAACTTTCAGGAGAAAACACTGGCTGAAGAGTACAGGATGGTGGCAGCCTACAAAAGGGGAAGGAATTTGCAGGACATTTTGGTGCACAGTAAGGTCGGTCCAACCAACAAAAAAATCCCAGGGAAACGTCAAGACACTTTGGTGAGAGGAAGACACAGATCTGTTTATAGGGTCACCCAGGCCATCCCTCTTCATCGTAAGAACTGTGTCTACCTGATTAGATGTTCCCTGTGTGGGATTAGATACGTTGGGGAGACGAAGAATTCCCTACTCACTAGGATGTGGGGTCACCGGTACACAGTGAAAAAAGGCACACAACGGAAGGGACAGGTGGTTCCACACTTTAGGAGGCATGGCATATGGAATTTGAAGATTGGAGCATAACCCAGAATGGAAGAAAGCAGACAGATTGAAGAGAGAGAGGGTGTGGATCAAGAAGTTGGAAACATGGTTTCCTAAAGGCCTCAATTTGAAATAAAGGATACTATTACTGGATTCAAATCTATGGTGTATGATGTGTTTTATTAGGGGAACTGAGGCAGGATGTATTAACCCTCTGGGGACTAAGCCCTTTTTGGTCCGTTTTCTCTATTTTTACATTTGGCCTTATAAACCATATGTAATGGAGACGGAACACCATTTGTTTGGTATCTATGGATTCAGAAGACCCTAAGCTAACATAAGCATGAATGTAATGTGTTTATAAAGGAAGTATGAGTGAAAAATTTACAACAATTGAGAGAATTTCAGAAACAAAAATTAGATTTTTGTCATTTATTACTGAAAATCACCCCTCACACAACAATAGTGAACAGTTTTTGAACAAAAACAAATATTTATCAAACCCTTTGCTTGACAGACATTTGTAATTGTTCAATAAAATGTGTTAAGAACAATGAAATAAGGAACTTTTTTTACAAACAGTCCCAGGCGTGAAAAATCGGTCTGCTTCGAACTAAATGAGACCTGCTTGCTCTGAAGAACAGACACACTCTCACAACCTGGCAGATTTACTTTCCAGAGCTTGTTCTGCCGTAAATCTTTTACTGCTTCCCATCATAACAGTGCTAAAACAATACAATAATAATGCTATTTAAGTTATTCTGTCTCTCTCTTATATAGATCTCTGTGCGCTCTGTAATACTCCGCTCCGTTCGCTCTCTGTCTCATTCATCTCCATTCGACGCTGTTTTGTTTGTACATGTTGAAGGCTACAGAGTCTTCTGATTGGCTAGAATACGTCATGGTAACCTTCCTCTGATTGGGTAAAAAAAAAAATCCTGCTAGCGGCAATTTTTCCATTGGTGGAATTTGCCTAAAAACATCGATTTCATTGGCCTTTTTATGCAGTGATATTGCGCAACAGGGAAGTGTGTGTATAATACAAACGGGATATCACTTTTTTTAGCGGAATCTGAGGAAGACGGCAAAAAAGACCGCACCTCTCTATCATTAATAGTTTTGAAGATAATTGCATGTGTGTAAAAGTATGACATTTTGGTAAAGGTTTTTTTTAGTGTTGGCCCTAGCGTTAAGATTTACCAGGCGGAGGGGATAATAGGATTGATGTCCTTAACATACTGTATACCTATCTCTCGTAGGAGTGATTTGAATAGGATGCAATTAAACTACATCTGTACCTGCACAAGCACTAAAACCTACCCCTTACAGGGGTTTGGGGCTTCATTCCTTTAATATACCGAAAAACCTAACCCTCACAGGAGGGACATTTTATTAGGTTACAATTAGACTAAATCTGTACCTGCACAAGCCCTTACAGGGGTTCGGGGCTTAATTCCTTAAATATACTTAAAACCTACCCCTTATGGAGTTTTATTTAAATTCTATATTTTTTTAATTTTAATTTTAATTTGGGTTAGATAAATAATTATTTATGATTGTTTCTTATTAACAGGGTTTTGATTATTATAGTAGGAGTAGTCTTATTATAATTTTTTTTGTAATATTATATTATTATGATTATTGTTATTAATATTATGATTATTGTTTTTGTTGATGTTGTTTTTGTTTATGTTGTTTTGGTTATTAATATTTTTTTATTTTTATTATTAATATTATTATTATTATTATATAATATAATTATTATGTAATAATTCCCGTCCCCCCTGGCAAATCGCTTAAAAGCATGTTTTTAAAAACTCTTTATGTAGGCTATAGGCTATATATACATATACAATTTGTTTGTTTGCAGTAATAATAGGCTAATATAAAATGTACAATAGTCCATGATTGTTCGGGATTTGAACCCATGTCATCCAAATGATCGATATGAAAGTTCTACCACTCGGCCATGAATTTACTCTGAGAAATGCCCGGTTTCTCCAGTGAGTGTTCGCTCACATGAGCGAGAAGCGCTCTTCATTCGTCTCATTCCTTAATAGAATAGTAAAAAAATAATCAGCTTCATTGCCCCTAATTTATTTTTGTTTGTTATTTTTGTTTTTATTTTTATTTTATTTTATCACGCTGCTCCCCACGGGCAATAGGCTTATGTCGCCCACCGACGTCTAGGCGTACAATATGAAATAAAGATTATATTGTTCTCGTCTCTATTTTTTTTGCTTTATAAATAAACTGAATTTGAATTTAATGAAATATACAACCGTGCCCACTGAAATGCAAGCACTGTTAATACAATGCATCTTGTTTAATTAATGCAGTTCAACATGCTTTTCATTCATTTAGTTCCTTATTTTAACATCACTGACTGGAGTAGCAGGTGTTTTTGAGTGTTACTGCACCGTTACATACAGATACTTCAGATCACTGATTGGTCAGACAGAATCGTCACTACCAGCGTCATTGTATTTTCGACACGAGACACCAAACCCGCTGGATTTATATAGCCAGTAACAGTCACCGCTGTCGCATCTCTTTTTAAACTACTTGCTTGAAGAAAAAAAACTTTAAAAAAAAGAAATGGCTAAATCGCGGTCAGTGGACGAAGTGCAGACGTTCCTCTCGTTGGCTGTCGAGGAGCGGATCCGGCGAGAGGAGGGGGCGACACGGAATGAAAAAGTGGTTCAGGAAGTAGCTCAGCTCGGCTATAAGGATCAGTCTATAATCCCCCCACTTTGAAGCGGTTCTAACTGCAGTGGAAAAGCAAATCGAGCTAAAGTGAACCGCGCCGAGCAGAACCGTACCGAGCCGTACCATGCAGTGGAAAAGCACACTTATAGAGTTACTACTAGTGTAAAAATGTATTTGTTAGTATGGCAAGAGATTAAACTGTCACAATGGAGCTAAAAAATAGAATATTATGTGTAGTATAATGGTTAAAAAAAAAATATATATATATATATATCATTTTTTTTATATATATATATATTTTTTTTGCAGATTGAATGTTGGGCCAGATCTGTGAAACCCTGTGCTGAATAAAAAAGCTTTTTATACTTCAGTCTCAGTTTAGCTGCATTTTCTGCCTCATTTTTGTTTCTCTCTTGCATGATATAAATGCTACAGCTGAGAAAAAGCACACACACACACACACACACAGAAATGAGGACTGATGTGTCAGAATCTATGTATGCGTGAATCCCTAGCAGTCTGTATTTCTGTCCACTGAGAAGACACACTCTCCCTCAGGTCTTGGTTGACATTAACATATCTCTTTTGGCAATTGATCATTCAGAAAATTGAATCTCCCCAAAGACATGAAGCACTGAAACATGAAGAGCAATTAAGGAACAGAAATACTCATGTTATGAATGTTACAACAATCTACAGATGTATGGCAAGTAGTTTTACCATATAATTCCCCTTTACAATTCCAGATATCATGCAATTTTGGCTATAGATTTTGATATAGAGAATGCTATTTTGACTAGTCATACTTCCATTGACATTCTTCAGAAAGTATTTTATGATGTTTACAAATGAGTTTGATTGGTAGGAATTGTAAATGAAGGTATCTATAACTGTTGTTGTGTGTGGTGAGGGGGCGTTTATTCAGCGTAGTCAACAACAGCGAGCGAAGAAGAAGATAAACGGTGAGTAATAGTTTAAATGATCTGCACTTCACCTATTAATTCACAGACAAGTCAAAATTACATTACATCTCAAATTAGACCTTCACCTTGAGATCTGGTCACACTTTACAATAGAGGTGCACTAATATTCATTCATGCTTAACTAATGCCCAGATAATCATGAGTAAATGAAGAACTAAGACAGTTATTAATGATAATAAATAATATAATAAAGAGGTCTGATTAATAGATTAAGTAATAAATGAATTGCTATTAATTAAATGTGTCATCATGGATTACTATCAACATCTAGTATTAACTAACAGAGTAAATTACAGTTTTTTACAATCACTTTGCTACTATTTTCAGAACCTTGATGTAATTTTTCACAACTCTAGACACAAAACTCAAAACGGTTATCACTTGTAACACAGGCTGTCTAATGTTCACAACATTGCATTGTGCATTCACATCTTTAAAGAAATCTTGCACTTGCACAATCATTGGTTCAAAAAACAAATTTACTGTGAAATACCATTGAAACAACTATAGATCACCCACACACACGCAACCGATAGTTTCACTGTGTCATTGTTCGTACAATCATTAAATATTGTAGAACAAAATAGGTGATACAGGATTCATTATGGTACTACATGTACAGTAAATACATCGCTGTAAAAGTTCTGCAGTAGTAGAGAGAATACTACAGACACAGTGGAATCATTGAACA
This sequence comes from Phoxinus phoxinus, assembly GCF_949152265.1. Taxonomy (NCBI): domain Eukaryota; kingdom Metazoa; phylum Chordata; class Actinopteri; order Cypriniformes; family Leuciscidae; genus Phoxinus; species Phoxinus phoxinus. The sequence continues at coordinate 27,617,176 of NC_136899.1, read as the reverse complement.
AAGTTTGTAATATATTGATGCAAAACACTACAGTACAATCACAAAATAGGTTTATTTGAATCAAAGCAAAAATAATTAGCTATGAAATAGAAAAGAAAAGACAGTACTGTAAAACATCAAATGCAGTGTTCCTCAACTGCTTGCTTGTACTGTAAGAAACAAAACAGGGGTGATGACTGTACTTCTACATTGTCATCAAACTCTGTGTTGTGGATTTGGCCACAGGTTCTCATCTACATCACAATGGATGGTTTCATTAGCCAAACATCTTGTAAAAAACCTTCGGGCATGGCGAATCCCGGCCTGACACTGGTCTGCTGTGATGTCATTGCGTCATCCATGGCCTGGAGAAGAGTGACTTCTTCATGAGGGGGCCTATCATGAACCTTCCATCTCCATGCGGAGAACAATTCCTCAATCGGGTTAAGGAAGGGAGAGTATGGGGGTAAAAACAGGGTGGTAAATTGTGCATGGGCCTGAAACCATGCTTACACCACATGAGCATGATGGAACCTGACATTGTCCCACACAATGACATAGGTCACATCTTCAGCTCTACAAACCTGATCGAGCTCATCAAGAAAGGAGACCAGGAGAGCTGCATTATATGGTCCACTATGAGGTCTTCCTCCCACCACTGCTTGACCTCCACTGGGACCTGGATCACCTGCTGGCTCCATGTTACGCATCACTATGCTCTTGCAATTGGATCCCAATCAACTCTTTACAGTATATACTCATTCCACAATGTGGATGATTCCACAATCATCAGTAACGAGTTGGCAGAATTGGACAAGCAATTACAGTGGCATCTATTCAGTGCAGTCCTGTCAATACTGTAAATAGTCTGAAAAGGTGGTACAGTATTTGGGACCATAGACACGTGTCTGATGAAGCATTATGATATAATATTAGACTACATCCATGGATATTGTATTCTAATTGGTTCATGCTCCACGCTATTTGGTGACAATTAATCTCGTTATCTTGAAACTTTCATGATTTACTGAATTAGTTCAGTTCAGTTTAGTTTATTGTCCCCTAAGGGAAACTTGTCTTGCAGCCAGGTAAACATACAGGTAGCACAACAAGTAAACACCAAATATACAGACAAATAAACAACACAAAAACTACTAATTAAAACACTGTTACACCACTACTCATTTAGGTCAACGAATTGTGCAAATTTAGCAACCGAATTGCACTTGGTATAAAAGAGTTCTTTGTCCTATTGGACTTAAAACCAGGGACTCTGAATCTCCTGCCTGAGGGGAGGACCTCAAAAGAACAATGAAGGGGGTGCTTTACACAGTCCAATATGGCATCTGCTTTCCTCATAACCTGCCTCTCATAAATATGTGTCAAGGAAACCTGTGGACACCCTATTAACTTACCAGCCACTTTCACAATATGGCTGAGGTTATTTTTCTCCCTCAGGCTGATGCCCCCATACCAAGCAATAAAAGCAAAAGTGAGGACAGATTCAATAAAGGATTTATAAAATAAAGACAGGATAACCTTATCAACATTAAAAGAGTTAAGCTTCCTTAGGAAGTACAGTCGTTGTTGTCCCTTTTTACATATCATCTCTGTATTTATGTCAAATTTGAGTTTACTATCTATCACAGTACCCAGATATTTATACTGCTCCACCACCTCTATGCTGATTCCTTTTATATAGGTGGGTGGAGGAGAACCAGGTTGTTTTCTCCTAAAATCTATGAGCATATCCTTAGTTTTAGAGGTGTTAAGCTGGAGAAAAGACCTGTCGCACCAACTAACAAACTCGTCTACCACTGGCCCATGCTGAGATTCATGTTTCTGCAGTAAACTAACAATAACTGTATCATCAGCATATTTCAGGATGTGTCTATTTCTATACTGGCTCCTACAATCGTTAGTGTAGAGGATGTATAGTAGAGGTGAAAGTACACAACCCTGCGGGGAGCCAGTGGAAGAGACACGCCTTTCAGAGAGACAACCGTTTACCTTAACTCGCTGTGTTCTGTTTGTTAAAAAATCCATAATCCAGCTCACAAGATTGCTCTCAATATTAAATTCTGATAATAATTTACTAACTAAAACATGTGGCTGGATAGTATTAAAAGCAGAAGAAAAATCCAAAAACAAGAGCCTGGCATGTGTACCAGGACCCTCTAAATGTCTGTACAGAAGATCTAAAAGTGTAATCTGGGCATCCTCTACCCCCCTGCTGGCCCTGTACGCAAATTGCCTGGGGTCCAGGGCCCCACCCACCCTGAACAACAGAAGCCGCTTTACAATCCTTTCAAATGACTTCATGACCAGTGAGGTCAATGCCACTGGTCTGAAGTCATTTAATGTGCTTGCAGAGTTGCACTTTGCCACCGGAACTATGATAGACTCCTTCCAAGCCGCTGGGACCCTTCCCTGTTCCCAGGACATCACAAAAATGTCAGCAAACACCCCACAGAGCTGTTCTGAACAGCACTTCAACAATCTCCCAGTAATTCCATCTGGTCCTGGACTCTTATTTACCTTAGTTCTCTTAAATACAGACCTAACCTCCTCCTTTGTAATTGAGAAGGGTATAGATTCTACCTGAACCTGTTTCTCAGTTCATTTCTTTAGTTTGTCTGAAAAATCATGAATATCAAAACGTGAAAAAAAGGTGTTCAACGCTTCAGATAACTCGCTATCATTTTTATACATTGGCAATTGGACTGATTTATTTTGTGTTTTTTGCAGACCTATCATTCTTTTTACACCATCCCATGCTACCTTCAAGTTGTTACTGCCCAGTCGTTCCTCTATCTTATTTTTATATTGCAATTTAGCCTTCTTGGTTTCTACTCTGACCTCCTTAGTTGCCTCCCTAATTTCACGCTCATCCCCCTTATGAAAAGCCCTATGTTTTTTCATTAACACTTGTTTCAGTGAGCTAGTGACCCATGGCTTATTATTTGCATACACTTTAACATACTTTTTTGGAATAATTGAGTCCACACAAAAAGAAATATAACAACCTACAGTGTCAACAAGCTCATCAATGTCTGAAGCAGAGTCAATGAAGACAGACCAATCGGTGCAATCAAAACAACCTTGTAATTTCAGAACAGACTCATCCTCCCAGGTCTCAATCTCTCTAGCTTTAACTTCTCCCCTTTTAAGCACAGGTCTGTACACCGGGATGAGATTGATAGTACAGTGATCTGAGGATCCTATCGGAGCCAAAGGGGAAGCCTTATAAGCCTCCTTAATTGAACCATAGCACTTGTCCAAAGTCTTATTTTTCCTAGTTGGACATGTGAAGTATTGATAAAGGTTGAAGGTTTTACTCAATTTGCAGTTATTAAAATCCCCCATAAGCAGACACGGGGCATCCGGAGAAAGAGATTGTAGTCTTTGAGTCACTTTGCGAATAATATCGGCAGCATTCTGAGTGTTTGCTTTGGGGTGTATATATGTTACGGTCACAAATATCTGGGGAAATTCTCTCGGGAGATAAAACGGGCGAACGGAGATGGAGAGCAGTTCGATGTCAGGAGTGCATATCTTTTCCCTGACGGTGATGTTGCTACACCACCGCTGGTTTATGTATACACACACACCGCCACCCTGAGATTTCCCCGTGGCTTCTGCGTCTCTATCCAACCTGACAGGTGCCCCAAAGCCGCTGATCGATAGATCCGTGTCGGTGTCTTTAGACGACAGCCACGTTTCACTGAAGGCTAAAATACAGGCGTTCCTATATTCCTGTAAATGGTTAGAATTTGCTTGAAGCTCATCAATCTTATTTCTGAGCGACTGAGCATTTGCGAGTATTATTGAAGGGAGCGGAATACGGCGTATTTTTTGTCGTTTAAACCGAAGTCGGACGCCACCTCTCCTTCCTCGCTTCCTCACTTTGCGGGAGTTTTTGCGATCTTTTCCAGGAGACCTGCGCCTAGAAATCTCAGCTAGGATGTCTTCAGATACAAGCGGGTCCAAGTATATATTTCCCATACACGGATTGTCCCATCGCATCAAACATTCCCGAGAGTATGTCCTTACCGGCTCACGTTGCTGGCTGCGTTCGCCTTGGGCGTAATAAATCCATAAAGTCCATAAGATGACAGCATAATATATCTCCATGGCGACTGCTTGAATGAACAATCGTATCTAGTCCATTTTTGTCAAACAATGTATCAAAACAGGAAACTTATTCAGCACTTCTGACAAACAAAACGCAGACAAACAAACACACCTGCTGCTAGTCGCTACAACAGAGTAGCGCCACGCCATCTGTAAACCATCTGAATTACTGTAAACACAGAAGATTGTTTGTCTGTTTCCATATAACTATGCATTAAGAGTAATGCAACAGTTACTTATCATTTTGAGCAGTTGTATCAATTGATAGTTAGATCATTGTAAGGAAATGAATAGACACTCATTTGAAATGTAATGTGTGAATTGCCTTTTGAAATAGCAGTACTTTGATGTTAAGTTGTGTCATATTGAACAGGTGATTTTTGTTGAATGAACAAATGATCTAAGTTTTATGTGTATTGTATCCAAGCAATTGAGAAAAGGGTTAGAGTTTTGAAAAATTTGCATTTTGATCATTGGTTGTGAATTGTGTCTAGAGTTGTGGAAAATGACATCACGGTTCTGAAAATAGTAACAAAGTTATTGTAAAAAACTGTAATGTGTTAATGGCCACAATGAGTTGAAGCCATGGAGTCCATCTTCTTTATCTTATATCCACAATTTTATCTATGAACCTAAAGCATATTGCGCACTCCATCAGGACAAACAGGGCATTATTGAATTTAAATAGGCCAACACAAACGAGCTAATTAACCACAGCTGGGTGAAATGAAACAATTGATTCTACAGAAGCTGGGGCCACCTAGTGGCTGGGAGAATAATTGCAAGCTGGAGCCTTACAAAAGTATTGATCAAATTCGACCCAAAAACTCACAAACCAGGTTTCTAGAATTCCAGATGCAATTCATAAATCTTTATGTAACCCTAATGTTACAGAAAAGGCTCTTTCTCCCAGACTCATCAGATGTTTCTAAACTTTATTTTCTCTCTGTACAGTACGCCTATCTTCAAAGTGTGTGGTGTCAATACCCTCAAGGATGGATTCTGTTTACCAGCAAGCGGAGATGGGATACATCCTCATTGCATTTGGTTGCATCACAGTAAATTAAAGAACACCTTGCTGATTTCAATGACACGATTGCTCATACTATCAAATCCTCCACCTGGTATTGCATCACTATAAGCTAGTGGTGCATATGGCATACAATTAAGGAGAAAGCTGACTGTAATATTAACCCTGCCAAACAGGGCAGTGATGCAATAAAGAAGCCACAGCACATCAGCACTGGACTGTTTCTGAGGATGATCCAAACATGGAAGAATGACTGTATGGGCAAAGCTATCCAAGGAGAAACAGATTTAACAAGTGTGGCGGGACGAGTAAAGACAGACACAGTGCGGCGTCAGGCCTCGGGGAGACTTTTATTTAACATAAACATAAAATATCTCAATAGGAAAAGTGTTCAATTAAACAGGGGTTTCAGTGTCCTAACCTGGCAGTTTTCTTCTATAAATCTACAACGGCATTACGCTTAATGCTATTATACAACGAAGAAGAAGAAGAAGAAGAAGAAGATCACTGCATATGAATAAAAGTGTCAGTATCATGAAGGAATGAGCCTGGACTAATTTGTGCAGCCCAACATAATTCTCTATGCAAGCTCAATGTGCCTCAACTTTTACTGCTGCCTTTCAACAAAAAAAAAACTGGAAGGAAACAAGAAACACTGAAAATTCATACTTTCTCTCTCCTAGCAGACACATTGCATTAGAAATTTGTCCTTTTCTTGGATTTCATTAGCTGGGATGGGCAAGAAATAAAGAATTCACCTTTCCAATCACGAATGATCTTCCTTGCCTTTATAACAGAGAATTACCAAAGACTTCTGCTCTCTTTCATAAAAAAAAAGAATAACAGGCAGGTAGGGTTTTGAAGAATCAAATGTCCTTTTTTTGTTCACTAAACAGGATTTAAAAAAATAAAAAATCCATTAAATATTTGCCTTCGATTTTAATCAATCGATTTTAACATTTTTATGTTGGAATATAAATTAATTCCATTTTGACTATTACATACAGCGAATTCAATTCACATTTATTTGTATTAGCGTTTTTCACAATACATATCAGGGAACTACACTGCATATGCAACCTTTTGAAATGCCATTGCGACCCTAATTTTTAATGGGTCGCAAATGTATCACTGATTATTTTTGTACCTACCAAGTTATGTTTTAGGCAATATGCTATGATTTACTATGAGCATTTATTAAAACAGAAATGTGTATTTTAAGAATACGTTTTATAACGTGCTCTGAGCATTCAACACAAAGTTGGCTTCAGCCCCGCGACTTATAAAGAAATCGGGTTGATGTGCGCGTTTATATGTCACACGTTTCCCGCTGTTCGCGCATAACTATTCTCTATTGGTTCTTTGTTTTAAACATCAGACGTAATATTAATCTGTCTCTGGTCATGATTTGGAGACAATGAGCATTGAACCGTTTTGCCGTGCTGCTTATATTTATCACGCAGTAAAAATGCCCCTCCCCGCGGCCAAAACCAGTCGTCTGTGGATGAGAATCCAAAACAATTAGTGGGACGTTGTCCTGCTTCACTTCACAGGCGCTGAGTGACATGAGAATTTTAGAATGACGGGACACTCATTTATATGACACTTTATTCAACAGGAAGAACAGCTCGTTCCGCACGTCATTGTACATGCGCAGTCCTTTCAGTTTCGGTTTTCAATCCGATCAAGTGTTTAAATGTTCTCTCGATCGCATTACAAAAGGAATAAACCACCCCTTTTAATCCGATCGAAATTTCATTCGGATCGAGCTCAATCCGATCGATTAAGGTGTTTACATGAAGATTTTTTAGTCCGATTGAGCCGTCAATCCGATTATAAGTGTCCATGTAAACGCAGCTTCATGTAAATTGAAGCTTCACAATGACAGTATGACGCACGCGAAATGTATAGACGGTACATATCCCGTGACGCAGCAGCCCTCCCAACTGCATTACGACGTCAAGCAAACCGAGCAAGTGAGGAATCTGAATTGATAATCAAGTTCAATGTAGCTTATAATATAGCCTTATTTGTGGCTTATTATATTTCACTTAATTGTGAAGTGGACATGCATTGTTTTTTTTTTTGCATCTTTAATACCGAATAGCTGCTGAAAATCAGTCAAAAAATGCGTCATGAAGAGGAAAAAAACATAAGTCGCATTTATTTAGAAATTTATTTCACAAAATCCAAGACCAAGAACAGACATTTAATCTGGAAAGGCAAGTTATTCAGCTCCACAATAGCACACAGAACAACAGGCTGAATAGGTGTCCGGCATGTTAACGTAACACAGGGTTTCCCGCGGCACTTTGGAACTAAGGCGGCCGCCTAAGCAACACACGCCTGCCGCCTTTACTACGTCGTCAACAAAATGTATACGAGCGATATCCGCCGCGTTACTCTGTCCTGTTTAGAGCTCAGATTCTCTGCCCGAGCCAGATATTTCCCGCCGCTATACTCTAGCCGGGCCGTTATCTAGAGACGTGCGGCACGGGACTAGATTTGATGGCCGAGTGCGAGCGGTAGCCTAATGCACTCACTATGTGTGTGCGGCTGCGGGAGAATAAAAGCTAATCACAGACATATGTCAAGTCAAGTCACCTTTATTTATATAGCGCTTTTTACAATACAGATTGTATCAAAGCAGCTTCACAGTGATTACATGAAAAAAATACAAAAAACAATTTCATCATCATCCACCTTTAAGGCAGATCTATAATATTGTTGAATATTAAATGTCCCCAACTAAGCAAGCCAGAAGGTAAGGCAACAGTGGCAAGGAACCAAAACTCCATCAGGGACAGAATGGAGAAAAAAACCTTGGGAGAACCCAGGCTCAGTCGGGGGCCAGTTCTCCTCTGGCCAATGAGTGAACAGTGTATGAAGTTCAGGTTGGTTGGAGTCGGAGTGGAGAGGAGGAGAGACTGGTTGACACTTCAGGTCAGCGGCGGCGTCGTGTCCTGGCGCTGGTCCTTCATCAGATCTGGATACGGCCTGGTTCCGGTGGACCGCGGTAAACCTCGGGATAGACAGAGAGACTAATATTAGCGTAGACGCCATCCTTCTTATGATGAACCAAGTACATCAGGATTTACGGGAAGTGTTCCCGGTCCCGGCTGTTCTAAACTATGCAGCCTAATTATAAAAGTCTATAATGTGTTGTGTATGCTAGGCCGAAGAGATGTGTTTTTAGTCTAGATTTGAACTGACAGAGTGTGTCTGCCTTCCCGGACAATGTTAGGAAGACTGTTCCAGAGTTTTGGTGCTAAATAGGAAAAGGATCTACCGCCAGCAGTCGATTCTGATATTCTAGGTATTATTAACTGGCCGGAATTTTGAGATGGCAGTAGACGTGAAGGACTATAATGCGTTAAGAGCTCGCTCAAGTACTGCGGAGCTAAACCATTTAGTGCTTTGTAAGTGATCAGTAATATTTAAAAATTTATACGATGTTTAATAGGCAGCCAATGCAGTGTTGACAGAACCGGGCTAATATGGTCATACTTCCTGGTTCTAGTAAGAACTCGAGCTGCTGCGTTTTGAACTAGCTGTAGTTTGTTTGTTAAGCGTGCAGGGCAACCACCCAGTAGAGCATTACAGTAATCTAGCCTTGAGGCCATGAACACATTAAATAATTGTTCTGCATTATTCATTGAGAGTATATGACGTAATTTATATATATTTTTAAGATGGAAGAAAGCGGTTTTACAGATACTAGACATGACTTTCAAATGAAAGATTGTTATCAAAGAGCACACCCAGGTTCCTAACCGACGACGAAGACTTAACAGAGCAGCCATCAAGTGTTAGACAGTACTCTAGGTTATTACGTGTGGAAGTTTTTTGTCCAATAATTCGAATCTCTGTTTTTTCTGAATTTAGTAGTAGGAAATTAATTTTGTGAATTGGTAGGTTTCGTTAGGTTTTGAAGAAATATACAGCTGAGTATCGTCGGCATAACAGTGAAAGCTAATTCCATGTTTCCTAATGATATCTCCTAATGGTAGCATATACAGAGTGAACAGCAGCGGTCCTAGTACTGAGCCTTGTGGTACGCCATACTGAACTTGTGATTGATAAGACATCTCTTCATTTACTGCTACAAACTGATAACGGTCAGATAAGTGTGATTTAAACCATGCTAGTGCAATTCCACTAATGCCAACATAATGTTCGAGTCTATTTAAAAGGATGTTGTGGTCAATGGTGTCAAATGCAGCACTAAGATCAAGTAATACTAATAGAGAGATACAACCACGATCAGATGATAAGAGCAAATCATTTGTGACTCTAACGAGAGCTGTCTCGGTACTATGGTACGGTCTAAATCCGGACTGAAAATCCTCGCAGATATCATTTCTTTCAAGAAAGGAACACAGTTGTGAGGATACTGCTTTTTCTAATATCTTTGACAGAAAAGGCAGATTCGAGATCGGCCTGTAATTGACTAGTTTTGTAGGATCAAGTTGCTGTTTTTTAACAAGCGGTTTAATCATAGCTAGCTTAAAGGTTTTTGGTACGTATCCTAGAGACAAAGATGAATTATTGATATTAAGAAGAGGATCTATGACATCTGGAAGCATCTCTTTCAGCAGCTTAGTCGGTATAGGGTCTAACATGCACGTTGTCGATTTAGATGATTTGACGAGTTTGCAAAATTCTTCCTCTCCTATAGCAATGAATGAATCAAATTTTCCCTCAGGGAGACTACAACACAATTCCTGATGTGATACTGTATTAGACGGTTGCATAGTTATAATTTTGTCCCTGATATTATCGATCTTATAAGTGAAGAAGTTCATAAAGTCATTACTGCTGTGTTGCTTGGAAACTTCTGGGCTTGAAGCTTTCTTTTTCGTTAGTTTAGCCACTGTTTCAAATAAATACCTAGGATTATGTTTATTTTCTTCTAATAGGGTTGAAAAATAAGCAGATCTAGCAGCTTTTAAAGCCTCTCTGTAAGCAATCGAGCTCTCCTTCCATGAAATCCGAAACACCTCTAGTTTTGTTTTCTTCCAGTTGCGCTCCATTTTTCTGGCTGCTCTCTTAAGGGCCTGAGTGTGTGTGTGTGTGTGTGTGTGTGTGTGTGTGTGTGTGTGTGTGTGTGTGTGTGTGTGTGTGTGTGTGTGAGTGTGCTCGTTGTGCCACGGCGTTGGACTATGTTCTTTAATCTTCTTTAAGCGCAGCGGAGCAACTGTGTCTAAAGTGCTGGAAAAGAGAGAGTTAAAAGTTTCTGTTGCAATATCAAGTTCTTCTAAGCTATCCGGGATGCTGAGATGATGAAACTGATTAGGAAGATTATTGATAAAGCAATCTTTTGTGGCAGAAGTGATCGGTCTAACATATTTATAACACGGAGTCGGCTTTGCAGCCTTGGCTAAATGTAATTTACACGAGACTAGATAATGATCTGAGATGTCATCGCTCTGCTGCAGTATTTCAACGGCATCAACATCTATTCCATGTGATAGTATTAGATCTAGAGTATGATTACGACAATGAGTCGGTCCTGACACGTGTTGTCTAACTCCAATTGAGTTTACAATGTCTTTAAATGCCAATCCCAATGCATCTTTTTCATTATCTATGTGTATATTAAAGTCACCAACAATTAGTACTTTATCTGCAGCCAATACTAATTCTGATAGAAAGTCCGCAAATTCTTTGATAAAGTCTGTATGGTGCCCCGGTGGCCTGTATACAGTAGCCAGCACACATATCAAACGTGATTTATCGTTTACACTAGATATTTTTACATTAAGCACCAACAATTCAAAAGAATTATATTTACAACTAGATTTCTTAGTGGTTTTGAAAATATTACTATAAATTACAGCAACACCTCCTCCTTTGCGTTTCAGACGAGGTTCATGTTTATAACCGTAATCTTGTGGTGTGGACTCATTTAAAGCAATGTAATCGTTTGGTTTTAGCCAGGTTTCTGTTAAACACAGCACATCTAGGTTATAATCTGTAATCATATCATTAACTATTAGCGCTTTTGAAGTAAGAGATTGAATATTCAGCAACCCAAGCTTTATCATTTGCTCATTTGTATTATATCTGTTTTTTATTTGTTGAAGATCAATTAAATTTTTAACCTTAGATGGGTTTAAACGTATTTTGGATTTCCAAGTTCGGGGAACAGACACAGTCTCTATGTGAAAGAGTCTCTATGTGATGGGATTTATCTGACCTTGGTGACGTGAGGCCGCTAGCAGACGGTCGGGTAAGCCAGTCTGTCTGCTTCCTGACCCGAGGCCCAGATTGTCATGTTTTATCTCTAAGACTATGAGCCAAATTACTAGAGAGAAGAGCAGCACCATCCCAGGAGGGATGAATACCATCTCTTTTCAACAGGTCAGGTTTGCCCCAAAAACTTTTCCAATTGTCTATGAATTCTATATTATTTCGTGGACACCACCCAGACAGCCAGCCATTGAGTGAACACAATCTACTAACTATCTCATCACTCCGGCGAACAGGAAGGGGGCCAGAGCAAATTACAGTGCTTGACATCGTACTTGCAAGTTCACACACCTCTTTAATATTAATTTTGGTGATCTCCGACTGGCGGAGTCGAACATCATTAGTGCTGACGTGAATAATAATCTTAGAGAATTTACGTTTAGCATTAGCCAGCACTTTCAAATTTGCTTTGATGTCAGGCGCTCTGGCTCCCGGCAAACATGTGACTATGGTGGCTGGTGTCTCTATTTTCACGTTCCGTGTAATAGAATCGCCAATAACTAGGGCACAATCAGAATAATTCTCAGTGGGTGTTTCACTGAGCGGGGCAAATCGATTTGTTATCGGAACGGAAAAGTGGTTTTTTGATCCGTGACTAGAGCGATCTCTCACTGTCACCCATCTGCCCTGCTGCACGGGCTCTACTTCAGCCGGAACCGACTCAGGTAAAGAATTAACTAGGCTAGGCGCATCCAAAATAGTATCTAAAGCTCTAGCACTCTTCTTACTATTCTCGATTAAAGTTTGGATGCGTGTCTCTAGTTCTGAAATCTTCTCCGTCAGCCTGACTGTCTCCTTGCATTTATCACATATAAATCCTATATTGCCGACAGAGAAGGCTATGGTAAACATGTGACGAAGTGCAGGTGACAATAACAGGAGGGCACAGTGTGGGCATTACTAAAGCCAAAAAGGCACATGAGTGGCAAAAGGTTGCAGACGCCGTAAATGCTGTAGCCGTCTACAGACAAAAATTGTGCGTCATTACGCATTGTGATGGGCATTTTATTTCCATCGAATTAATTGCATCTGACAAGCTACAGATGTCGGTTATAATCTACGTGGAAATGGAAAGTAGTTCAGTGCAAATGTAATTTCTTGCAGCTTTCTGAATGGGACATTGAGACATACGTCATATTATTTTATCAAAAATAAAACAAACTAAAGGCATATGCATGAATACCACGATTCCGTAGCTGATGAATAAATATTTACTATGAAAACAACTTTCCCCAGTGGACTATCTATCTATCAATCAATCAATCTATCTATCTATCTATCTATCTATCTATCTATCTATCTATCTATCTATCTATCTATCTATCTATCTAATTGCATCTATATCTGCTCCGCTAGATGGACACATTGACGAGAATATCAGTTTTGTACATTATTTCGTTCTGTTTACCATATTATTTATGAGGATGAATTGCATAACATGCCAATATTATCGCAGAACATATTTCACTTTTCTTTTTGCAAATATGTGTTTATTTGCATTTAATTTTCGTTTGATTTTGTTTTGTTTTACACTGCAGATCGATCGAACGTGTGTTCGTGTAGGCTGTTAATTGTAAGACTTGCTTTGTGAAGTCTTCATGTTATTTATGAAAGGCAGTATTGCGGTTTCTTTTACACAACGGTCTACAGTTTCACACACTTTCACGTGTTTCTTCCATCTGCCGACGGTGTCGCCATTTCTCATTTCACCCGTTTTTTGTGCGTACGCCTGGGTCAGAGCTTGCGTGAAGGACCGCACATTTTCCCGTGAAGTTTGCTTTTTATAAATACCAATTATTGCGTAGAGAGCGGCGTACGCCTTCTTTTGTGCGTACGCAACGTTTATAAATGAGGCCCCTGGGCTTTTATGAACTCAAAGGCGCGGGCACACGAGAGAAAAATAAATAACTGAGCGCACGGGTGGTGCGTTAAAAGGCTAGCGAGTTAGCGTGTTGTGCTGACAATAACGGAAGCTAGCAATGTCTGGTGCGGTTCAGCTGAAGTATGAGGGTTAGGGTGAAGTACATACAGAAATATGTGTTGATTTCTGGAACGCAATGGCCAATCAGAAGCATTAAAGATAGAATCCCTTCACGGCTCAAACTGACTTTTTGTTCAGTGCTGAATTCTGCATGCTGGCAAATCCTTTTTTAATGTTTTTTATTCGTTCATCTCAGTCAGTATGAATTCATTTTGATATATAAGTCGCACCTGACTATAAGTCGCAGGACCAGCAAAACTATGAAAAAAAAGTGTGACTTCTAGTCCGGAAAATACGGTAAATCTATCCCAACCAATGTTAAAGAAAACAAGGCGGCATGTGGTTTAAAAGATGGCAAGTAAAATAAAAAGCACATCTTTATGCAATAGTTTCATTATTATCCAGAGCGGCTTACTATAAATAATTTGTGCGACCAAATCATGTTTTGCGCCAGTAACTGAAAAAGTTAGTAGCGCAAGTGCCACCAGTGGAAAAGGTTGTAGTTCCCTGTATATAGTTTCAAAGCAGCTTTACAGAAAGTATGTCTACATTACAGTTGTGATCTGTTATCAGAGGAAACTGTCCAAGTTATCTAAATGTACGGTTCTAAGATAATACAAATCATGCTGTTATTAGCTAACATCATGTATTGATTTAAAAAAGGAAACAATGAGCTAATTAAAGTAATTATTACAAGTTGGGAGCACAATGATTACATTGTAAGAAAATGTAGCATTGGTGCATGTATGATGCTAAAACACGTTCCGGGTTACTTGATTAACCCTGTTCCCTGAAAAAGCGGAACGAGATGCTGCGCTGCTTAGTGCATTGGGAACGTCTTTAATCGTGACCTGCTGTGAATATAGTGTGTAAACACGTCGATGGAATCGACCGGAAGTAATATAGCTATAATTAAATGAGCCACAGGTACATCGTCAGGATATTTTGTCTGAAGAGCAGTCCTGGGACATCATCAGCACGGCAATGCAGTGCAGCTTCTCGTTCCGCTTTTTCAGGGAACAGGGTTACAGTCAAGTAACCCGGAACGTTCCCTTTCAAAAGCTACAATCGGTGCTGTGCTGCTTAGCGCATTAGGAACGAGAATGCCCACGCCGCTGTGCTTGAAGGTGTCTGGACTCCTTACGGTTGTGTAGGTGTGCTCACAAGAACGCAAGAAAGCCCTAGACATTAGCTTGTGATGTCGACTCAAGGACGTGAGAGCCTGGAGTGGCATGAACATTCAAACTATAAAAACTTATGAATGTGTGCGGAGAGGACCAGCCTGCCGCATCACAAACAAACTGCAAGGGGGCACCTCTTGCCAAGGCAGCAGAGGAGGCGACCCCTCGGGTGGAGTGAGCCCTTAGACCCGTTGGCGGAGCTTGGTCGCACGCCTCATAGGCAAGACCAATAGCATCCCTGACCCAATGTGACAGGGTCTGTTTAGTGGCGGCGGCAGCACCCCTGTTGCTGCCCCCATAACAAACGAATAGTTGCTCTGACTTACGTCACTGGACGTGGACGTAGGTCTGTAGAGCACAGTCTGGACACAGTCTGTGAGATCTCTCCTGCTCCGGCGTTGTTAATGGCGGAGGGCAGAAGGCCTCAAGAGTGACCAGATGTACAGCCGAGAATGGTACCTTAGGCAGGTAATCAGGATGAGGATGCAAAATCACTTTCACCATTCCTGGGGCAAAGTCTAAGCAGGATGGCGATATTGACCTGAGAGCCTGCATGTCCCCGGTTCTTTTTAGAGAGGTTATAGCCATAAGAAAAAACATCTTTAGGGTCAGATGTTTGTCAGACGCTGACTCTAGAGGTTCAAAAGGGGGTCTCAACCAGACCCTCAAGGACTATTGCCAAGTCCCACGAAGGGATCTTTGGTTCTTACGGGAGGCCTCAGTCGCCTGGCCCCAATATTGAAGCGAGCGAGCAGAGGATGTCTCCCGAGTGGCACCCCGTCAACCAAGGCGTGGCAAGCCAAAGAGCGACCACATAAACCTTGAGAGTGGCGGGGCATGTACCTGTTGATAATTTTTCCTGCAGGAAATCCAGAACTGAAGCAATCTGGGAGTTGACCGGATCTGCATTATGTACGACACACCACCTTTCAAAGACACCCCATTTGTTGGCATAACTCTTTCTAGTGGAGGGAGTCCTAACACTTAGAATGGCTCAATAACGGCAGGCGAAAGCCCAGTGTTCCTCAGTTGGTACCCATCAGGGGCCAAACATGAAGATTCCACAGGTCGGGCCTGGGATGGAATATCGTACCCTCCTCTCCGGAATCGCCCATGGCGAGCCGTTGAGGAGAGAAATATCTCCGAGAACCATACTCTGTTCGGCCAACGCACCGCTATCAGTAAGAGGCAAGACCCTTGCTGGCGAACTCTGGCTAGAACTCCTGAACTATATGTCCAGCAACCATGAAGTATTGAGGGAAACACTAGTAGGCTACTGCAGCACATCGCAGTGATATAATGTTAAGGCAACTAAACAACCAAGAGAAATATATGTCTACTTCAAATGTAACATTTGATCTGTACATCAGCATCGGGGGAATAACATTATAATCTCAGCTGTAAAAACAGCACTCGTAATAATCACAAATACACTTACATTTCTATAAACGGGTTTTTATGAATGAACTGTTGCTCTCGTCTTCGTCAACACGCGCTTGCGCCCCCTGCTGGTGAGGCCGAATAACAGCAGTTTGAGATTATGCTCGGTAGTCTACTGCTTTTCCTGCATTTCCTGGATGTCAATGTTGAATTTACTGTCGAATTTTAACCACTGAATTTGAGGAAGCGAATTTTTAAAGCGAAATAAAATGGACTGAAAATTCCCTGTTGAATATTAAAGGTTGTATTTTTAAACCGTTCGAATATTTTGGAATTGAAATATGAAAGGTGAATATGGATTATTTAATTTTTAATAATGAAAATGTGTTTGAAATGTTTTGAATTGAAATATTCACAGCTTAAATATTCAACCATGTTGAATTTGAGGCAATAAAAAAATGCAAGTCCTAAAATACAATGCATTAAAATGCAAGCATGGTTAATGCAATGCATATTTTTTTCAAGTAGTGCAATTCAACAGGCTTTTTGTTTCAAAACCATTTGGCATTATTTTACTTCCATAAAAGTCCATCATAATTATTTAGATGGCTTTTTCAATATTTAATCCCTCAGAATTAAATGTGGCCAAAGAACAGCCAGACAAAAAATTATTACAAGCATTTGATATATTGCATTGAATATCTGATTTCTCATCATCATTCAATTCATCAGCAATAAATACAGCCAAATATCAATCAGACACGGTCTGGATGACAGGCTGTATTTAAATCTTTCATAAGATCAGCCTGGTATGCCTGTAGTGCAGTGGTTCCCAACCTTTTTTTGTCTGAGACCCCCCTTTTTCCCAAGAAAATATTGTAGGGCCCCCCACATTTAATGATATTATCGCTCTTGTAAGCTTGCAGCAAGGATGACAAAATATGTTGTTTTCAAACAAACGGTATGTTTACTATAACCAGATATTTTTATGCACAAATACTAGCCTATAATATTGAAAATACAATAACAAAAACATCAGTAGACCCTTTATAATTTAAAATCATAAGCCTAGGAGTAGCCTATAAATTGGCCCTATTTGAAATGCAATAACAAAAATATTCACACTGGTGTGTAGGTAAAAAAAAAGAATATAGGCTATTACTAAATGACTGTCTGTGGCCTCAATACTTGCATGTTATTTGTGAGGCTTTATCAATGTGAGGCTTTATTTTTGACGCTTTTGGCGCTATAGCGAGCGATAATAAACTTGCGTTTATTAACAGAATAATGCGTCTTTCGGAAGAACATTGTAGCCGGAACTACTTCTCTCTGTGTACGCATCCTATGGTACGTCTATGACGAGTCACGCAGGCACTGGGCTACTCCGCAGCAGCAGCGATCTGAACCAGTGTAAAATAGTCCCAATGTAAACACTTATTATAGGAGTACCATAGTGGTTCAGGATAAGACAAAAACACGGATTGGAAAATGGATTCATGATGAACTCGCTCATTATATTAATTTTGTACATTTTGAACAGAAAAAAGTTAAGGACTTTTATTTAATGCTCATTGCTCAAAACTTTTTAAAATATGACACGACCCCCCACGGAGCTCGCTGAGGCCCCCTTGTGGGCCGCGACCGCCCTGTTGGGAACAGATGCTGTAGTGTACAGCGCAGTACCAGCCCGACCCGCTGAAAATGCATGTGATAATACGATCCCAGGGGAGAGAAAGCTCGCGCGCGTCTCTCCAATCTGAGACAGCATCATATAATCGCGTGCCTCTGCACCCGCGATAGTCGACGTCGAGGGCACAAAGACACGTCATGTATATATATATATGTATACATTATATTTACATCTTTATTTCTAATCTTTGAGTGTCTTTTTGTTGTGATCAGTGTAGTCTGGCCACTGCACGAACGATCGCCCCGAGCAGTTCTCCTTTTATCATCACGGGAGGAACGCTCGTAGGCGGCAAACTCACGAGATTAACATGTCCTCTGCCCGAGCCGAAGAAGCGCCGAGGCACGCTTCGGTAGTCAGGCAAAAGGACATCGCGATCTGGAGAGCGAAAAGGACGCACCCGTCTCTCGCTCCTCAGCCAGATCGACACGCGAGCCCCACAATCGCATTGTAGGTGCCACCCCTTTGAAATAAGCAAAGCGAACGCTAAGCACTTTAACTGTGAACATCCCACTGTGCTCGAATTCACCATGCTCAAACGCAAGGGCAGCTGCTCTTTCCCAACAAACAAAGCAGTGAGCGTGTGTATCCAGTTCTGACATAGGACGAGAACATGGAGGGACACATTTCTCTTTCTCTTTTACTTTTTCTAAACTCTTTTTAGATCGTTGAGAGATGAGAAAGAGAAAATCTGCACACTGCCAGTGATAAACTAAATAACTCCTAACAAAGATCTGTAGTAGATAGAGAGGAGATAAATACTTGCACACCACACAGAGAGGTCTCTGAAGACAAAAGACCTGACGATGCACCTGCGGCTCATCTAATTATAGCCTCGCGTCGCGGGTGCGCGCCGATGACGTCACGACCGAGGCTATATTACTTCCGGTCGATTCCATCGACGTGTTTACACACTATATTCACAGCAGGTCATGATTAAAGACGTTCCCAATGCGCTAAGCAGTGCAGCATCGATTGTAGCTTTTGAAAGGGAACTGGTGGAGTCTCTTATTAACAGATATATTTATTTTTCAAAAGCTTCCAAAGACTGATCTAAGCCAATGCTGAAAATAATATACTCTGTAGCATACATCTGACATACTAAAAGCACATGAAATGCTTATTTTATTTAATCAAAGAGAGGAGACTGATCTCTGGTATGTAGTTAATGTAGATATAGATATATTGCCCTAACATCACCAAGGAAAAGAAAAATGGAGAGCGAGGAGGCTTCAACCTCCAGACAGTTGAAGTTGAGAGAAACCAAGCTAGTCACACAGAAGAAGAATGTTGATCATGCAGTGTTGAATTTCGTGACCCAGAGTCTACAACCCTTTAGTGTGACTTAGGTAAAGTTGGTTTTATATTCGCATATTCGCACATTCGCGGACTTCCGCGTTCAATAACTCGTGAACTAAACGTTGTTGCTACACAAAACACCTATCACATATAACTACACATACAACACTAGAAGCTACAACCTATTTTTCCTCAAAACGATCTTTCCTTCGCAGTGGACAAAATACATTGATCTCTATGCGCAGGCTGCTAAGAAGGGACCATCTGCAAAGTGCAAACCTGAAGGAAAGCTCGTTTTGAGGAAGATTAAAATATTGAAACAATGTTATTTGTGTAGGAACAATATTCAGCTCGAGATACTGAACGCGGAACTCCGTGAATATCTGAATATAAAACCAAATTTACCCAAGGTTCAGACTGGATCATGACCTTCAGTTCCACATATGTGGACAGCGCTACGAACTTAGTCAAGTTTTCAAAAAAAAAGTTGCCAAACAGGGTAAACATAGTTATAGGTTTGATATTTGCTGCGTATTCACCTAGACAGTTTACTTTTGTGTACTCTACATACAGTACGCAAATATTTTTATGTAAAACTTACAGTAATTCACCAAATTGATTTTTTTATGTTCCAAAGGTTGTAGTATTCCTAGTGACCAGACTGACTTACTACAGGTCAAATTGTGACAACAACTCCCTTACTGTACGTACAATTGACAAATAAGTTTATGAAAAAATTACTGTAATTCGCTGTAAGTATTTTTTCGTGTTTCAAAGGTTGTAGTACTTTCCTAGTGACCAGACTGACTTACTACAGGTCAAATTGTGACAATACCACCCTTACTGTACGTACAATTGACAAATATGTTTATGAAAAAATTACTGTAATTCACTAAGTATTTTTTCGTGTTTCAAAGGTTGTAGTACTATCCTAGTGACCAGACTTACTTACTACAGGTGACATTTTGACAATAACTCCCTTACTGTACATACAGTACACAAACATTCAGGCTAACCATAAGCTTTATTAGCATTAAGCTAACTTAGCATGCTAATCTGGTTAACATGCTTTTGTGTTCTCATTCTTACACTGAAGCCTCTTCTCGGCAGTTTAGTAAGACAGTGTCAACTGAGTGGCACAAGCTGCTAAACCACGTACCACGAGCCCCGAACCATTCCGGTCGTGGGTTCGAATCCTGTGTAGCACATGCCCAGACCGCAAGAGGTACTGTGGCCTTAAGTGGTGGAAAAGTTGCTACTGTTCCAGATGTGGTGTCTATATTTTTTATTTTTTTATTTAACCTTTATTTAACCAGGAAAATCTCTCTGAGATTACAAATCTCTTTCACAGGAGAGTCCTGGCCAAGAATGGACAGCAGTTACAGTCACAAATTACAAATTGAAACGACAAATATACAATTAAGACACTTAAAAACAATTGCAAATCAGTGAGTCTTTTTCAAGTGATTGAATAATAGATTTAAAATGTTCCATAGGCACCAGAGTTTGTAATTTCAATTTCGTTTGGAGCAAATTCCATTCAAATGGAGCTGCATACATAAAAGCCTTTTCCCCCAGTTCAGTTCTCACCAATGGAACAGAGAGAGTAAAGCAATTATCAGACCGGAGGGAATATTTCCCAACACTTTTCTTTTGAATTAGACAATCTAAATACAAAGGCAATAACCCCAGCATAGTTTTATAAATAATGAGGTAATAATGAATTTTCCTTCTAATAGATAGAGATGGCCAGGATACTCTATTATACAATATGTAATGATGAGTTAAAGGTTTAAAGTCTGTTATAAATCTTAAAGCGCTGTGATAAACAGCATCCAGAGAAGAAAGAAGTTGAGAGGAAGCAAATTGATATATCACATCACCATAATCGAGTACAGGCAAGAAAGTAGCGAAAGTAAAGTTTAAATTTTTTCTTTAGATTAGTTATGTAAGACCCAAAAGATAATTTTTCATCAATAATGATGCCAAAATATTTATATTATTTTACTAACTCAATCACATTACCTTGCGAAGTCTGTAGAGGAATACAATTTTCTACCACCCTTTTCGAGCCTGAAAATAACATGATTTTAGTTTTTTTTACATTCAGAACAAGTTTTAGTGTATGAAGCCGAGCCTGGATAACATCAAAAGCCGTTTGAAGCTTAAGCAAGGCTTGCTGTTTTGAAGGTGCACCACAATACATGACAGTATCATCTGCATAAAAGTGAAAATGAACATCTTGATTATCATAATCAATACTGTTTATGTAGATAGTAAATAAAAGGGGCCCCAACACGGATCCTTGAGGAACACCTTTAACAATCTCCAATATATGTGAAGGAACTCAATAAATACAACATGCAGCAAATGTATATAAAAAATTATAATTTTGAGTTGCTTCTCACTTGAAGTATGGACCTTATGCACAAAAACACAACTTCCCAGTGGCGCAATGAGATGAGAGTCAGGCATCTGACCCAGAGATAGTGGGTTCAAGCCCGTGTGGAACGACTTTATAAAATTGTGTGTAATGTTGTGTCATGTCGATTCCTTTATTATTTAACGTTGTACTAATCTGTCTTCCTCTTGGGTTAGAAATAAGTTTGTCTTGTTCATTATGTGTTCATTCTCATCTGAACTTCTGTTCATTTTGAGTTAATTTTCACCTGTACTTCTGAACCAGCTGTTTTTTCATGTATGTTCAATTTCTGCTGTTTTTACTCTTCCTGCTCTTGCTGCAGGGGCTTGGCCCCGTATCGCTGCTTGCAGCTATATTTCCACTTGTTCCTTAACCTGTAACCAAGAATACTAACACACACAGACACAGTTTCTTCAAGATTGGATTTGGCCAGGCTTTAACAATAAACAGGAGAGTCTTCTCAAAACATCAAGATAACATGTTCTTTCTCTCAAGGAGAGAACACTTTAAATCAACTGTAAAGTAAAGACTTTAACTAATAAATGGTCTCTCAACTATAGACTTCAATGACAGCTGCGGAGACCATTGCTATCAGGGTACCCTATAAAAGCAGATGGATGTAGTAACACCTGTTAAAGAAGTCCATATTTCATCTCTGGAAGCCAGGCTAAATGAGCAAGCACTGTTACTGCATTCCTGGCATGGGCCAGACCCTTCAGTCACACCTCAGATATCAAATACAGACATTTAAAGGATACATTAAATAACATTTTCGATAATCACACTGGTACTTTCTATAACAAAGTAAAATCTCATAAGCCTAGAGAAGTCATTCAACTCATTTGATATTTAGAAGGAAAAATATTGATTAATACCTTGATTAAAATCACTCATTAGACACGTACAGTAAGGGTGGTATTGTCACAATTTGACCTGTAGTAAGTCAGTCTGGTCACTAGGAAAGTACTACAACCTTTGCGAAGCCACACTCTTGCATAGTTACGCTCTTTGCTCTAAGTTAACTCCATTCTGGACTAATATTTTTCAAACTCTGTCAGAAATATTACATGTGGAATTAGAGCCTGATCCACTTGTAATGATATTGGGATTATCAAAAAACATTATTTTTCAAAAATCTCAACAACAGTTGCTGTCTTATGGACTTCTTATTGCAAAGAAACTATTACTTATGTTTTGGAAGAACACCAAAGTCCCTACTGTTAAAATGTGGTTGGATGAAATGGTTAGGTTGTTACATTTAGAAAGAATTCATTTTTCCTTATCAAACAGAACGGATCAGTTTGATAAGATCTGGTCTCCCCTTCTCCAATACCTTGATAGCATAGTTTAAGTTGTGGGTTTAATTAGGCTAAGTGTGTAGCACTGATTGTCCCAGTAGTGTGATATGACTTGTGTCCCTAGGGTGGGGTGGGTGGTATTGGTCTTGTTATCGTGTTTTGTCTTTTTTCTTTCTTTATTTGTCTTTCATGTTTATGAGGAATCATAAAAAATGATGTAACAATGATTGTCAAATTTTTGGATTCCCTAATAAAAACATTTCAGAGAGTACTACAACCTTTGAAACGCAAAAAAATACTTGCGGTGAATTACAGTAATTTTTTCATAAACTTATTTGTCAATTGTACGTACAGTAAGGGTGGTATTGTCAAAATGTCACCTGTAGTACTAAGTCAGCCTGGTCACTAGGAAAGTACTACAACCTTTGGAACATGAAAAAATACTTACGGTGAATTACAGTAATTCTTTCATAAACATATTTGATAATTGTACGTACAGTAAGCGAGGTATTGCCACAATTTCACCTGTAGTAAGTCAGTCCTTTCACTAGGAAAGTACTACAACCTTTGGAATATTTAAAAAAAAAATCACTATAGGTGAATTACAGTTTATTTCACAAACATATGCAATAAAAATATGTAATAATATATGTAATAATATGTTTATTACATAAACATATTTGATAATTGTACAGTAAGGGAGGTATTGTCAAAATTTCACCTGTAGTAAGTCAGTCTGGTCCGTAGGAAAGCACTACAACCTTTTGAACACGAAAAAATACTTACTGTGAATTACTGTAATTTTTTTTAAACATATTTGTCAACTGTACGTACAGTAAGGGAGTTTTTGTAAAAAATCTCACCTGTAGTAAGTCAGACTGGTCACTGGGAACATGCTACAACCTTCGGATAGTAAAAAATCCCTTTGGTGAATTAATGTAATTTTATTCTAAAAAGTACTTATGTACATTATGTACAGTGAGGCAGGTTTCCTAAATACAATCATTATAATGCACTTTTTATTGTTGCTAAAGTACAATCAATAGCATTAGAACACATAATGTGAGAGATATTTGCTGGTACATCTGTAGTTTGCAACAATGTAGTTGTCTGTTTGCACACAATGAAAAAAAAGACAACTTTTTAGACGGTCCCTATCTTGTTCACCGCACTACATTGGACATTCAGTGAACATTCGCAAGTTTGTATGCCATTAAAACAATACTTGCCCATTTTGATCGATTGTGGAAAATGTTGTAGTTCACCATCCTTGTCCTAAAGATCATGTAGCTGCTTTTATTTTGCAAAATGTGCTTTAATGCATATGTTATTGAGACACTTTTTAAGCAAAAAAAGTGTGAATGTGCGAATATAAAACCAACTTTACCTAAGTTTAGTGTGGTGGACCAGCCATCATTTCAAGCTTTCTTGCATGAACTTCAACCTAACGCCTCTCTCATGTCAAGGACCACTTTGCGACCTAAGATGGATGTGGCTGCACTTGAAATGAAGAAAAATATGAAAAAAGCAATGTCGGGGATCGATTTCATAGCAACGACAACAGATTGTTGGAGTTCAAGGAGAAGAGGTTTCATCGGTGTCAGTGGGTTGGTCCTAACAGTCTGGAGAGGTGCTCAGTAGCACTAGCATGCAGGCAGCTCAAAGGTCCACACACTTTTGATCTTTTGGCTTGCACACTAAATGACATACATTCTGAATTCGGCATACAGAACAAGGTTGTTCGAGCTACTATGGACAATGGGTAAAAATTTGTAAAGGCATTTCGTATATATGGAGAGCAGGATGAGAACAACAACTCTTCTTCAGGTGAGGCTGAATATGATGAGATCAATGACGAGATGTGTGGTGATAATGAGGATGGTGTAGAGGTGGACTTTGTAGAGGTCAAATCTGTTTTAGATGAAGATGATGGCTTACAATTCCAACTTCCGAAACATCATCGATGTGCCTGCCACTTATTAAACTTGGTTTCCACAGAGGACGCAGCAAAATCCTGTTCAAATTAAGCCTACCAAGAAGCTGTCCCGATCAGCATTATCTAAGTGTCATGCACTATGGAATAAGTGTGGCAGATCTGCTGCTGCCGCAGAGATTACGGAAGACACATGCACAATTCAGCTGATCCTCCCAACGCAACAAGGTGGAATTGCTTATTTCTCGCCATTGAGAGAGTGCTTCGCATAATTAAAGATCAGCGAGAGGGGGCTGTCAGAACTGTCTGCTCTTCACTCAAGTTGCCAATGTAAGTGCTGTTGTTGTTGTTTTTCTTTAAAATTTCTTTAAATTCATGTTCCAGTAATGTTAATGGTAAAACTGCTTTTTTTTAAATGCATTACTTTGAATAGTTGCTTGACTACTCCATGCTCAGTAAGGATCAGATAGGAGTAGATACAGGGAGAAATACAAGAATTCATAACTCCTGAGGGCCTAGTAATTCCACTGTTTGTAAAATGACACACACACACACACACACACACACACACACACACACACACACACACACACACACACACACACACACACACACACACACACACACACTTAAAATTGTAATGACATGAAATTATTAGTTGTTGTTGTTTCAATATGTGATAGGTTGAGTCCAGTTGAAATTGTCTTTCTGGAGGAGTTTGCCAGAACCACGAGCCCCATTGCCAAAGCCCTCCACATTCTTCAGGCTGAAATCGGTGTTCAGATGGGATGGCTTCTGCCTACTCTGACCTTCCTCATCTCGAAACTTGACCGTAATGGCATTACCTCCAGGTACTGCAAACCTCTGGTTGATGCCCTCCAAAAAGGCCTGCAGCAGCGCTTTGGAAACATGCTGGTAGAGCCAGAGTTTTTTGCGGCTGCAATCCTTGTCCCGAAATTTAAAACATCCTGGACATCGGATGAAAACCTTGTCAGACTAAGTACGATTATTTTATTTTTATTTTTGAAAAGTGTCATTAGTTAAAGATTCAGAGAAACTAAGCCAAATGTTTTTTTTTTTAAAGATATCCAACTAAAATTGTATCTTGACATTCTCAATTCAGAATTCTGAAAATGCATGGGGTAATACTGTCCTTTTGATATTTTAATCTGGAGAAATGTGTGATTACAGTGAAGTTTTGATTCTAAGCATCTATGGAAATGTCCATTTCAGGCCTGGACTCCATCAAGGCCCATCTGGAGGAAGAGACTTTGAATCAGCCGCCAGTTGATGGTTCCAGTGGCTCTGAGGAAGAGGACTTCTTTGCGAGCATGAAGGCTACTCATGGTCAGGAAGGTATCAAGCCGTTAGATGGCTACCTTATCTGAAAAGCTGATGACAAAGACATTCTCAAGTCCTTCCCATCAGTCTGTAAGTTGTCTTTGAAGCTCATTACTGCTGTACCCACCTCTGCAGCTTGTGAACGTCTTTTCAGCGCAACAGGGCTTATTTTCAGTCCCAGGAGGGCAAGAATGGACTCAAACAACTTTGAGAATCAGCTCCTTCTCAAGCTGAATAAAAGATATTGCAACTTTAGTTAGATCATCAGTGCCATACTGTACTAGCATGCTCACCAAAAGCACAATTAATGCAATGCTAATGAATGATGTTTACTGCCACAACTATTGTTCAGTGCCATTTGAGGCTTGCTATTTTAGTACGTCACTTGTGATGACAGGTTATGTTATTTGTTTTGAGATGTGTTTTGTTTTGAGTGTCTCTTAAAGTGTCTTATACATTCACATACCCACACAATGTACTGTGTTTTAGCTAAACATAGCTCACAGTTGCCACCTATTATAATTCCACTGACTAACTTGCAGGTCTTGAAAGTGGAAGGGAAGCTGTTTAGAGTGAAAAGAATGAGAGAGGAAGAATACACCTGTCTCATTTATCAGGAATGAAGACGGGTCAGATACTTGCATAACCAACAGTCTGCTTTCAAGAATTAATGTTGGAGATGAAGAAATGTCTCATTACAAAATGAGAATGTGCTGTAATACGGTTCAGTGAATCCACCTTAGATTTGGTACATATTTGTTTTTACAATCCTTTTGTTCCATTCCAAGTTTAAGTTTGAATAAAAACATGGATTACTGTTACAAATAAATGTTAAAAAATGATTTGGCTTCAAGATTTTGGGCTTATGAAATTTTTAATTGACATCAGTGTCTGTCTGACTAATTAATGTCATTTTATTAATAGATTGGTGTGCCAAGAGTGACATTAGAGTCTTCACGTAGACTGAGTTAAGCAAGAGTCTTGTGACAAAAATGATAATAGGACATTATACCCATAAAAAAAATCATAGTACTTGGATACTTGAGTACATTTGAAGGCAATTACTTTTGTACTTTTACTCAAGTTAAAGTTTAAAGGCAGCACTTCTACTTTTACTTTGGGTAATATTTTACCTTGGGTATCTCTACTTTAACTCAAGTACATGGTTTGTGTACTTCGTCCACCACTGGAAACTAAACTACGCAGGGCAGTGGTCAGATTGGAGGGACACTACGGTACACCTACCAAATCAAACCCTGGCACCACACTTGAGTCGACAAACCTGTTAAAGCCAACTAAAGAAATTCAGACCTTACACATTGTCTTTACACCTGCAGAACAATAACAGTTGTTGTGGTGTCGAATGTTTGTAGGCCATTATCATTAAGGCTAGGAGAAAACCCTGCTTCCATCAAGATTGCCATACAGGTCTGCAAGCTTCTTGAAGCGTGGTCCACAGTTGCTGAGGTAGTCGTAACTCTGCTCTGAATCTGAACTGGGAGAATCCAGCGAGCTCAGAGACCCCGCCACCGAGCCGTTTCCCTCAAACGCATAGGTCTGAAGAGAATCATACGGTGGAGCTGACGGATCCACATCAGTCACTCTCAGTCTGTCCCAGATAAACTCTTGAAAGACAGTGTTGTCTGGAAGTGTTTTGTAAGATGTCCTAGCTGAAGCGGAGTATGGGTTAACAGAGTTAACTGGAGTAACATTTAGGACCTTTGAATCACGCATGACATTGAGATTACGCAGTGCGGCCATATCGAAAGCTTCTGTATCTTCTTCACCTCCTCCTTCATCATCATACTGAACAATGTTCTCCCGCACATCACGCTCATCCTCAAGGAAAAGAGGCACTTTTCGTCGGCGTTGCATCGGCACAATCAGCAGCATCAGAACTAGAGGAGAGACAGACAGGAAGGTTCAGTGGTTGCACCAATACAATGGAACAAAAGTCTGATACACTTATCTTTACTGGATTTTAATCTTTTTTTTTTTTACTGAATGAAATGTTAACCTAGGACGAACTATAGGACTGTCAAGCTTTGGGGGTGTTAGGTGATCTACTCCATCTGTGTTTTTATCATCGTTCTGAATCTGATCTGAATGTAGTCTTTGTCAAAAACGTGATTTTCTCAACTTTTTGCTCAAAATGTAGCTTTTTATAAAAAATGCCTCCATGGGTGAATGGACCAAAGTTACTTTAAAAATTTGGAGAACCATAGAAAGATAATTTGGTTTGTCTAAGAAAATCTCATCTGCAGCAAGCATTAGCTATCTTAATGACTTTGCACCATATTGTACAGATGTGGGTTTCAAAAAGTGGTAACAATATGGACTTATCTGCACCAATTATTTCATAATGACACACTTAAATCATTTGAACAAATAAGAAATAAACTTTTGAATTTAAGGTCTGAATTTTTTAGATATTTACAACTGAGACATTTCCTCACAACGCATAAGGAACTAGAAATTATTTTAAAAAAAACTTCCCAATAGAAAGATATTTTAAAGAAATACAAATTGGACATGCGGTCAAATAATTTTTTTCTAAAGGATATCTGTTATTTTTGTCTAAGAATTCAAATAACACATTACAGATCAAGGAAAAATGGGAGGCTGAAATTAATGAAACAGTTCCTCTTTAAATTTGTGAGGAAGCTTGTGAAGAAGTACATCGTGTGACCAACTCTAAAGTCTGGAGGGAATTCAAATGGAAGTTAATAACCAGGGGTCTCATTTATAAAGCGTGCGTACGCACAAAACGGGGCTGGAAACGTACGTACGCCAGTTCCCACGCAAAGGTTGTGATCTATAAAAAACTAACTTGACGGGAGAATGGCCCTCATTTGTGAAAAGTGCGTACACCAAATTTCCAGCGTACACCCAAAACCACGGTGACTTTGCGATTTATCAATATGGACGTTGGCGTACGGCACGCTCAAATCCTACGCCAGCTTAGGCGGTGGTGTACATGTACGCACGTTTTGAGTTAGTGCTGAAAAGCGCAGAAAAACAATTCCTAACACCACAAAACGCACTGACAAACTAAAGATATGATATATTATGACCCACTGTAAAAAAACAACAACTTAGAAATTATAAACTTCAGTGTTTATTTTAGTGAGTTAAGCCCGGCAGGTGCGCACGGACTGGGTTCAGGAATGAAAGGCTTTCAATGACCAAAAAATAATTCAGACTGACAAAATAATTAAAATGACATTCTTCTTCTAAATAACAATAAGCGTCATTAATAATCAAAATCATAATAAGAAGAAGAATATTACAAATTATCATGCAATTATTCACATCATCATCACTATTGTACACCCCAGTACATGTGACGTCATGCGAAATTCAACGCTAATAGTTTCAAAACACGTGCTGTAAATAATGCATTGTGATAGGTCATTTGCTCAACCAACCAGCGATTTAAACTGAATTTCCACCGGAGAAGTTTCTCCTCTTTGCCGTCTTCCGTGTGTCCATGGCGTAAAATGAGGGCGTGGGGGAGGCGGAGACGTGAATATATAGGGGCGTGTTAATCTAATGACCATCGTTTTCAGCCGCGGAATTTATCAAGAGGCAGGTATTGCGTACACCTGAATTTCAAAGGTACGCACAGCTTCATAAATCAGGCGGTGAGAGGAGTGTAAGCATAATCTTACGCCAACATATACGCCCGATTCGACGCAAGATTGATAAATGAGGGCCCAGATTTTTTTGAACTCCACAGATAATTGCAAAATGGGTTGCTCAGGATGGGTTCCAAAATTAATAATTTCCAAATTTAAGAAATTACTGGAAAGAGATATTTGATGCCCTTAAAGAAATTTTCCATTATGAAATCTCAGAAGACCCCATAATAGCCCTTCTAGGTGTGCGTCCAAAGGGCCTAGAGGGTAAAGCTAAAATATATTTACTACAATTTTTACTCTCTGCAGCCGTGAAGTGTATTACATGCAGAAGGTTTAAACCTGACCCTCCGTCATGCAACGCTTGGGTTCAAAAAGTATGGGGGTTGTACGGGAAAAAAAAATCACATTTGCATTACGACTTCAGAAAACTGTTTTCTTAAAGAGGTGGGCTCCTATAATGCCTTTACTACTCCAGTGATCTTGAGTTATACTATCATATCCACCCTGAGTTCATCTGTCTTTCTCCATTTTTTCTCTTCTTCCTCTCCCCTTCCTCCCCCTCTACTTGGTGCATTTGTTTTCATTCTCTGTATAATGTGTACGATATAATTAAGTTTGAACAATTGTCAATATTGTTGGAACATGATGGATTAACATGTTAAAACCCAATGCCATACTGTATTGTATGTAATGATGTGGTTCTAAATAAAAATATAAGTTAAACAAAATTTTTTAAAGAAACTTAGTCAAGTCACATTTATTTATATAGCGGTTTTTACAATACAGAGTGTTTCAAAGCAGCTTTACAGAGATAACAGGAAATGCAACAAAGTTTGTTTCCAGAAGAAAATAGTGTCACAGTCCAGCTTAAGTAAGTTCAGTGATGTTTCATTTTGTTGTAAAAAAAGTAGTTTGACATTTATATATATATAGCCGTTCTGGAGAAAACCGTGATGTCATTGTATATTTTTACAACTTAGATTAATGGCAAATTTGCAAAAACAACAAGATTTTGAGATGTTCAAAAACCTGCTTTTGTTTAAAAAATTTTTTTAGGTTTCTCTGAAAAATGCTCAACTCTGTTTGCATTTTCAGTTCAACTGGCAAACTTTACAAAGCAGTGTACCTTTATCTAAAAATGTATAATCACCCATTGGCGATCAGTTGTATAACGGCTGATACCTGTCAACACCAGACATGATCATCAA
The DNA here is from genome assembly GCF_949152265.1 of Phoxinus phoxinus. Classification (NCBI taxonomy): domain Eukaryota; kingdom Metazoa; phylum Chordata; class Actinopteri; order Cypriniformes; family Leuciscidae; genus Phoxinus; species Phoxinus phoxinus. Next base: position 27,586,410 of record NC_136899.1, on the reverse strand, counting down.
AGCAAATAGAAGCCATTATAATCAATGACGCTGTCTACACTGGATACAGTATATGGCTGTCCATTCAGTTCCGGATGTACTCTACTTATTTGAGTCTTCTGACCACAGGGCAAGTGGAAGAATGTTCACGTTGATGAATTCCATTAAAAAAGTTCATTTGTGTCTCAGTACAGACTTCAGAAGGACCCCAGCATCAGGAACCAGTGCAGAGGTTTGATTGTGTGATTTTAAGTGTGTTCCACAGCTTATTCTGATCAAGAACCACTCATGTAGACGGGAAGAGACTGTTGGATTGACTTGTAAAGGAAATTCAAACAGTGCTAAAAAATACTTGTGGATTTTTTAGAAACATTCCTCCTCAGGCGCCATCTCACTCATTTTGCCACATCCCCTCTCATTGATTACAAAACTAAAATAATCTACAACAAAATGTCAACCATCAGGGAGAGTGAAATGTTGTTTAGTGAAAGCAATATTTGACTGTGATTTTTAGTGGAACCTGTGAAGCTTCTAGAATGGATAGTAAGGCGCATTCATACAGGCTCGAGCAGATCGAGAGTTTGAGATTCAGAATGTCACATATGAGACGAGTATGGAGACTAAGGAGATAGAAACTATGGTATAACTGTAAAAATCTTTGTACAGTCGTTATTTATTACCTTGTTCATTAAAGTTAGAATTGTGTACAAACTCTCCATTGAACTTGAAGAATCTTTCCCTGTGACCTTCATTTGCATTCATGGTCCTGAGGAATTGATGTAATTAAATTGTGCAAACGATCCATCACATGCAATCAATAAGAAATGGGAGAATGTTCAGGCCTCACGTTTCTCAACCTCAAGTGCATACGATTAAAATGTACTGAGGCTCAGGGCCTTTTTTCCACACATTAGTGGAACTAGTTCTGAAACTTAAATCAGTTTATTGTGGAACTATAACAATTTCATTAATTAGCTTTTGCTAATGTTCATAACCAATCACCCTTCAGAATATTTATTTACTCCTCCTTGTGTTGCTCTAAATTCATATGACCTTTCTTTTTTGGATCATAAAAAAAAAGTTTTTTTAATGGCCTGCTGTTCTATGGCAGTGAATGGTTACTGAGATACTTGCCAAAAGACATGAGTACTTCACAACTCAACCTCACAGCGCTTACAGTGTTTGGTTTGTCATGCAGGCTCATAGTATTGAGTACAGTATTCAAACAAATGTTACTTTTACAAATTCTCAAAGCAATGGCCAGTTACTGAGGGAAGACTGTAATGCTCCTGAATCGTAATCATACACTGTTCTTTCGTTGGCCAGAGGAGAACTGAAGTCATTTTGCAGAAGGCTGTTCTTTTACATACAGCACAAGACACGGCCAAACTCTAAACAGGACAAACGGCTGAGCCATTCGCACTAGCAGACTAATGTTAGCACACACTTGACTGAATCTGTTTCTTATGACCTTAAAACCCTTTTGATCTATAGGTGATAGATAGATGATCTATAGGTGATCTATAGGTGATAGATAGATGATCTATAGGTGATAGATAGATGATCTATAGGTGATCTATAGGTGATATATAGATGATCTATAGGTGATAGATAGATGATCTATAGGTGATAGATAGATGATCTATGGGTGATAGATAGATGATCTATAGGTGATAGATAGATGATCTCTAGGTGATAGATAGATGATCTATGGGTGATAGATAGATGATCTATGGGTGATATATAGATGATCTATAGGTGATAGATAGATGATCTATAGGTGATAGATAGATGATCTATGGGTGATAGATAGATGATCTATAGGTGATAGATAGATGATCTCTAGGTGATAGATAGATGATCTATGGGTGATAGATAGATGATCTATGGGTGATAGATAGATGATCTATAGGTGATAGATAGATGATCTATGGGTGATAGATAGATGATCTCTAGGTGATAGATAGATGATCTCTAGGTGATAGATAGATGATCTCTAGGTGATAGATAGATGATCTATAGGTGATAGATAGATGATCTATAGGCTTTTTAAGTATGTTTTTAAGTATGGGTTTCTTTACAAAACTGAACTTTTTTTATTTTTTTTATTTAGTAAATGAAAAAGGAGCAGCAACCATCAAATGCTTAGCGTGGGAACCCTACTGAAGTAGTAGGACTTTGGAAACGTTTGACTGGTAGTGTACTTTAAGTCTTCTAAAATAAAAAATAAGACTGTTTTCCTTCCATCCTAGCTCTATGACACACGTGTGTGGAAACTGTTATGTATACAGAGGGAAAGCAACTCTACAGTACAGGAGAAGACAACAGAGCTGAGAGTAACAGCACACACACACGCCACTAGATGAAGTGTGAGCAGTCTTACCCAGCAGTGTGAGGATGCAGGCCAGTACAGCGAGCAGAGCTCCAGTGCTCAGACCCGCTGGGAGAGAGAAGGCCACGGATCCACACGCCTCAGGAACGCCGTCCGCATCACACTGACACACGCGCACCGAGAGAGTGTTGGTGCTGCTCAAGACCGGGCTGCCACTGTCCACGATCAGCACTGGTAACCAGTACAGAGACTGCTCTCGCCTCCGGAAACCAGCTCGCTTGGTCAGCACTGATGCGGTGTTATCTGAGAGGGACGGGCAAAGGTCAAAGGTCAAGGGTCAAGGGTAAGAATGTGAAATTAACTGTTAGACTCATTAACATGTCAGAAGTGTTAGACTGGATCAAGACTGGTCACCTGACACCAAACCGAGGATTGAGAGACGAATTAATCTCTGAATGAAGGGATGGATGGATGAAGAGTTGGAAGATGGGAAAACATGATCACTTCATGAAAAAGAGAGGAAAATATGTATATAGAAAATATAAGCAAACATCAGACTCCACTCCACCTGCGTACGTCCTCCACTACAACAGTCTCTGTTAAAGTATTACAGTCATGGTTATGTTCAGCTTTGGGCTCTTATTTTGATATTCTGTTCAGTTTCATTTGGTTCCTGTTTCCCTGATCTTCCCTGATCTTCCCTGAGTTTCCCTGATCTTCCCTGAGTTTCCCTGAGTTTCCCTGATCTTCCCTGAGTTTCCCTGAGTTTCCCTGATCTTCCCTGATCTTCCCTGAGTTTCCCTGATCTTCCCTGATCTTCCCTGAGTTTCCCTGATCTTCCCTGAGTTTCCCTGATCTTCCCTGATCTTCCCTGAGTTTCCCTGATCTTCCCTGAGTTTCCCTGAGTTTCCCTGATCTTCCCTGAGTTTCCCTGATCTTCCCTGAGTTTCCCTGATCTTCCCTGAGTTTCCCTGAGTTTCCCTGATCTTCCCTGAGTTTCCCTGATCTTCCCTGAGTTTCCCTGATCTTCCCTGAGTTTCCCTGATCTTCCCTGAGTTTCCCTGATCTTCCCTGAGTTTCCCTGATCTTCCCTGAGTTTCCCTGATCTTCCCTGAGTTTCCCTGATCTTCCCTGAGTTTCCCTGAGTTTCCCTGATCTTCCCTGAGTTTCCCTGATCTTCCCTGAGTTTCCCTGATCTTCCCTGATCTTCCCTGATCTTCCCTGATCTTCCATGAGTTTCCCTGATCTTCCCTGATCTTCCCTGAGTTTCCCTGATCTTCCCTGAGTTTCCCTGATCTTCCCTGATCTTCCCTGAGTTTCCCTGATCTTCCCTGATCTTCCCTGAGTTTCCCTGATCTTCCCTGAGTTTCCCTGATCTTCCCTGAGTTTCCCTGATCTTCCCTGAGTTTCCATGGTTTATGATTCGTTCCTCGTTTGTTCCTATAGTTCTCCTGCACTTCTCATTATCCCATGTGTATTTAAGTCATGAGTTTGGTTCTGGTCTTTGTCCGGTATGGTCTTGTTTAAGTTTGAGCTGGTACGCTACCCTTAGTTCTCATGTGCTTCCTGGATTGTTTCGTTTATTTGGATTAAAAGATTGCAGTGAATCCCTTCATCTGTTCATCATTACCTGAACGATGACACAGCGCTTCACAGCTCACTGATTATCACTGGATAACTACTTTTGTCTGTTTGTGACACAAAGCTATAATTTAGCTGCAGAAAATGTGAAATCTAACACACAAGTTGTATGGATTACTTTTATGATACTTTAAGAATACATTTATAGATTTTTGTAAGATTTAAAGCTTCCATTTATCATTATATAGAAGTGATTGTAATTAGAAAAAGATTTTAAATACATTATTTAAAATCTACGGTGACCGGGAGCGGACATGTTCGGTTCACTTAGTTTTGTCGTGGCCACAACATATAAACTCGTGGGAACGTGATAATATGTTGTTGCCACGAAATATTAGTTTGTAGGAGCGTCATATTAAGTCGTGGGAACGTGATAATAAATCGTGGCCAGCCCGGAAAGTACTGCGTAATTACAATGAATTTACAGTGTAACTTTCGGTAATTACAGTGTACCTATAAAGTACTTATGTGTAAGTATAGGGAACAATATGTAAAGTCTTGGGAATAAAGAGGTAACAACCAGGAAAATACTGCGTAATTAAAACAAAATTACAGTGTAACTTTCGGTAATTACAGTGTACCTATAAAGTACGTACGTGTAAGTATATAGGGGAACAATGTAAAGTTTTGGAATAAAGGGGTAACAACCAGGACATTTTTTATTTATGCAAATTATTTATACTGTAAGTAGGCCTATTTTAGAACTACAATCTTACTTTTGGGAGCAATTTAGCGAGTAGGCTACATACACTGCACCTTTTTGTAATAATAGTGTATACAAATACATAAAGGCTTTTTTTCCAATTACGGGCTAGCCTATATATCAGTGCATTTATAAAGTAGGCTAATTTGTTTTTATTGCAAAGGTGCACTGATTAAGTTGTTTCAAGGCAAGTAAAACTATTGCAACTTTTTTTTTAAATGCTGGGGAAATATACTCTTGTTTCTTGTAGTTACAGTGTAAGTATGACATTGCGGGCCGTAAATTAAAGTGGTGCTTCTTACCCTCTTGTTTCATGTAGTTACAGGGTAAGTACAATAAAAACACACTTAAAAATATCACTTGGAAAACTTTATTTGAAAAACAACTTATTTCAAAACGGATTTACAACACTTTGTTTCTCTTGCTTGGTTTCCTCCTCCTCTTGTTCCTCTTCTTCTTTTTCTTTCTTTCCACTGATGAATCTTAAAGGAACACTCCGACTTTTTGGGACTTTAGCCTATTCAACTTATCCCCCAGAGTTAGATAAGTCCATACATACCTTTTTCATCTCCGTGCGTGCTATAAGTCTGTTTGACGCACCCACCGCTAGCCTAGCTTAGCACAAAGACTGGATGTAAATGGTTGCAGCTAGCATACTAATCCAAATAAGTGACAAAATAACGCAAACATTTTCCTATTTACATGTTGTGATTTGTATAGTCACAGAGTGTACAAAAAACAAAGTCACATGAGACAGACATATTTTAACTGTATAAATACTGGGAACTATATTCTCTGAAGGCGAAGCACTGCTACTTGGGCGGAGTGATAACCGCAGCACATGAGACGCGCCGTGGTGAGGAGCAGAGAGTTCGTTCAGAGCGCGTCTCAGGTGCGCTGCGGTTATCACTCCGCCCAAGTAGCAGTGCTTCGCCTTCAGAGAATATAGTTCCCAGTATTTATACGGTTAAAATATGTCTGTGTCTCATGTGACTTTGTTTTTTGTACACTCTGTGACTATACAAATCACAACATGTAAATAGGAAAATGTTTGTGTTATTTTGTCACTTATTTGGATTAGTATGCTAGCTGCAACCATTTACATCCAGTCTTTGTGCTAAGCTAGGCTAGCGGTGGGTGCGTCAAACAGACTTATAGCACGCACGGAGATGAAAAAGGTATGTGTGGACTTATCTAACTCTGGGGGATAAGTTGAATAGGCTAAAGTCCCAAAAAGTCGGAGTGTTCCTTTAACCTTTATGCCTCATTATATATTTGACGACGTTGAGTGCATTAAGGGACAAAAATGTCCACTCTAAACACTACCATAAAACAATTATATATTTACATTTTTTTCCACTTTCATTGAGTTAAATATTTTAACCAACATCAGTCCTGAAAATAACTACCAAATATTTATTTAATTTTCAGAATTTTAACCCCTTAAATGCCATTTGTTTACATGATGCCACTGTTTTTATCGATGGAGAAAACATAAAAAAATGAAAAACAATTGTGTACTACATGCTAGGTGGATTTCTTGGGAGGGAATTATCACAGCCTGCATATGTCCATGATTAGCAGCAACATTGATTTTTACTCATTTTTATTTTTTGTGTTATGTCAGATTTAAAAAAAAAAATCACACTTAGTGCGTTAAATACCAAAAATGGTCACATATTAAACACTGCCTAAAATATTCTATATTATTATTATTTTCCACTTTTACTAAGTTAAATATTTTAACCAGCATCAGTCCTCATCATAACTACCAAATATTTATTTAATATCAGGATTTTAACCCTTTAAATTCCAGTTTTGGTGACGATACCATCAATTTGTATAAGAGGAAAAAACACTAAAATGTAATTATTTTCCATATACTAAATGCAAAGTGAAAACCTTGGCTTTGTATTATCACAGTCTTGAATATGTCAAAGATTAGCTGCAAAATTATTTTTGGTGCATTTTTATTTTTTGTGCTGTGTCAGATTTTTAAAAAAAATCACACATAGCGCGTTAAGGACAAATTTGATCCTATTTAAACCCATTAAAATATCAATTTTTGAACCCACTGTCATAATATCATAAAATCATAATTTCTATTCAAATACCCTGTCATTACCAAGCCTTGGGGTAAAATATTTACTTTTTACTGTTTTCCACCAGTTGGTACCATTTTTCATACAATTGACATACTGCAAACATCTGCAGTATTGCAAACATTTTCCTGATTTCTACTAGGTGACTATAACCTGTGCCTGTCTCCCTACACATCAAAAATTGCTTGGTGACGTGGAAACATCACTTGTGACCCAGATCTTGATTCCATATTTTGCTGGTTTGCTGGGCATATACTGCCGGAATCTGCAGCGGCCTCGGAACCCGACCAGCTGCTCGTCTACACAGACGTCCACCCCGGGGTTGAAGAGAAGGGGGAGGCGGTACAGCCACTTATCCCAGATCGGCCTGAACGCCGCCAGCTTGTCATCCCGGTAACGTCCAGGTCGGGTCAGCCTGTTGTCAAATCTTACATTTGAACTGAACTTCTGGAAATTGCGGTGAGGCATGGTGGCCCTGAAGATGGGCCGGCCTGTGTGGTCATCCCACAGGCTCCGGGTGGACTCATTTCTGGACTTGTAGACTCCAGCCAGAATTAGCACCCCAAGATAAGCCTCGACTTCTGTTGCATCCACATTAATCCAATCGGTCTCGGACCGTCTCCCCTGGAGATTTGTTCTGTCCACAATTAATTTTACCATCTCCTCCGTGAACAGTAGCTGAAATGCAGACCTAGGGTCCACGATGCGAGCTGTTGCGTATTGTGTCGGTCCGGGTCGCAGTACCTTAGCTGGCACGTAGCGGAGCGTCTTGGCGTTAGTGGGTGACCAGTGAAGTCCATTTTTTGATGTCCACATAGGATCGGCAGTCTCCTCTGTGTCATCCAGTTCATCACTCTGAGTTGAGTCAGATGAGGAGTTAGAATCCGAATTCAGCTGAAACTCCACAGCATCATCTGAGGCGCTCTCCGTTACACTGCCATCAGACTCCGGCTCGCTGTCTGTTAGTTCAGTAAGGTAGTCGATTGCTTCGGTGGTCGTGTAGGTTTTCTTCATCTTGTCGAGTGTGAAATGGCCGCACCAAAGAGGTGCACAGCTTTAGAACTTTTGCATCAACCGCACTTGTATAAACACTGATTTCTCAACTATTCTAATCCAAAACAAAGGCAGACTTTGTTTTGGATCCCTCGCAGCTACATCTTTGTGTTGCCGCAAGATGCAAGGTGTTATTATTGTCTAAGGACTGACTGCATGGCTGTGTTTGTGCCTCTACGTAGGTGAGAAATTATAAATTAACTTTGAAACATAGACTGCAAAAAAAAACAAAGCTGTGTCAAAGGTTCATGTATGTGAGTAAAATACGCAGGAATCAAACCGAAAGAAAACAACGCATCGAGAAGCGATTTCTCTTGTAAATGCACACACACACACACACACACACGCCTACACACACATCCTACACCACCGACACACGCACAAACACACACACACAGAGAAAGGGAGAGATAGAGAGAGTATAGACATAAGGGGTAAAATATAACCTTCAGGATATTATGATTTTTGTCACTCGCCTAAACACCATGTATTATATTTAGGCCCTACACACACACACACACACACACACACTTTTGTCAACGCAGACACACATTGCTCTCCGACATCCACACATACTCAGAAACATAATTTTAGATCATTGAGCCATTAAAATGCTTCATAACACCTTCAATAGTGCCCCTAGTGGAAACCAGGAAAATAACGTGCATTTCCCCCCATAGGGAATACCTATGTAGTGACGTCATCTGGTGGAATACACTATATAATGCAAATATAATGCTTTTGCTTCAAATTTTTGGTCATTATGGTGCTAGGTGTTCCTATTTGATCTACACAGTGTGTGTTATACATATTATGCAACATGGGATCATTTTTTAAAAATTTATCCAAAAAGTCACAATTTTGCCAAATTACATACCATTTGCATTAAAACAGCAAAAATGGTCAAAGAAATTAAACTGAAAATGACCAAAAATGTCCTAATGCAGCATAAAGGTTAAGGAATCCCATGTCTCTTGCTATTCTGTATTATGTGTTAAAAGAAAATACAGTACAGAAATGTCCTCACCATTTACTCATCTTTTACCCTCATGTCATCCGAGATGTATATGAATTTCCTTCTTCAGATTAACACAAACAATTTTTTTAGAAAAATAAATAATCTCTGTGAATGCATATGCAAACTCATGTGTTCCTAAAAGTTGACATCAAACAGCACATACAGCAATAACTAAAGTAATCCATACGACCCCAGTGGATTAATCAATGTCTTCTGAAGTGAGACGATAAGTGTTTGTAAGAAAAATGGCAAATATTTACATTTTTTAAGCTGTGTAGACTATCGCTTCCGTTCCGACCAACTGTCACTTGCGCGTGCATGAGAGGGTTGAGTTCACGCTTGACAACTTAAAGCGTGACGTAAGCGCGCCGAGAAACCGAATGTCGATTTAAATTTTTATTTTATTTTATTAATGCTCACAACAAAATACAAACAATAACACATAATAATAATGAAAAACAAACAATACAGAAGAACAGAGACGGCAGTTCTCGCGCGAGTTTCACATCTAACTCCCGCGAGAACGTAATGAACGCTTGAAGCTTCACCAAACGCGAAGCCAAGCCGACTCTCATGCACTCGCTGGTGACAGTTGGTCGGTAGCGAAAAGATGAGTAAATTATGAGAACATTTCTGGGTGTACTGTATTTTCTTTTAATACAGAATACAGAATAGCAAAAGACTCCTTCTTAAGATTAGGCTAATCAGTGGAATGATAGAAAAAGAAGAAGAGGAACAAGAGGAGGAAGGAGGAAGCCATGCAAAAACTTACTTTCTGTCAGGACTTTAGTATTTGAAATGAAAAGTTGATTTAAAAAAAGGAATAAAGAATAATAAGTGTGATATGTTGTAAATCGTTTTTCAAATAAAGTTTTCCAAGTGATATTTTTAAGTGTGTTTTTATTGTACTTACCCTGTAACTACATGAAACAAGAGGGTAAGAAGCACCACTTTAATTTACGGCCCGCAATGTCATACTTACCCTGTAACTACAAGAAACAAGAGTATATTTCCCCAGCATTGAAAAAAAAAGTTGCAATAGTTTTACTTGCCTTGAAACAACTTAATCAGTGCACCTTTGCAATAAAAACAAATTAGCCTACTTTATAAATGCACTGATATATAGGCTAGCCCGTAATTTGAAAAAAGCCTTTATGTATTTGTATACACTATTATTACAAAAAGGTGCAGTGTATGTAGCCTACTCGCTAAATTGCTCCCAAACGTAAGATTGTATTATAGTATAAGTGCCCCGTAGTTCTAAAATACTTACAGTATAAATAATTTGCCTAAATAATTTTGTTATTTTCCTGGTTGTTACCCCTTTATTCTCAAAACTTTACATATTGTTCCCCTATACTTACACGTAAGTACTTTATAGGTACACTGTAATTACCGAAAGTTACACTGTAATTTCGGTTTAATTACGCAGTATTTTCCGGGCTGTAATCTAAAGCGTTACCACGACATCATTATGGCGTGGCCACGCGATGTAAAGTTGTGGCCTCGAGATCATATGTTGAGGGAACGATATATTTTTCTCGTAGCCACGACTTCACATATTAAGAAATCGACATCTATTTCTAAAATAAGAATTAAATAAGAAAAAGCTTGGTGTAAAGTCGCAGCCTTACTATAAATAACGGTATCGTCAGCATAAAAATGGAAATGAGCCTGAGAAATGTCATCACCCAAGTTAATAATATAAATAGTAAATAAAATTGGACCCAAGACTGATCCTTGCGGTACACCACACGATACACTCACAGTTGCTGATTTGGAATTGTCAAAATAAACACACTGAGTTCTATCTGCCAAATAATTAGTAAACCAATCAACAGTATAATCAGAAAAACCAATATTTCGTAGCTTTTCCAGTAAAATGCAATGGTCCACTGTATCAAATGCTTTGGCTAAATCTATGAAAAGGGCTACACAAGTGTTCTTGCAATCCATTGCCTCAGTAATGTCATTAATGACCTTCATTGCAGCAGTAGTAGTACTATGCTGCTTTCGAAACCCAGACTGTACATCAGACAAAATATGATTGGCAACCAAATATTCTTTTAACTGATCACCAACCAATGTTTCCAAAACTTTAGCAAAAATCGGTAATTTGGAAATTGGTCTATAATTGTCCAAACACGAGGAATCTCCTCCTTTTAAAAGAGGGACTACATATGCCGATTTCCAAATTCTTGGTATCTCATTGTTGACCAAGGTTTGATTAAAAATATTTGTAATTGGTTTAGCAATAAAATCAGCAGCTATTCGCAGAAAATAAGGCTCTAAAGTATCAGGGCCAGGAGATTTACTAGGGTCCAGGGTAATAAGAGCTGTTTGCACATCTACGACAGAGAAAGACTTTAGACTAAAAGGCTCTTTACTCGCCACCGAATTCTGGGACGTAACTGAACTGTTACCATATCCTAAAGTTATACACTATCTGACTGAAGATTCCAGGACAATTATCTGCATACAAGAAAGAAATCTGAACTATAAAATCGAGAATGGATTAAATTTGTGTTCATATTTAAGGTATGAACAACAACAGTTCATATAACACTGTATTAAAGATTAATTGTTTATTTTCTTTGCAAGCAAACAGAATAGAAAATAGTTCCCTTTTGTCAAACAAACATCCTTCCCTCTCAACAAAACAAACGAAACACCTTGCAATTCTGTTTGCTGTCACAGGAATTACACAATTCCACTGTAGCAGTCATGAAAATATCAACTTTTGAAATATGAAATGTTATGGTCATAAATGCTTCAGTGCTGCATCATACACACAGTACCTGTAAATCTCTCTCGTGGTTTGCAGTTTACCTTTATTATCTCTGAGGGTGAAGTTGTTATTATTGACAGCAGGGAAAGCGAAAGAGAAAGAGAAACGATGGCCACTGGGCGGCTCGTCTTTATCCACCGCGCTGATCGTCTGAATAACCTATCATCCGCCACAAGAAGACAAATAGAGCTAGTTCAAATCTACAACAAGGTGGAGAGTTTAAATGACAAAATGTATTATTAATGTTAAAGAAACAACTAAGAAATTTCATGTTGTTTTCAGGTTTCTGAAAATCTAATTATAATGCAATCTTCATGTACATCAATTTAATCATAATAATTCTATGTAGCCATTTTTATTAGCATATTTAGCGTTTGGGACTACTCACTGCAATAATGTACACTAAAAAATCTTGCTGTAAAAAAAACAAACAGAAAAACTAATTCTGACAGTAACACAATTTTACATTAAAACAGTAATATACCATAGAAAACAATCCATTCTGGGTAATAATATTTGTAGTTTTTGAGAAAATAGCCTACAGAAATATACTGTGAATTAACAGCGCTCAAAGTCGACTCTCAGAGGCTGTGTCCAAAATCACACTCTATACCCTCATTCACTATTCCCTAGATTATTTTACTGGTATAGTCCCTAACCCTAACCCCGCACAGATACAATTCTGGTCACAATTTCGAGCCTTGATCTACCAGATCTACAATTCAATCATCACTTAATACCCAGATACCTGGAGAAGGTGACAAGTCAAGTCAAGTCACCTTCATTTATACAGCGCTTTTACCAATATAGACTGTATCAAAACAGCTTCACAGTGACAATAGGAGATTACAGTAACAGAGAGTGTTTGGCTTTACGGCAGCTCTAGAATAAAGTTATTGTCCAGATAAAGTTAGTTTTGATTGATTCACTTCCGTCACAACGATCATTAGTTATTAACTTAGCGGCCGCTTACACGACACCGTTCTAACAGAAAACCCTTAATGCGATCCGGCCGCTCATTTGCACAAAAAAACAATCTGGTGTCTCAAGAACACAAACCATGAAATATATCTTTTTTTTTTTTTATCGCGTCCTCATAGCGACGTGAACCGGATTTATCCCGACAACATTTTATCTGTACAGAGGTGAAGGGAAGGAGGCCTTCACAGGGGAGAGACTAGTGACACTTCAGCACTGCGGTGTCGTCGTGTCCAGGCACAGGTCCTTCATCAGATCGTGTGTGTGTGTGTGTGTGTGTCTGTGTGTGTCTGTGTGTGTCCAGGCGCAGGTCCTTCATCAGATCGTGTGTGTGTGTGTGTGTGTCCAGGCGCTGGTCCTCCATCAGATCCGGATCCGGCGGACTGCGGTAAACCTCCGGATAAACAGAGAGACTAATATTAGCGTAGACGCTTCTTATGATTTACCAAGTCCATCAGGATTTATGGGAAGTGTTCCCGGTTCCGGGAACAGAGAAGATAATATATTATCATAGTCGATCATCTCAAACATTTGTCTGCTCTACTTCCGGATATTTTATCAGGGAGCCAAACACGCAGTTCTAGTCCCCTTTTTTATATTATTATTATTATTATTATTCTCCTCTAATGACAATTCTCTGGACCCCAGCTCCCTCCTCAGCGGGGGAGGGAGGATATTTTAGGGAAATAGTTTGAATAAAAAGGGATGACAGAGAGCAATGAGAAGAAGGAACGCAGACCGGGGAAAAGCTTGAATAGCAGCCTCAGCGTTCTCCTCTTTGTGTGATGTATAAAGAAGCTTTTGATCTGAGTGTGGGTTCCTCTCCTCGGAGGCGGTGCACAGGCGTCCACACTTGCCTTCCGCTCCTCTCTCCAGAACTCGTCCCAGGGCTCAGACGGTCCAGGAGGAGCCTGCACTGTGTGTGAAGCCGAATGCACCTCTCAAATTCTGTTCACTATCCTTCTCAACAGCAGCGCTGAACAGTCCAGCGAGACAGGATCGAGGAGGATCACTTTGTCGTACTCCTTGATGCCCCACAAAATAAGCCACAGATGTCTCTCCACTGTCACCAGAGCAGCCATAGATCGTCCGAGGGAACGAGCCGCCTGTAGCGCGGAGAGCTATTTTTATGTCTGAAGATTTCAATCATGTCAGTCTCTCTAAGACTTTGCCCACTTTTAACCCTCTGGGGTCTGGGGGGTTTTCTGGGTCCTGGAGGTGTTCTGACATGCTCTGACATTTGCGCTTATTTCTGTTACTTGTGACATTTTCATGGCTAAAGTCTTAATACACTGTATTCAGCACGAACTCTGCTACAATAGTATATCAGCAGCATGTATGTAAAAGTTTGTAGTTTTGAGATAATGATGTTTATGCGTGGTTTGTTTTAAAAAAAAATGTCACTGAAATAAGGTCATGAAACCCAAACTGATTATTTCTTCACAAGACTTTTGAAAATTGTATCACGTAGCCTAGAATATTTGCTCCAAAACTATGTGAAAATCATCCTGCATACTCATTCAGATAAGACAATATATTGATTTAAAATTTGTAAGACATTTTTTGTTTAAGAAAGCTGTATGCGAGGAGGCGTGAACAACCCATGTATATTGAGTGTTTCACACCTGAGAAAGACAAAGAACCTCCCATAATGGCCCTATTAGGAGCTCTCAGGCACTATCATTATGAGGAACCTTGCACAAAGAATGACTGCATTTAAAAAAGAATGGCTTTTTGATTTGGGGAATTTATTTACAACTCAACATAATCCAAAGATACACTCCTTCTCCAGCTCCATCAACCCTCGGTCTGCGCCTGCAGGTTCTCCTTCTCCAGCTCCATCAACCCTTGGTCTGCGCCTGCGGGTTCTCCAGCTCCAGCTCCATCAACCCGCGGTCTGCGCCTGCAGGTTCTCCTTCTCCAGCTCCATCAACCCTTGGTCTGCGCCTGCGGGTTCTCCAGCTCCAGCTCCAGCTCCATCAACCCGCGGTCAGCTCCATCAACCCTCGGTCTGCGCCTGCGGGTTCTCCTGCTCCAGCTCCACCAACCCTCGGTCTGCGCCTGCGGGTTCTCCTGCTCCAGCTCCACCAACCCTCGGTCTGCGCCTGCAGGTTCTCCTGCTCCAGCTCCACCAACCCTCGGTCTGTGCCTGCAGGTTCTCCTGCTCCAGCTCCACCAACCCTCGGTCTGCGCCTGCGGGTTCTCCTGCTCCAGCTCCACCAACCCTCGGTCTGCGCCTGCGGGTTCTCCTGCTCCAGCTCCACCAACCCTCGGTCTGCGCCTGCGGGTTCTCCTGCTCCAGCTCCACCAACCCTCGGTCTGCGCCTGCGGGTTCTCCTGCTCCAGCTCCACCAACCCTCGGTCTGCGCCTGCGGGTTCTCCTTCTCCAGCTCCACCAACCCTCGGTCTGCGCCTGAGGGTTCTCCTGCTCTGGCTCTGTTTGTCCTCCCCCAGTTGTCTGCACGGTTTGGCTCTGGGTCAACATCTGCGTTAGCGAACACATCTTTGCCGCTGGAATATCGTCGCCGTCCGCCTGTCCCCAGAGCTATTTATGCTATATAAGTAGAATGCTATATAAGTTGAACCCACACATCCATTATCTTTTCAGTCATGTTCACATTAGGTGTGTTTCTCTGTAGGCTACTAATTGAACTATCTGGCCTGTTTGGATTTATTAAACTTCGTGTTGGAATTATATTCATCTTTTGTCTGCCTGTCGCACACACACTGATGTTATTTATTATTATATCTGACACTATCAATTAAAATTTTCTTCAGTTTTTTGTACTAAATTTTGTGTAAAATCTGCCTTCATTAAAATTAACCATGCATCCATGCAGTTTCAGGTATTTAGGTTTTGTGACATAATTTATCGTTCAAACTCAAAGTGGTTATTTGGCAGGAAGTTTGAGGCTGATCTCAGAAGGGAATCTTTTTAAGAAGATCTAAATCTTTATGTCTAAGACAAGAATCAATACTGTAATTAACTTATGAGGACATTGTCCTTTCACAAAGAGGATGCATGATTCAGCCAACTTGGCACTGATCATGATAATGCTGAATAAATAATAGCACGCGACTCACTGCAGGACTGGGGATTTAGATGCCAGGAAAAACTCAATCGCCAACAAAAGAAAAAGAAAAAAGAGGTAGATGACATGTATCTACAAACAATTATGTGCAAGTATTGTGGTTTCAATTGAATAGCAATATTAATGTTAGCAAATATTAATTGTATATAAAGCCTAAGGTACACTTCGTTTATTTATGGCATTAAAAGCACCCAATAAAAAGCAACAACAACAACAACAATAATAATGGTCTGTATGTCTCTCAATGATAACATTTCCTTACCCATTACATGATATGCAACTTTTTACAGATATATCTAATTTTAGCTGAAATTTCTCATACAGTCCAATTCTAATGTCACATAAACTAGTAATTCAACAAAATATCAAACATATACAAATCCTCTATTCCTTGCTATAAATAAGTTATTATTTACTGAGAGGAAATTTGGAGATTTGGAGAATCTGCACATCAGTGTTGATGGCGTGTCTCTCTTCTACTCTGTGAATGGAGCTGAGAACACTTAGCATAAGAGAACTTGCCGGAGACAGACTTTATCACTGCAGATCAATGCATTCGCAGTTTTTAGACTTTACCTGCTTGATGCTGCAGTATTCTAAAGTAACGTCTTTAAAGGGCTGCATATCATGGGCAATAAAATGTTCACTAAAATAAAAGAGCATACACTGACATATCTTAAAGGTACTCGGTTACCTTGCCCTGCCGCGTTGTGCTGTTCAGACTCCAAGTGCTGTTCTGTTTTTTGTTTGCATTTTTATGTTTTGTTCTGCTTCCTCTCAGTCCCTCTCGTACTGCCAGGCCTGGTTTCCTCGACGGCCGGTCCAGGCGTTCTCTGTCCAGTTGGGACGCCGATGCACCGCCGCAGACCCTCTCAGTCAGCTCCTCTCAGTCAGCTCCTCTCAGTCAGCTCCTCTCAGTCAGCTCCTCTCAGTCAGCTCCTCGCTGCCGTCAGGGGTCTCAGTGTGACTAGGAGGACACTATATTTGGTCCTTTTTGAGAAGTGTTCTCCCGGCCCAGTTGACTTTTATTTGGACTTCCTTTTTTGTTTTTTTGTTTTTTTAGTTTTTTGAGAGAAAAATGAACTTTTCTGTTACCTGCAACTGAATCCGTGTCTCTCCCTGACAATAATATCTGGCCCCATACCGTACAAAGCAAAATAACTAAACTGTGGACAGTCAACAAAGACTTTTTTAACAGCTTAACAGTAATTCCTAATACATGTGATAAAAAGAAGAGATTGGTCGCAGAAAATTATAATAAATGTTCTCTGATGAGTGTCATTCAGTAAATAACCTGGTATAACACAAAAGCTAGTTTAACTGCAAGCTTAAAGTGCAAGTTTGTCAGCAGCTTCAGTTCAGTTAGCTAATTGAAAATAGTGAGAATTTATGCAGGAAGAAGTGTCACATTAAACAGACACAGTAAAAGACAAAGCTTCCTTTTTCCATTAACAGTGATTTAATGGTAAATTACAAAGATGCCAATGGTAAAGGGCGCCAAGCAGCACAGAGTACTAACACACACACACACACACACACACACACACACACACACACTAATAAAGAAGTACAACCTTTGTATAATTGGGCCTTGATATGCTCTGAAAAGTTTGGCGATAAGGCATTGAACATTTTACATTTAAAGCAGATTATTATGTAGGTATAGCCGATGTGCCGGATGCTTTCACTTGATGCAAACGATCGTTTTTGTGATTAAAATTCATGTAAAATATTTCCATAACATCTGTCTTCCTGTGTGCGGAAATGTGTTTATGTAGCCGTGACAACGTAACACGGCATGCGCGCCTGTGTTAAGAGCGCTTGTTGCTCCGTGCGCAGTAAAATATCTTTATGCCTGTCGGCTCGGGTCAGGTTCGGTTACTGCTCTGTCGGCTCGGGTCAGGTTCGGTTACTGCTCTGTCGGCTCGGGTCGGGTTCGGTTACTGCTCTGTCGGCTCGGGTCAGGTTCGGTTACTGCTCTGTCGGCTCGGGTCGGGTTCGGTTACTGCTCTGTCGGCTCGGGTCGGGTTCAGTTACTGCTCTGTCGGCTCGGGTCGGGTTCAGTTACTGCTCTGTCGGCTCGGGTCGGGTTCAGTTACTGCTCTGTCGGCTCGGGTCGGGTTCAGTTACTGCTCTGTCGGCTCGGGTCGGGTTCGGTTACTGCTCTGTCGGCTCGGGTCGGGTTCAGTTACTGCTCTGTCGGCTCGGGTCGGGTTCAGTAACTGCTCTGTCGGGTCGGGTTCAGTTACTGCTCTGTCGGCTCGGGTCGGGTTCAGTAACTGCTCTGTCGGGTCGGGTTCAGTAACTGCTCTGTCGGGTCGGGTTCAGTAACTGCTCTGTCGGGTCGGGTTCGGTTACTGCTCTGTCGGCTCGGGTCGGGTTCGGTTACTGCTCTGTCGGCTCGGGTCGGGTTCAGTTACTGCTCTGTCGGCTCGGGTCGGGTTCAGTAACTGCTCTGTCGGCTCGGGTCGGGTTCAGTAACTGCTCTGTCGGCTCAGGTCGGGTTCGGTTACTGCTCTGTCGGGTCGGGTTCAGTTACTGCTCTGTCGGCTCGGGTCGGGTTCGGTTACTGCTCTGTCGGCTCAGGTCGAGTTCGGTTACTGCTCTGTCGGCTCAGGTCGGGTTCGGTTACTGCTCTGTCGGGGTCGGGTTCGGTTACTGCTCTGTCGGCTCAGGTCGGGTTCGGTTACTGCTCTGTCGGGCTCGGGTCGGGTTCGGTTACTGCTCTGTCGGCTCAGGTCGGGTTCGGTTACTGCTCTGTCGGGCTCGGGTCGGGTTCAGTAACTGCTCTGTCGGCTCAGGTCGGGTTCGGTTACTGCTCTGTCGGGTCGGGTTCAGTTACTGCTCTGTCGGCTCGGGTCGGGTTCGGTTACTGCTCTGTCGGCTCAGGTCGAGTTCGGTTACTGCTCTGTCGGGGTCGGGTTCGGTTACTGCTCTGTCGGCTCGGGTCGGGTTCGGTTACTGCTCTGTCGGCTCGGGTCGGGTTCAGTTACTGCTCTGTCGGGCTCGGGTCGGGTTCGGTTACTGCTCTGTCGGCTCGGGTCGGGTTCGGTTACTGCTCTGTCGGGCTCGGGTCGGGTTCAGTTACTGCTCTGTCGGCTCGGGTCGGGTTCGGTTACTGCTCTGTCGGCTCGGGTCGGGTTCAGTTACTGCTCTGTCGGGCTCGGGTCGGGTTCGGTTACTGCTCTGTCGGCTCGGGTCGGGTTCGGTTACTGCTCTGTCGGCTCGGGTCGGGTTCGGTTACTGCTCTGTCGGCTCGGGTCGGGTTCGGTTACTGCTCTGTCGGCTCGGGTCGGGTTCAGTAACTGCTCTGTCGGCTCGGGTCGGGTTCAGTAACTGCTCTGTCGGCTCGGGTCAGGTTCGGTTACTGCTCTGTCGGCTCGGGTTCGGTTACTGCTCTGTCGGCTCAGGTCGGGTTCGGTTACTGCTCTGTCGGCTCGGGTCGGGTTCGGTTACTGCTCTGTCGGCTCGGGTCGGGTTCGGTTACTGCTCTGTCGGCTCGGGTCGGGTTCGGTAACTGCTCTGTCGGCTCGGGTCGGGTTCAGTAACTGCTCTGTCGGCTCGGGTCAGGTTCGGTTACTGCTCTGTCGGCTCGGGTCGGGTTCAGTTACTGCTCTGTCGGCTCGGGTCGGGTTCGGTTACTGCTCTGTCGGCTCGGGTCGGGTTCGGTTACTGCTCTGTCGGCTCGGGTCGGGTTCGGTTACTGCTCTGTCGGCTCGGGTCGGGTTCGGTTACTGCTCTGTCGGCTCGGGTCGGGTTCAGTAACTGCTCTGTCGGCTCGGGTCGGGTTCAGTAACTGCTCTGTCGGCTCGGGTTCGGTTACTGCTCTGTCGTCTCGGGTCGGGTTCGGTTACTGCTCTGTCGGCTCGGGTTCGGTTACTGCTCTGTCGGCTCAGGTCGGGTTCGGTTACTGCTCTGTCGGCTCGGGTCGGGTTCGGTTACTGCTCTGTCGGCTCGGGTCGGGTTCGGTTACTGCTCTGTCGGCTCGGGTCGGGTTCGGTTACTGCTCTGTCGGCTCGGGTCGGGTTCAGTAACTGCTCTGTCGGCTCGGGTCGGGTTCAGTAACTGCTCTGTCGGCTCGGGTCAGGTTCGGTTACTGCTCTGTCGGCTCGGGTCGGGTTCAGTTACTGCTCTGTCGGCTCGGGTCGGGTTCGGTTACTGCTCTGTCGGCTCGGGTCGGGTTCAGTTACTGCTCTGTCGGCTCTGGTCGGGTTCGGTTACTGCTCTGTCGGGGTCGGGTTCGGTTACTGCTCTGTCGGCTCAGGTCGGGTTCGGTTACTGCTCTGTCGGGCTCGGGTCGGGTTCGGTTACTGCTCTGTCGGCTCGGGTCGGGTTCGGTTACTGCTCTGTCGGCTCGGGTCGGGTTCAGTTACTGCTCTTGTCGGGCGCGGGTCGGGTTCGGTTACTGCTCTGTCGGCTCGGGTCGGGTTCGGTTACTGCTCTGTCGGCTCGGGTCGGGTTCAGTTACTGCTCTTGTCGGGCGCGGGTCGGGTTCGGTAACTGCTCTGTCGGGCGCGGGTCGGGTTCGGTTACTGCTCTGTCGGGCTCAGGTCGGGTTCGGTTACTGCTCTGTCGGGCTCGGGTCGGGTTCGGTTACTGCTCTGTCGGGCTCAGGTCGGGTTCGGTTACTGCTCTGTCGGGCGCGGGTCGGGTTCGGTTAATGCTCTGTCGTCTCGGGTCGGGTTCGGTTACTGCTCTGTCGGGCTCGGGTCGGGTTCGGTTACTGCTCTGTCGGGCTCAGGTCGGGTTCAGTTACTGCTCTGTCGTCTCGGGTCGGGTTCGGTTACTGCTCTGTCGGGCTCGGGTCGGGTTCGGTTACTGCTCTGTCGGCTCGGGTCGGGTTCGGTTACTGCTCTGTCGGGCGCGGGTCGGGTTCGGTTACTGCTCTGTCGGGCGCGGGTCGGGTTCAGTTACTGCTCTGTCGGCTCTGGTCGGGTTCGGTTACTGCTCTGTCGGCTCGGGTCGGGTTCAGTTACTACTCTGTCGGCTCGGGTCGGGTTCGGTTACTGCTCTGTCGGCTCGGGTCGGGTTCAGTTACTACTCTGTCGGCTCGGGTCGGGTTCAGTAACTGCTCTGTCGGCTCGGGTCGGGTTCAGTTACTGCTCTGTCGGCTCGGGTCGGGTTCGGTTACTGCTCTGTCGGCTCGGGTCGGGTTCGGTTACTGCTCTGTCGGCTCGGGTCGGGTTCAGTTACTGCTCTTGTCGGGCGCGGGTCGGGTTCGGTAACTGCTCTGTCGGGCGCGGGTCGGGTTCGGTTACTGCTCTGTCGGGCTCGGGTCGGGTTCGGTTACTGCTCTGTCGGCTCGGGTCGGGTTCGGTTACTGCTCTGTCGGGCTCGGGTCGGGTTCGGTTACTGCTCTGTCGGCTCGGGTCGGGTTCAGTTACTGCTCTGTCGGCTCGGGTCGGGTTCGGTTACTGCTCTGTCGGCTCGGGTCGGGTTCAGTTACTGCTCTGTCGGCTCGGGTCGGGTTCAGTTACTACTCTGTCGGCTCGGGTCGGGTTCAGTAACTGCTCTGTCGGCTCGGGTCGGGTTCGGTTACTGCTCTGTCAGCGTACTTCTCTTCACTTACAGCTACATAGTTCAGCATGGATACACATCCAAATGTCCCAATTCTGGAGTATTGTGTGACAGTTGCGTGTGGATAGTGTGTCAGGCAGCTCCATAGCCTTTCCTTTCCTGTACCTGACAGTCAAATCATCTGGTAGAGGTGTTAGTGCGGCCAGCAGGGGGCGCTCACCCTGTGGTGCGTGTGGGTCCTAACGCCCCAGTGTAGAGACGGGGACACTATACTGCCAGCAGGGGGCGCTCACCCTGTGGTGTGTGTGGGTCCTAACGCCCCAGTGTAGTGACGGGGACACTATACTGTCAAAGAGCCGTCCTTCAGATGAGACGTTAAACCGAGGTCCTGACTCTCCGTGGTCATTAAAAATCCCAGGATGTCTTTCGGAAGAGTACGGGTGTAACCCCAGTGTGTGTGTGTGTGTGTAACCCCGGTCACATTATGCCCAGTGTCCTCTGTCCATCATGGCCTCCTCATCGTCCCCATACACTGATTGGCTTCTCCTCTCCACCAGTAAGCTGGTGTGTGGTGGGTGTTCTGGTCAGTAAGGCTGCCTTCACAGCAAGGTCGAAGTAAACAAACAGAAGCCAAACCCATGCACAAAACACCCGGGAGCCAGTGAGTGTCATACCAACTAACCCTGAGGTTTTACAGAGGAAGAGCATCTCCTGGTCAGCCTGCTATCCACACCCACCGGCCACACTACTATCCCCGTGAAGCTGCTCTGAAACAATCTGTGTTGTAAAAAGCGCTATATAAATGAAATGGACTTGGTTTTTCAGTCATATCAATCCACTGTCACAAAACATCAAGCCTAGTATTAACCTAACCCTAACTACATGTCAAAGGACACTGAACGACTCAATAGTGCTCACTTCTGCACAGCATACTTTCAGAAACTCAAAGCTGAGCCGCTGACACAGAACGGAAACACAAAACTGATATGATTAGTAGCAGATTAAAAGAAAGCTTTTCTGTATTTGCTTTTATGAGCAGCAAGAGCCAATGCAAATCCACATTAAATTAGCCTAACGGCCGTTTCCTTAATAATATCATTTTGATCTATGATACTTTTTTCATGTCCTTGTGGCTTTTCTCTCTTGCTGATTATATTTCCCAAATGCCCGTTCAGGCATTTAGCTCCACAGAAGACTTGTGATGAATATGTGCTGTGTGATGCATGAATCGTGTGCCTCCTCTGAGCTTCATTCACTGCCATTCCTTCTTCTGTTCGACTGCATCTTGTCTATCCAAACCACATCAGGTGAATGTGAAACAGTGATGCAAACACATTACACGCTCTTAATGTATAATCTCATATTATGGTTGACTGTGTTGCTAACTAATTATTACTTTATGGCCCAGTTTCACAGACGGCTTATTAAAGAAAAACATCACTGGTGTGCATCTACTAAACAATGGCACTGTCATATTTTAAGCTCTGCTTTCAGTTAAAACAGTTCAAACATGCATCTTAGTCTGGGACTGTGCCTAACCCTTGTCTTAGAACCAGACTAAAGTATTTTAGACTTAAACTAGAAGACTAGTCATTGCAAATACATGAGAGGAATGTGTTTTATTTGTGCAATTAATGCATTCTGACATTATGAAATCTGAATTCAATTGTATTATAATAAGTAATACTCTCTTGATAATTTGAAATTTAATATAATTTAGTCAAATATAGACAAAAATAATATGTCCGGTTTACAAAAGAATGTGAATTTAATTAAAATTCTGAAAACAAATTCATGTACATTTATTATTGTAAAATGTATTATTTTACAAACTAACCCACATGTTAAGTTGACTCTTGAAAAAAAAAGTGTAAAAAATGAAAATATAATAATTAAAATATAAAATGTTTCCTTGGGCGTTCTCTGTGTGTAGTGAGAGCACGCGTGTATGCTCCGGGTAACACACTGCGTCAGGCTTCTGGTTTCGTCTGGTTTCGTCTGGTTTCGTCTTGTGTGGTGTCCTCACACTCCTGCGGTCTCGTCTCTGTGAGCCGCGGTTCTGAGATTGCGGAGATGGGGTTCGGATCCGGCCCTTCTGTCGAGTTTGGTTTCGGGTCAGTGTCGCGGTTCAGAAATTGACGCTCTGTATGTTTTTCTTCGATCGTGAGTGAACGGGATGAGCATTTGCTCTAACGTGTGTTTTCGAGTTCGCTCGGGCCGTACGCTCTTCTGTCCGTGTGTGTTGTGTTCTGTGCAGCACGAAGCTTGTGTTCTGTCCGTGTGTGTTGTGTTCTGTGCAGTCCGTGTGTGTTGTGTTCTGTGCAGTCCGTGTGTGTTGTGTTCTGTGCAGTCCGTGTGTGTTGTGTTCTGTGCAGTCCGTGTGTGTTGTGTTCTGTGCAGCACGAAGCTTGTGGTTTTCCATCGGCTCGTGGTGTTGTGTGGACAGGCAGTCGGTGAGAGCTCTCATTGGCTGTGTGTTCGTGTTGTGATTGTGTTTGCTTGTGTTGGTCATGTTTGGTGTGAGCACATGGCTTGTCATGTTAGTTTCTATGTGCTCTCCTGTCGATTGTCTTAACCTCACCACTATCGTCACCTGATTATTGGTTTATTTGCCCCATCTGCTCTCTCATGTTACCTATTTATTCTCCTTATATTCTCTGTCCTGGTCCAGCTGGTTCTCTACTGTTCCCATGGTGCGTTGGGTAGTGGTTCCCAGCTGCCAATAGTGGGAAGTTTTATGTTTGATTCTGTTTTAGTTTTATCTATGTATATGTATTTTACAAATTAAAGCCAATAACACTCTGCATCTTTGAGGCCTCGCTCATCCTTCACTACAACCTTGACAGATTGGTTATTACTATAGTCATCGTAATTAAATTCCATAATCAATGAATTTCATTTTTATTACCTTAAAGATGTATTGTTGCATTTTGACAGCCCTAATAATCATGCAGTGCTACACGTACCTGTCCAGGTGCAGCAGTTTCACACAGGAGAGTCTCGTACTCGATAGCGAACACTGGAGCGTTATCATTAATGTCCAGGACTGTGATCAGAGCGATTCCTCTGCCGACCTGAGACGGGTCCTCTGACACACAAACACAGTTATCAACAGCTATTCGCTAACACATACAGGCTCACCACATAGAAAGTGACTTTTGATTGGTGTGTGATTGAAGACGGGTCAATAATAGGGTGTTATGTTTAGATCAGGGGTGTCCAATCCTGCTCCTGGAAGGCCAACATCCTGAACACTTTAGCTTGGCTTTCAGAACTCTGTTAGCACCATTGAATCATGTCCTGTTATCCCTGTAAAGCTGGCATGACGTTCTCTTCCACCTGCCCGACACACTTGAGCTCGACCAGCTGGTTCAGGAGTGCTTCATTATGCTGCGTTCACACCAAACGTGAATAGAGCGTCTGGCGCGAGTGAGGCGTTAAACGCGGCGCGTTAGCCAATCAGGAGTCTGCTTGCTGCTGTCACGTGGTGAAGTGACATGATAGACGTGGGCAGGCCCGCTTCTCAGTTTATAATGTTATTTTATATGTTTGGCCTCAATAAATTATTTTGTAATATGACTAAATGCCTGGTGTGGTTAGTGTACAACAAAGCAAATCTTTTATCACATAAACACTTGATTTCAATATATGAGACATATTCATTTTGTATTGAATGCTATTTATTCCATATCTAAATCTAGATTATATGAAACATTGTTATTCTAATGAAGAGAACCAACATACTTTAGTGTATAAGAACATAGTTCGTGTCTGGACAGTGAGAAAATAAATCACAGGACAGGTTAATAACTTTTGGAGGCTGGCTCCATTTATCATCCAAACAAAATTAGGTGGGTGAGGGTGATCCTCGCTCTGATGCGGGACAACAGGTCATCAAACTGGCCGTGGGACAGGCGGAAGTACTGCTGAGAGCGGCCGTCATCCGGGCGCAGCTCCTGGAGCTAGTGGTGAAACTCGCCAAACTGGGTTCGCCTCCGGAGGGTCTGGTGGACACAAGTACGGCGACGATGACCCTACGCCGCTGTTCTGCTCTCCAGAGCAAATACAGAGCGGTGACTCTCTCGAGGAATGCTCGATCGGCATCAGCCATCTTGCAAACAGAACCGCCTAGCACTGGCCCCTCCCACAAGAAGCGGAATTTTTTTTTTTTTACATTTCGGGAAATTTAACCGAAAAAGTAGTTACCTTATTTTGTAACGTGTTACACACAACACTGGATTCTTATATATATATATATATATATATATATATATATATATATATATATATATATATATATATATATATATATTAGGGCTGTCCGTTAAACGCGTTATTAACGGCGTTAACGCAAACCCATGTTAACGGCGTCAATTTTTTTATCGCGAGATTAACGCCCAGCAAACTTTGTTTTGTTTTTTCACATGCTTTTGCAGCAACTAGTAACGTTATTAAAACTACAACGCCACACCGGATCTAGCTAGACCAGAAACAGAAAAACAGCACGCTGCACACACTTGTTTGGGCTTGCGAGCCGCCAAGAGTGGACGAGAGGCGCAGCGCCGAGCCGAGCCGAGCCGCGTCTAGCACAACTCGTATCGCACATCGGACGCGCACTTTCTCCGTTTATGGCCAGCAATAAAAACGCAGAATGGCGCCGCCGGTGTGTGTGCACTCATAGAGAATAATGTGTTCGGATTTTAAATACGCGGCGCTTCGCTTCTTGTCCGGTGTGCGACCCTCTTTAACGTTACGTTTTGAGTGGATGAATGATGAGCGCGAGACGCCGAAATGGAGGCCAATAACATTCTGAATGGAAAGTTTACTTTTAAAAAGTTGCCAAATGGGTTAGTTGACAAGACCAAAGTGATCTGTGTTTTTTGTCGTTGTGAACTGAGCTATCATCGCAGCACGTCCAGTCTAAACACCACTTGAAGGCAAGCACACACACACACACACACCGCATGATGCGATCTCAGCACACTCGTCACTATCAGTAATGTTACCTCGTCAGTATTTCTGTCACCCTTTTATTGATGGACAGTGTTACATTGTGTGAGAGATTATTTGCTCCAAGTGAGAATGATTTGAACAGTATATGCCAATTTTGTTTTCAATAAAAAACATTTGCACATAGCAAGCCGATCCACTTTTCCATGTTGATAAGAGCATTAAAATGAGAAAAAATAATGGGACAAAAAGAAATCAAGAGACATTTAGAATAGATAAAAATGTGCGATTAATCGCGAGTTAAAGGGGTGGTAAAACACAATGTCACTTTTTTAACTTTAGTTAGGGTGTAACGTTGCTGTTTGAGCATAAACAGCATCTGCAAAGTTACAACGATCAAAGTTCAAAGCAAAGGGAGATATTTGCTTTTAAATAAATCCATTTCTAAGAACTACAGAAAACGGCCGCTAGAGACTACACCACATTCCTGTGCGGACGTCACTATGCCCAATATTTACATAAACCCCTCCTCCGAGAATATTAAATAAGGGGGGCGAGACGGAGAGTTGTTGTGTAGTAGGCTGGAGTGTTGTTGCCGCAATGCCGAGGAGACGTTGTTATTTTCATCCGGATTGCACGTCCACTTTGTTCAACCTTCCTAGGGACGAGGGAGTTAGAGAGCAATGGTTGAAATTAATTTTTTATTCGGTCCCTCTTAATTATTATCCAAATCTCGCTCTCTGTGCTGCACATTTTACGGAGGAAAACTTCCACAATCTTCGCGAGTTCAATGCAGGATTTGCAAAACGGCTTGTTCTGAAAGATGGAGCAGTTCCAACGTTAAAAACAGAAGCTGTTTACGGACCACAACCTGTAAGTACGATTTATTTTTCGTCGTTGTGTTTTCCTGTAATAGCTAGTTCGTATTGTTAATTGTACGTTGTAGCAAGGAAGTAAACAAATGACGCAGTTTGTTATATGCTCTTCATATTTAACGTTATCCGACAAACACCTAACGTTATAAACTTTTTTTAATCTCAACAACGAACTTTTAATTATTGTAAATTATTCGGTTAGCGAATCACATCACACTGGGCCAGCTAACCAATCTGAGCCCATTGCGTATTTTTGAGGGACTGGCTTCATAGAACCCGGAAACTATCCGAGCGTTTTTACAAGGAAGGACAAAGCAGTGTGGAATAAAGGTGAAATATGATAACGCATTTTTTTAAAAACGAAGCATGAACACATGTTACAGTGCACCCCACAAACACAATCAAGCCTTCGAAAAAGTCTGTTTTACCACCCCTTTAACTATGACATTAATGCGATTAATCGCGATTAAATATTTTAATCGTTTGACAGCCCTAATATATATATATATATATATATATATATATATTTGCTGACTAAGGCATGTATACACAAGTGTTCTGCTTTTAAATTATGCAAATGTAGATTCTCAGATGTGGCTTATATTATACTCACGGTTCTCAGTGGCAAATACGGTGATGTTGTGGACTGAATTGAGTTCTCTGTCGAGAGGTTTGGCTGTGCTGATGACACCAGACAGAGCATCCACGTTGAAGAACCGCTCCAGGTCTGTGTTACGGTCGATGGAGTACCTGGACACACCAGTCACGAGTCTTTCAATAATAACACGGACAATAAACTAATCTTTAGAGGCTTTCTTCTTTTCTTCTTTATCATCATTGGCTCTAACCCGGAAAATAATTCACCCGGTTAACTGTAGCATTACTAAAAGTATTCTTGGATTAATTTAAATTTAGCATATCCTTCAGTGTTGTTATTAAACAAGTACAGATATTAATCCATAGCCCAATCACTGATCTAGCTCATAGTAATGGATGAAGAGTCCGGGCAGTGAGTATTGGGAAATGTAGTTGTGAGGGAATGATGATAGTCTGATGTGGAGTGCCCTCTGGTGGCTCTCAAGGGCACTCCAGCTGATGACCATTACATCCTCATGCACATGGATCCACGGAAACGACTAAAAACGCCGTGTTCTACTGCCAGGCCAGTAGATGGCGATGTCACTTTGTAAAGAAACACTACGCGCCTATAGACTGAACACGTAACACGCATGCGCATGATGTCATAATTTTCACAAATTCAAATTTTTGTTGTTTACATGGGGACGATAATTGTATCATTTTCAAAAACTTTGACTTTAAAATCTGTTTTCAAAAGCTTTCGTTTTCAGGCCCAGAAAATGATGTTATCGTTTAAATGAATGGCCAAAACGCATACAAAGTTTTCCACTTTACGTGACAGCCAGTTATTTGTAATTCTTATGTGAAATATGTTGTCGGTCTGTTTTTTTTTTTGCTTGTTCTTGGTTTTCACATGAAACATCTTAGAACGCAATACAAACTTTGTAAGAAATTCTGATAATAAAGTGAAATCAAGTAAATGTGTTTAGCAGCCTCTGTCACAAAACCAAGAAATAGACCATACAGAAGTGACAGAACCCTGACTCTAAGGCTACGTTTACACTATTTTCATAAACGGACATTTCACCGCTCTCCGTTTTCAAAAATAACATTGTGCACACCTGTCAGTTTTCAGAAAAGTGTTCGTTTACACAAACCTGTGTATATGCCGTCAAGAGCATGCCAAACCTGTAGGTGGCAGTGTAACGAGAAGCTCAAGCCCACGTTAGCCAATCAGAATCCCCAAAATTGTCACATACTGTGACGTCGGCTGCCTAAAACTCAGTTTTTCTCAGTTTACATGCAAAAGTGCAAACAAAGTTTCCAAAATCTCCACTCTGGCCGGCGTTTTTAGAAAGAATAGTTTTCAGACGCGAATTCTCCGTTTGCGTGTAAACGAAGGTCACAAACAAAGGGAAATGTCTCCGTTATTCAAAATAACCATGTACGTGTAAACGGGGCCTAACCCTAACTCGCTCAGGCAGGGCTAGTCCTGGCCGAAGGAGACCAACTAGAGGGAGATGGGAAGAGGACGGTTGTCTGTGGAGTCCTCTGGTGGCTGCTTCGTTCTGTCAGGGTTTGGGTTGTTGAAAGTAGCGAGGATTTAAGTGCAGAGCAATGGGATTTTATTAAGCACAAAATAAAAATAATAATAAAAAAACTACCCCGTGAAACAAGACAGGTATCATGACTTCACAGACTGGACTGGCATGAACAGGAAACATGAGGCGACGTTAGATGACAATCCAGAACAAGACTGAAAACACAAGGAGAATAAAGAGGGAGGACAGGTGGGGCAAATGAACCAATAATGATGGGCGGGGCTAGACAATCGACAGGAGAGCACAAGGAAACAACAAACATGACTAAAGCACATGGCCATTAAAACAAATCACAAGCCATGTGCTCACAAAACAAGACATGAACACATAGCTAATGAGAACCCTCATAAGCCACATGTTCACACACAACATGACAGCACGAAAGCACACAGCTAGTGTAAAACACGAACCGCGTGCTACACAGAACACAACACACGTGGACAGAAGAGTGTACGGTCCGAGCGAACTCAAAACCGCACGCTCACACGACAAGACAGAGCGCACGAGAACGAGCAAAACTCATCCTGTGCTCACAGCAAAACACAAACACACGGAGAATGAATGTCCGAATCCCGACACAGAACCGACACCAAACTAGGCTGAGGGGCCGGCATCCAAACACTACGTCCCGCACATGAGACACGGCACACAGACGAGACAAAACAGGAGAGTCAGGGCTCTGTCACACTAACAGACTCTGAGTCATGTGAGGTTACCGTGCTTCATGACGTCCAGTCAGTGTTATGTTTAGAGGACATGACAAGAGGACAGTAAGATGAACAGCGACATGAATCCCATCAGCATATTACACAGCACACAAATAAATGAAGCGTTTACCGGATGGCGCTGCTGAACGAGTCTGGGTCACAGGCTGACACCGCCCCGATGACAGAACCAACTCTCGCTGCCTCCGACACCACCATCTCACTGACCCGGGCTGAGAAGACCGGCGGCTCGTTCACATCTTCTACTGTGACCTTTACAGCCGCCGAGTCACTGAAGGGCCCGAAGCTCAGAAACTGAGTGTCAATATGCCGATTAGTGGCTTCAATCTTCAGAGAAAAACTCCTCTTAGTTTCATAGTCCAAAGGCTGTGAGAGAGAGGGAGGGAGAGATCGAGAGAGAGAGAGAGAGAGAGAGAGAGAGATAAAGAGAGGGAGGGAGAGGGAGAGAGAGAGAGAGAGAGAGAGAGAGAGGGAGAGAGAGAGAGAGAGAGAGAGAGAGAGACTTTTTGACTTTTTAAAGCAATTTATTACACCATAAAAAAAATTCATTTTAACATCTAAAAAACATTCTTTATCAAAATATTACCAATTAAAAAAGAGATCTTCACCTTCTATAAAAATTAAACTCTTGCCTACACACCATTTCTTCTCAAACATTAGGAGACTACTATTCATTTGATTAAATTCATATTCTAATCTTATCCTAGATTCAACCAGGGCCTTGAATAAATTCACCATATTGACTTTGTGTCCTTCCATTTCAATTTTATAAGCCTTCCAAATGGCTAATTTTGCTTGACCAACCAAAAAATTCGAAAAAGTGCAGATTTCCCACTTATCACGAGAATATTTACACCCAAAAATAAACACTGTTTTTGAAAAAATTATCCCTAAACTACTCAAAATTCTATCCAAAACATTAAAGAGCGGAGATAATTTACAACATTCACAAAAAACATGAAAGACTGTGTCAAGTTCATTACACAAAGAACAAAAAGAAGAATCCGAATATTCACATTTAGACAAAAAAACTTTTGTTGGTAAAGCACAATGTAAAATCCGCCACTGTAAATCGCCAGACCTTTTTGGAAGGGGGTTTTTATACAATAACCGCCATGAAGGTGATTTAGTCTCTGTTACTGAGAGATGAGATCTCCATTTTGTATCTCTCCTCTCTCTTAACTGCCCAGCAAAGAAAGACTTTACACAAACATTATATACATCTTGTTTGTTCACGATAGAAAAAGGAAGGCTTTGTAAACCTTTAAAAGAAAGCAACAAGTTCACATTCTCGCCAATGTCATTTCCATGTTGGTCCACCTGTGATGTTATATACACTTCTGGAAAAAGAACTTCTGAATAATTATTGCCAGACATAAAGTTGATTATGTATTCCCACAAAGATGCAGGAAAAGACGTTTTCAGCTTCTTTAATATATTCCCAACAATTCTCTCTGATCTACCTCCAATCTTTGTTGTAAAAAGTTGCACTGAAAACCACTCTCTATTAGTCAAATCAATCAAATCTCCAACCTTAGTTACACCAGCCAAACCAAAGTTAGAAATATCAATGTTAGAAGTAATAGATGTATGGGAAAACCAGGGATTGTGAAAAAGTGGTTCATTAAAGCCGAAATGTTCTTTCCGCTCCGGTTTAAAATAACTCCAAGCTTCAAACACAGATCCATAAAACTTGATCTTAAACATGTCCTTTACAACATTTCCTGAGATCAGAAACATTTGTTTATCAAACCCCATCTTGTTTTTCCCCCGTATAATGGCAAGACCAAAACTGATCCACGGTACAGAGTCCGAAGAATAAAGCAGTTTTTGGGCAGTCAGTAACCTCATGGCTTTTATTTTAGAGGCTAGATGAATTAGTCCTTGACCGCCTTCAATAACTGGAAGGCAAAGAACCCCTGGGGAAAGCCAATAATGTCCCCCCCAAAAAAAGTCAACAAAGGCTTTTTGAAGTTGCGATAAAAGCTCTTTCGGAGGGTCTAACACTGTTAGACGATGCCACAGCATTGAGGCGGCAAGATTGTTCACTACTAACACTCTGCCTCTATAAGAAAGCTGGGCTTGAATCCATTTCCATCTCTGGAGCTTGCCCGTCACTTTTTCTAAAAAGCCTTCCCAATTCTTTTCCATAAACTGGTCAGTCCCAAAGAACAGTCCAAGTATCTTTACACCTTCTTTATTCCAAAGGCACTGATGTGGAAGTTGCGGTGGATTCTGATTCAACCAATGACCTAATAATAAAGTGTCCGTTTTCTCCCAATTGACGCGTGCTGAAGAAGCACTCTCATAGATGTTGAGGCATGAGTTTAGATGTTTAACATCCTCTTCAGATCTAATGATCACTGTGATGTCATCGGCATAAGCTGTTAGCTTCACTGATGGAGTATTCGAGAGGCCAGATGATGAAACCGTCAATCCCTGAAGCTTCTCCCTCAACATCCTCAACATTGGTTCAATGGAAATTGTGTACAAGAGGCCAGATAAACTACAGCCTTGTCTCACTCCTCTATGTACAGAAAAAGGTCTTGTCAAAATTCCATTCATTTTCAGCATACTATAAACGTCTTTATACAGAAGTCTTATCCATGAAGTAAACTGTTTTCCAAAGCCAAAGCCTTCAAGTATTTTGAACAGATATTCATGGTCCACTTTATCGAAGGCTTTTTCCTGGTCCAAACAAACAAGACCAAGGTCAATCTTATGTAGTTCGGTTAAATACAACATGTCCCGCACAAGAAAAAGATTGTCAAATATAGACCGCTTTGGTACACAATAGGACTGATCTTCGTGAATAATGGATGCTAAAAATTTCTTAAGACGATTTGTCAGAGCTTTAGATAATATTTTATAGTCTGTTCCCAAAAGAGAAACTGGTCGCCAGTTCTTTAATAAGCCAAGATCTCCTTTCTTGGGTAAAAGAGTGATTACAGCTCTTCTGCAGCTCAGGGGTAGGATTTTTGATTTAAAACTTTCACAGAACACAGCATACAGATCCTGTCCAATGAGGGACCAGAAGGCCTTGTAGAAATCGGAAGTCAAACCATCTAACCCTGGTGATTTTCCTGAAGATTGCTGTTGAGCAGCTTCAGTTAACTCGTGAAAAGACAAGGCTTTGTCTAACTCAGCTTGATCTTCTTTTTTAAGATGTGGCAGTCCATCTAAAAGCTGTTCAGTTGCTTCAAGGTCACAAGGCTGTGCTGCATATAACTCTTCATAAAAAAGTAGAGTTTGCGAGATTATCTCTCCTTTTTCCATTATTTCTTTTCCATTTGGCAGTTTAAGATAATTTGTTTTTTTTCACTCTAATGTTCTTCTCCAATGAAAAAAAGAAGGTTGTTGAGGAATCCATGCTGTTTAAATTGAGATATTTTCCCCGTATAGATGCACAACGACTTCTTTCTTCATACAAATTCTTTAAAATCAAATTGTACTCTTTAAGCATTTTTGCAGTTTCTGTCTCTTCACCATCGCTGATGGAGCTGCTTAACTTGAGAATTTGTTCTTCCAAGAACTGGACCTTTTCTTTCAGTTCCATCATACGACTTCTTGTATATTGCTGGCAAAAGAGCTGGATCTGTACTTTTCCAATATCCCACCACTGGCCTAAAGTTTTATACTGTAACTTTCTCTCTCTCCACTCTCTCCAAAACAAAGTAAAAAATTCTACAAAAGCTTTATCTTGCAATAATCTATTATTAAACCGCCAAATATTATGGTGGGAAGTGCTCTGTGTTATAGTCATAGTTACCGCAATATAATGATGATCAGAAAATGATGTTGGCAAAATTTTACTGTTAAAAAACCTTCCTCTATTGTTCTTTTGAACATAAAATCTATCAAGTCTTGCGCCAGAGACTGTGTTAGAATTAATTTTCAACCATGTGTATTGTTTATCTCTAGGGAAGGCTTCTCTCCAAACATCTACAAGATTGTGAAACTGAACAACGGTTTTGAGAGTTTGAGACGATTTGGGATTAGGCTCAACATGATTCCGATCCATAGTGTAATCAAGAGTACAATTAAAATCACCAGCTAAAATGATTATTCTATTGTTTGGAATTTTTGAAATGACATTTTTTAATTTTTTAAAAAAAGAAACTCTTTCCACACCATCATTGGGAGCATAAATGTTAATAAGAGAAAAATATGACTCATATAACTTAAATTCTATAATTTGCATTCTGCCAGGTATAATTTCCTCAGCTCTGCTATCTTGTATTTGTACATCTGAAGAAATAAGAACTGCTACACCGGCACTAACATTTGAACCATGGCTAAGGAAAGTTTTACCTTTCCACTCACTAAGCCATTGCACCTGATTATTCAAATCTGTGTGTGTTTCTTGCAGACAAACTATACCAGATTTTTTCCAATTAAAAAAATCAAACAAAGCACCCCTTTTTTCAGCACTACGACACCCATTAACGTTCAAAGATCCAAAGTTTAAGGATGCCATGATGCTGACTATTAATAAAGAGACAAAATGTATACAAACACAGGCTATGAACTCTTTTCTCTCCATAAAAAAGAAAAGAATGTTCAAACCTTCTTTACATTTCGGTTTACTTTGTTTTTTACCTTTGTCATTATTTTCTTAAGGCGATAACGCTTCTGTCTGCTTAGCTCTTCAATGGATGCTTTGTTCATTGCCATTTTACACGACACCAAAAAACGCTTCAAATCAGGGAAAAACTCCTCAATTTGTGGTTTACGAACTCCCTTAGAACCATCTAGAAAGTCGTTGATTTGTTCTACTGTGTACAATTTAGAGCCAAAAGACTCTGATCTTTCAGCAGCATCTGCATCAGAAGAACTATCACCACTCTCATGGTCATTATCTGAATCATTTTCAGAAATAGCATATCCTGAACTTGCAATGGACATCTGAGTATTTTCTTCTTCAGCTTCTTCTCTTTCACCTTCCGCTTTATCCTCTTCTATAACTATTTGCTCTTTTTCTGATTGTTTGTCTTCATTTATTGTCAGAGTGGGTTTTTCCACTCTACTTGCTAGACTTACAATCTCTTCACTCGTATCCTGATTGTCTATGTTCCCTAAGCTCCCATCAGTGTTTTCTTTAGGTGCTGTTTCAACAGCAGGAACAAGGACATCATTTTGTCCAACGCGTTGCTCAATTATCTGCGAATTAGACGGCGTATCTGTTTGTTTATTCGGACATGTTTGTCTAACATGCCCGTGTTCTCCACACGAGAAACACCGCATGTGATCCGAGCTGATAAAAATGGTATAATCTTTGCCTTCGTTTGTAAGTTTCACAGCTAAATTGAGCGGATTTTGTTGTTCGTTCAATATCATGTACGTAAAGCGTCTGAAGGACATAACGTGCTTGATACTCGGATTTTTCAGACCCAACGGAATCATTTTTATAGGTGCTGTTAATCTGCCATATCTTTCAAGAACACCTTGAATAGTTTCGTTCTTAATGAACGGAGGAACGTTCGATAGTACAATTTTCTTTGATGGACTCGATAACGGCAGTACAGGCACAAACGTGTCATTGATCGTAATTCCGCGTTCTACCAAACCATCAACCATCTGAACATCGGCAAGAAAAACAACAACAGCTTTGTTCATTCTTGAAGCTGACTTGATATTTAACCCACCAACCTGTTCGCTGACTGCAACCACCACATCTTCCACAGATATTGAATCATCAGGTGTGCATTTCAATCCATGCCTAAGAGTCAAGCGTGAGAAATCTCCGCTTGACCCCATCTATCTAGGTTTGCCGACGTTAGTCGGCGCTCAAAAAAAGTTTGTTCAAATAACTGTTCAATCCTTTAACGAAATCTTAAAAAAAAGAAAACGAAAAAACAAGATTAAAGTAAACAAACTCTCAAAAGCGTGCTCCCGAACTCAAATTCATCCCACTACCCACAATCCCTAGAGAGAGAGAGAGAGAGAGAGAGAGAGGGAGAGAGAGAGGGAGAGAGAGAGGGAGAGAGAGAGAGAGAGAGAGGGAGGGAGAGAGAGAGGGAGGGAGAGAGAGAGAGAGAGAGAGGGAGGGAGAGAGAGAGGGAGGGAGAGATCGAGAGAGAGAGAGAGATAAAGAGAGGGAGGGAGAGGGAGAGAGAGAGGGAGAGAGAGAGAGAGAGAGAGAGAGAGAGAGAGAGAGAGAGGGAGAGAGAGAGAGAGAGAAGAGACCTTTAACACACCTTTATTTATACTTTGTAGACATTCCTCATAAACATCTATTTTCTCAGATGTACATTAATAAATACACACTCAACAACTCATAGACATTACAAAATATTGAATAAAAAATTACAATCATTATTTAGACACATATTTTTTTTTTTTTTTTTTAAGTCACAAAAACTCATAAATTTAACACCAGCTCATTTTCATAATCCACTGAGCACAAAACATCATTCAAAGCCCAAATTTCAATAAATCTGTCCATATTGTTCATTAGCTTAAAATATGCAAACTCTGCCTTGATTCTAGTTGCTATAAGAGCCTTTAAGACCACCTCAGGACCTACATCCCCCTCTCCTTTCAGTTTCCTTTTCCTCGTTAACCATATGAGTTTTTTCCTGTCTGATGCAACATATTTTGGTCCAAAAATGAAAAATGCATTATTAAAACCTACCCCAAAATCTCTGACCCACCCATCTAAGATCTGAAACAAACCTCTTAACCTCAAACAATTTAAAAACAAATGATCAATTGACTCTTCGGTGCCACAAAAAGGACATTCTTTCCCTACAGTGGGGTCAATGTGTGCCACGTGCCTGTTTGTAGCTACCGCCCAGTGCACAACCCTCCATTGGAGATCCGCCGTGCGTTTCTCTATAGGAGGTTTGTATAGGGACCTCCAGCATCCTCTAGGGGACGAGTCTGGCCCGAACAAATCTGACCACTTTGTCTCTTTACAGTCTTTGAGCACGTTATAATGGGATACTTTCACGCAAATGTTGTACAGTGACTTTTTTGAGACAGTCTCAAAGCCTTCCAGCACAGGAGTCCTGAAATGTAGAAGAGAACCTTCCTCCGGCTCTTCACCCACCGCTGCTGAAACCTCCACCTGAGGAAAAAGACTCCCTCCGTTCTGTTCAGGAACCTCATTTTCCTCTGGGCTTTGTCTGAAGACAGAAGGCAATGCGGAAACAATTCCATCCATGATCCTCTTTATTATCCTTATGGACTTGATGCCTGTCTTGTTGCACATCTCCTCTGGACTTTTCCAGTTTTCACCAGTCTTTAGGTCAGCAATTATTGTACACCCCGCTCTTGCCATTACGTTCTGAATGCTTCTGGGCTCCAGTGCCGGTGCTGGTATCAGCGGGTTATTAAAAAGAGGTTCCTTCTCTCTCCAGAGTCCAATATTTGTGAGAACCCTCTTAACCTTAAAAGTTGAAGTCCATGCTCTCAAAACTGCCTTGTAGAAAGGGGAAATATTCTTCAAGTCCATGTTGGCCAATTTGATCAAAAACAATTGCACTTCATACTTGAAAATGTTCATTGTCCTCAACACATCATCGGTGAGCTTTGGCAAATCTCTTAGTAGGTCGTCCATGCAGTTAATGTCACAGTCTCTTGATTTGAATAAATCAGTATAAAAGTTATTTGCATGGTTTCTCATTTCTTTTGGATTAGTAGTTAAAGTCCCATCTGGTAGTTTCAAATGTAACATAAGTTTTCTGTCTCCTTCTTTCCGCTCCAAGTTGAAAAAAAAAGAGCTCGGAGCATCTATTTCTCGTATTGAGGAAAAACGGGCTCTTATCAAAGCACCTTTTGCTCTTTCATTGAACAGGGACGCCAAAACAGTCTTTTTTTCTCTTAATTTATCCACTTCTTCTGAATTTTCTTCAATAATTCCTTCTTCGATTTCAGTTATTTCTCTCTCAAGTGATTTAATAGTGTTCTTTACAAGTTGAGTGGGCTGTATAGTTCTGGCAAAAAATTCTTATTTGTGCTTTTCCAATCTCCCACCATTGCACTAAGTCTTCGTATTCACTTTTTTGCTCTTGCCACTTAGACCAAAATAACCCAAACTTTTCACAAAATATAGAGTCATGTAATAGTTTCAAATTAAAATGCCAATAAAAGCTAGAACGCTGTGACTTTTTTAAACTCATTTCAATCATGCACAAATGATGATCAGTAAAACTGTTTGGAAAGATGTTAGCTTTTAAAACTCTATTGGAATTATTTTTACTTACATGAAACCTATCCAACCTCGCAGCACTAATATCGTGAGAAGCTTTAACCCATGTATATTGTTTTACTGTTGGGTGTTTCTCCCTACATACATCAGATAAGTCATATTTTTTCATAATACTGCTTAATGAGTTAGCAGACTGAGGATACGGTTCCTCACCATTTCGGTCTAGTGTAAAATCTAAGGTGCAATTCCAGTCACCCCCAAGAACCATATACGAGTTATCAAAAATTTTTAATTCACTAGATAATTAAAAAAAAAAATCTACCCTTTCTGCTCCATTATTTGGCGAGTAAACATTAATGAAAAGAAAAGGAAATCCCATTAACTCCACCTGTACAATCAAAATTCTGCCCGTATCTATCTCATAAGAAGATATATTAGTCATATTAAGCTTCTTTGAAAACAGAATTGCAACACCACCACTTAAATTAGAGCCATGACTTAAACAAATCTTGCCCTCCCACCACATTTTCCATTCAACTTCATCACCTAAATCGCTATGGGTTTCTTGCAAAAAAATGATATCCATATGTTTGTTTTGAATCAATTCATACAAAGCGGCTCTCTTACTATAATTCCTTCCTCCATTAATATTAATTGTCCCTATTTTTATGCTCTCCATGAAAAGAGAAAAAAGAGAAAGACAAACAATCAGAAGGAAACAAAAAGAAAAAAGCACCCTTTGTGACCTAACCATTACGTATATTGCTTTTTAACCAATTCTTTCCTTTTCCGTATATTTGTCACAATTTTTTTCAGTCTAAATCTTTTCCTTCGGCTCAATTCTTCAAATCCTACACTCTTCTGTATTTTAACTACCGATCTCACAAATCTTTCAACATCAGGAAAAAAACTCTTGACATCAAAAGTCTTTCTAAAAGTTTCATCCAAGAAGTCGTTAATTTCTTTCACTGTATATAACTGATCATCACCACACTGAGAAGTGATGTCAGACATTTCTGAAAAACTATCTTCATCTCCCATCTCCTCCGTTTCGTCATCCCTGTCATCAACCTCACCAGCACCTTCATGATCATTCCTGTGTCCAGTTTCATCTTCCCATTGAGAAACATTCACCTCAGTCTCCTCAACTCTCTCACCACCAGTACCACAATTGTTTGCAACTATTTCTTCACAGCTTACTTCCTGATTAATCTGTGTTTCGTTCCTTTCCAATTCATCTCCCTTCTTTTCAGTGTCATCTAAATTCCTTCCTACACTATCCTTCTCACCATCATTCTCTTTTGACCCACTCGGTCCTGCTTTCTCTTTTGACCCACTCGGTCCAGCTTTTTCAGTTAACCCACTCGGTCCTGCTTTCTCTTTTGACCCACTCGGTCCTGCTTTCTCTTTTGACCCACTCGGTCCTGCTTTCTCTTTTGACCCACTCGGTCCAGCTTTTTCAGTTTACCCACTCGGTCCAGCTTTTTCAGTTGACCAACTCGGTCCAGCTTTCTCTTTTGACCCACTCGGTCCAGCTTTTTCAGTTGACCAACTCGGTCCTGCTTTCTCTTTTGACCCACTCGGTCCTGCTTTTTCAGTTAACCCACTCGGTCCTGCTTTCTCTTTTGACCCACTCGGTCCTGCTTTCTCTTTTGACCCACTCGGTCCTGCTTTCTCTTTTGACCCACTCGGTCCAGCTTTTTCAGTTTACCCACTCGGTCCAGCTTTTTCAGTTGACCAACTCGGTCCAGCTTTCTCTTTTGACCCACTCGGTCCAGCTTTTTCAGTTGACCAACTCGGTCCTGCTTTCTCTTTTGACCCACTCGGTCCAGCTTTTTCAGTTTACCCACTCGGTCCAGCTTTTTCAGTTGACCAACTCGGTCCTGCTTTCTCTTTTGACCCACTCGGTCCAGCTTTTTCAGTTGACCAACTCGGTCCTGCTTTCTCTTTTGACCCACTCGGTCCAGCTTTTTCAGTTTACCCACTCGGTCCAGCTTTTTCAGTTGACCCACTCGGTCCTGCTTTCTCTTTTGACCCACTCGGTCCAGCTTTTTCAGTTTACCCACTCGGTCCAGCTTTTTCAGTTGACCAACTCGGTCCTGCTTTCTCTTTTGACCCACTCGGTCCTGCTTTCTCTTTTGACCCACTCGGTCCAGCTTTTTCAGTTAACCCACTCGGTCCTGCTTTTTCATTGTCCAACTCATTATTTTCAGTGTTCGTTTTATGGGGGCACGCATTTTTTTTGTGTCCTAATTCACCGCATTCAAAACATTTTAAACTCCCAGTACTTGCATAAAGCATGTAGGACTTGCCTTCATACAAAACTCGAAAAGGAAATGTCAAGCGCCGTTGAATCTAAAAACATAAACACTTGTCGTCTAAAAGACGTGACATGTTTCAGCGACTCGTTTTTACATCCTAGTGGAACCGTTTTAATTCCACTAGCTATTTTCCCAAATCTCAACAATTCCTTTTCTATGTCATGATTTGGTATGAAAGGGGGACAATTCGAGATTGTTATACGGCTCGATTGAGACACCAGCGGAGAAATGACTGTATAAACGCCACTTACCCAAATGCCGCTCTCAACCAACCGTTAAGTTCCGTTCCTTCAGAAAGACCACAACGGCCTTATTCATCCGTGAAGCCGAAACCACGTTATCATACCCCACCTGTTCGCCTATCGCCACGAGCACTTCTTCCACTGAAACGCCGGCCTCGGGTACGCATCTAACTCCATGGCGGAGTGAGAGAGAGGAGTCACACCCTCTCGGGTGAGGCTCCATCTCAAACACCCGCCAACAGGTCAAACAAAGAAAAACCGCTCACCTAATACTATCTTACTATCTTACACTTGCGAACAGAAAGGGAAAAACTTATATCAGAAAAGTTTTGAACCAAAAACTAGAAAAGAAACAAGAAAAGAGGAATAAAAAAGCAGGTTATCATCAATAATCTCACACAAAGCCCCCTTATTGCACCAGATCTGGTCAAAAGACACAAGATCATTC
Source organism: Phoxinus phoxinus (assembly GCF_949152265.1). Lineage (NCBI taxonomy): Eukaryota > Metazoa > Chordata > Actinopteri > Cypriniformes > Leuciscidae > Phoxinus > Phoxinus phoxinus. The sequence goes on along the minus strand of NC_136899.1, from coordinate 27,545,314 downwards.
ATGGCTTTAAAATATCGAAAATCAATTAAAATTCTAGATTTCACTGAATTAAAAAACACTGCCTCCAAATTATAACTTGTATCTCGTTCAATTTTATGTTTCCTGGTTTTATAAATTGCCATTTTTGCTTGGCCTAGCAAAAAATTCAAAAGTTGACACCGAAAACGGTGTCTCCTAACATATTTAAAACCACAAATAAAAACTCCAACAGAAAAAGTTTCACCCAAACAAACAAACAAACTCTGTAAAACAATAAACAAAGACTTCAGTCTAGAACATTGCATAAATGTATGGAACACAGTCTCTCTTTGCAAACAAAATGGACAACCATGATCAACAACAGGGTTTAAAACTGAAATGAAAGCATTAACTGCAACTGCCCCGTGTAAAATTCTCAACTGCAAATCGCCTATTTTCTTTGCTAATGGTGACTTGTACAGAGCTCTCCATTCTGGTTTTGTGCCCTCTCCCATCTGTAGGATGGTACACCAGGGTGTATCTACTTTATTATCTAAAAACCTTCTATTTAAAGATTTGACACAGCTTTTATACAAGGTTTTTCCAGAGGCCGGCTCTGAACCCAATAGTGACACATCTTCAGAATACAAAAAAACACCCTTGCACTCTTCTAAATCAGGTGATAACAGCAGATTAGGAAATGGATCTCTGCAGTTCGGAATAATCAATCCCCCAGAATAGTCCTCCAGCATTTTACGTTCTTCTGTTGTAAGATCAGATCTCCACTTTTCAAGGAGTTTGGCCACCACACGTGTTGATCGGACGCCCAGATGTTCAGCTACCAAATCAACATTCTTAAAGTCTGTTCCTGCAAGCTGTACGAGATGTCCAAGGGTTAACACACCAGAACGGAGTAAAATTCCTTCAAGTGCTGGGAAAGGTCCTTCACTTGATATATCCAAGCGTGAACCGTGAATCAAAGGTTCTTGAAGCATCCAGTACAAGGAACCTGTGTTACTCAGTCTTTGCACTATAAACAAAGTCCAGACTTTAAAAAAATTACGATAAAAACTAGGTAACTTGGACAAGTCCATCTTTTTAGGATTCAACCAGAACAAAGGCTTGTCCAGGCCTAATCCTTCAAAATTCTGCAGAATTGCAAAAGCTATGGATCTCCAGCTTGAATCCACTGGTCCAGTTAAAAGTCTCTGTGCAAATTGGAGTCGGAATGCTGCTGTTCTGCTCTGTAAATGTATGAGTCCATGCCCTCCTTCTTCCTTGGGCAAATACAAAACAGCTTTTGGAACCCAGTGCAACTTATCCCAAAAAAAATCTATTAAAATTGACTGAGTTTTTAACAAAAGATCTAGTGGAGGATCAACACACATTAAGCGATGCCAGAGATAAGATGCTATCAAGTTATTAATAATCAATGTACTATATGACATTTTTGGAAGCAAATATCTCCATTTGTCGAGGCGACCTTTTACTTTTTCAACAACCCCTTCAAAGTTTTTTTGTACAAGCATTTCGCTTCCTAAAAACACTCCAAGGTATTTAAAACCTTCCTTAGTCCAAGTTAAACCATCTGGGAGGTTTGGTTCTCCACTTAACCAGCTCCCAACCAGTATGGCTTCACTTTTAGACCAGTTTACCTTCGCAGAAGAACATATTTTAAAATCCATTAATATTTTGAGCAACAAATCCACATCTTTCTGAGAATTAATTAAAATAACAATATCATCAGCATATGCTGATAGTTTAAGTACATTTGAACAATTTGAAATATACACTCCACGCAAATCTGCTCTTAGCTTGTTTAAAAGGGGCTCTATTGACAAAGCATAGAGCATCCCAGACAAGGCACAGCCTTGCCTAACACCTCTAAAAACTTTAAAAGGAGCGCATAAGTCACCATTAACTTTCAATATACTTTCAACATCACAGTACAAAACCTTTATCATAGAAACAAAATCAGGATTAAAACCAAATGCTGCTAAAACATTCCATAAATAATTATGCTCAACTCGATCGAAAGCCTTTTCCTGATCTATTGACACTAGACCAAAATCTAAATTGAGACTTTTACCCAAATCCAAAACGTCCCTAATAAATGAAATGTTATCAGAAATTCGCCTACCAGGTACACAATAGGTCTGGTCAGGATGGATTACTTGTTCCAAAATTTCACCCAATCTATTTGCCAAAACCTTGGAGAGCAATTTGTAATCACTGCACAGCAAACTCACGGGTCTCCAGTTTTTAATATTTTTTAATTCAGATCTCCCTTCTTAGGCAACAGAGTGAGAACCGCTCTACGGCAACTTATGGGTAGCCGCCCATTGGCTAAACTTTCCCCAAGCACCTCCAGCAGATCCAGACCCACCTCTGGCCAGAAGGACTTGTAGAAATCCACTGGTAGTCCATCGACTCCAGGCGCTTTGCCACACTCCATACCTTGGAGAGCTCTTTCCAACTCCTCCAGAGTTAAAGCTTTGCCGAGTCCAGCATTAGCTTCTTCAGATAACTGAGGTAAATTATTAAGAAAAACATTACCATCAGTTTGTTCATGTGTGAGTTCACTTTTGTAAAGTTCTTCATAAAAACGAATTGCTCTTCTTCGAATGTTGGACGGATGACGGTGTGAGTATCGCGAGACTCGAGCAGAGGTGAGGTGAGATCGAACATGGCGGCGCACAGCAGTTGTTGACAAACTCCACAGGACGAGTTTAACACTTTGAGATTTAAAACTTATTTTTTCTTTTGGATTAAAACAAATTAACATTGCATCAATTATACGTTCCACAATTCAACTGTACACTGGATGATTTAACGGACTTTGAGATCTTTATCGATGACTACTATCACTACATTCATCCAACCATGGATACCGACGCACTCAAACCAGATAATACCGACGCACTCAAACAAGATTCCAAAAGAAGAAAGAGAGACTCCGCAACGGACACAGATGACCTGCGCACCACCGAAGTTGAGGTTAGTGTGCTGGCTAGCATCAATAAGAAACTGGACATACTGGTCACAATTCATGAGGAGTTAAAAGATATGCGGAAAAGCCTTGAATTTGCTCACAATCAAATCGAAACACTACAACAATCAAATCAAGAGCTTCAAACGTCAATAACAACACTCACCCAGCAAATGCAAAATATCACTGCAGAAAACAAACAGATGAAAGGAACAATTCTTGACATCCAAACACGCTCGATACGCGATAACCTCATCTTCTCAGGCATTCCAGAAACATCACCCGATAACCCAGAGTTACAGATTCAAAACTTCATGCACTCTCAACTCAAATTACCCGCTGACGTCGTTCAAAATATTACCTTCCATCGAGTTCATCGTCTCGGCAAACAACTGCAGGACAAAACTCGTCCCATCATTGTAAAATTTTAACACTATCAACAAAAGGAACTGGTTAAAAGCAAAGGAAAACTACTCAAGGACACTCATTTTGGAATGAATGATCAATACCCACGAGAAATAAACGAACGAAGAAAAGTTCTCTATCCCATATTAAAAGAAAACCGGAAAAACAACATACGTGCAGTATTGGCAGTTGATAAACTCTACATAAATGGACAATTATTCCGAAGTAAAAAAAAAACACCATGGCTCTTCTGAATAATTCTCTCCCACACCTCTGAAAATGTAAATCTGCGCTCATACTATCTCTTTTGATTAGCAGCCTGTCTCCTTCTCTCGCTCTCTCTCTCCGTCCTGCCCTCCTTTCAATCACTGATAAGGCATGTGCCTTTCTTTGTATATTGAGTATTTATGTCTTGATTCTATGTTTGTCTTTGTCTATATGTGTAAAGTACTCTTGTCCAGTGTCTGTTTGTTAGTTTTGTATTTATGTTTAACACCACTACTACCTTTAAGCTTAATCCCAAGTAAAACCAAGCCCCCCTCAATCTTTCTCTCCCCCTCCTCATTCCATTTTTCTCTTCATCACTACATATGGCTCTTAAGCCATATATACGTGCTAGCCCACCATTTAGATATACCTGACATACACACATGCAATCACTTAAATTGATAACATGGAATGTACGCGGCTTTCGTAACCAAACCAAAAGACTTAAAGTAATTAATCATCTAACAAAATTGGGGGCTGATGTTTGCTTCCTTCAAGAAACACACTTAACAGACACAGATTTGCAACACCTTAATTTTAAACAATTTGACAAAATATTTTCTTCAACATATAATAGCAAACAAAGAGGTGTTTCTATTTTAATACATAGAGACATTCATTTCTCACTAAAACAATCTATTATGGATCCAGATGGTAGATTCATCATCATTACTGTAATTCTAAATCATACAACATTTACATTGGCAAACATTTATGGCCCTAACAATGATGATCCTTCTTTCTTCCACAATCTCTTTTCCATACTATCAAATTCAAACAACCTTATCATAGCCGGAGACTTTAATACAGTCAGCAATTTAAGAAACTGGCACTCCACTGACATAATAAAGCAATATATGGAGGACTATGGCCTTGGCAACAGTTGGAGAATGAGGAACCCTTCTCTAAGGGAATATTCATATTTTTCTACAGTCCATCAATGTTCATCTAGAATCGACTTGTTTCTTATCAGCAATTCGTTAATAACTAAGATATCAGATAACACAATCCATCCAATTGTAATCAGTGATCATGCTCCTATCTCTCTGTCTATAAATATTCAAACATATGCTAAAACTTCAACTATATGGCGCTTCAATACCTCATTATTAGAAGACCCCAATTTTACAACCCTGATAAGGCGAGAGTGGGCATTCTTTTTGGAGATGAACGACTCTCCAGACACGTCACCTTCACTGTTATGGGAAACTGGGAAGGCCGTAATCAGAGGAAAAATTATATCATACTCTTCATATAGGAAAAAACAGCAACAACAATTGGAAAATATATTAGAGCAGAAAATCAAATTTCTAACAAATGAAATATCTCGCAATCCCAGTGAACCAAAACAGAGAGAATTAAAGGATCTTAAAACACAAATTGATGATATCATACAGAAAAAAACACAATTTCAAATTCAGCAACTGAAATGTAATGGTTTTCAATATAGTAATAAAGCTAACAGTAAATATTTAGCAAATTTACTACAACATAAGAAAGAGAAATCAATCATCCCAGCCATCTTAGACGACACCGGAAACATTAATCAAAACCCACATGATATAAATAACACATTTCGGAATTTCTACAGCAACCTCTATTCCCCCACTCACCAACCTACTCAATCAGAAATCGACACTTTCTTGAACAGTCTGACATTGCCAAAATTAACTGCAGAACAAACCAACATTCTAGACGCACCCCTTAGCCTTAATGAACTTATTAAAGCACTCAATAAAATTCCTAGCAATAAATCTCCCGGGCCAGATGGATTACCAGCTGAATTCTACCAACACTTTTGGGACATATTATCACTAGAGGATGGATACCCGACCCGAGCCCGACGGGACCCGCCGGTACCCGACGGGCCGGGCCGGGTTCGGACAGATATTTAGAAATGATGTTCGGGTTCGGGTCGGGCTCGGTCACATCAGCGCGATAAGGCATTGAACATTTTAAATTTAAAACAGCGTATGTAGGTAGCCGATGTGCCTGATGCTTTCACTTGATGCAAACGTTCGTTTTTGTGATTAAAATGCATGTAAAATATTACCATCCGTCTTCCTGTGTGCGGACATTTGTTTATGTAGCCGTGACAACGAAACGCGTGCATAATATGCGCGCGCCAGGTGTTAAGAGCGCTTGTTGCTCCGCGCGCTGATGCGCTTGTCCTGTTGACATTTCCGATTGCCTTCCTACAGTTGCTTAATAAAAGCGGGCTTTCCACACAAACAAATGTACAATTGTCATTAGTATGAGAAAAAAATGGGATTTTAACTGTCGGGCTCGGGTCGGGCTCGAACATAAATATCTTGATGCCTGTCGGGCTCGGGTCGGGTTCGGTTACTGCTCTGTCGGACGCGGGCCGGGCTCGGACTGAAAAAGTCTGCCCGATCCGCACTCTAATTATCACCACTATTTAATAGGGTAATTATAGAAATTAAATCATCATCTATACCCACACACATGAATACAGCAGCCATGACATTACTGCTAAAACCCAACAAAGATCCATCTCACCCTTCTAGCTACCGACCTCTCTCACTATTGAATACTGACTTAAAAATTATCACCAAAGCACTAGCAACCAGAATAGAAACAGTCACCCCCATACTCATTCATCCAGATCAGACAGGCTTCATAAAGAATAGACACGCCACAGATAATGTCCGCAGACTTTTTAATCTATTTAATATAGCACAAGAAAGACAACAAAAAACCATTATCATTTCACTTGATGCAGAAAAAGCTTTTGATAAGGTAAACTGGTCTTTTTTATTCAATACACTCAACAAGTTCGGTTTTGGAGAGTCGTTCATTCACTGGATTAAAATACTGTACACATCACCCAGGGCCACCATCACCACTAACGGAATTACTTCACAGAGTTTCACACTGCATCAGGGCACCAGACAGGGATGCCCACTCTCGCCTTCTCTCTTTGCCATTTTCATTAAACCACTCGCAGCAGCAATACGACAAAACATCATAATCAAAGGAATTCAGGTAGACAACGTACAACACAAAATCAGTTTATATGCAGATGATCTTTTACTTTATTTACAGAACCCACGAGTATCACTTCAAGAAACGTTCAATATCATCAACAAATTCTCCCTTGTCTCGCATTATACTATTAACTGGAACAAGTCGATTTTACTACCAATTTCAGGTGATGCATGGGATTCTGGAGCTCAGGATACACCCCTCCATCTTCACACAGGCAACATCAAGTACCTAGGGATTCAGATTTCCCCCAGGCTGTCAGAGCTTTTCATCCTCAACTACACTCCACTTCTAAAGAAAATTGAAGACGAATATAAACGTTGGTCAAAACACCCACTCACACTCATCGGAAGAATAGCTGCAGTGAAAATGAAAATTCTACCCCAAATTAACTACCTTTTTTCTATGATCCCCATCACTCCTACAGATACATGGTTCAAAACTTTTAATTCATTAACAACACAATTTTATTGGAAAAACAAAAAACCTAGAATATCACTCTTAACACTACAAAATAAAAAATCACATGGGGGGCTTGAGGCACCAAACTTCCATCACTACTTCCTGGCAAATCAATTACAGTACCTAGTTAAATGGATCAATATACACAAATGTAATCTCCCGTGGCTGGAATTGGAACAAAACCAATGCACAAATATTTCAGTTGCAGACCTCCCCTTCCTCTCACAATTAATCAAGAAATCCAATTTTTGCCAACGCATTACCATCCATTCAACTCTGACAGCCTGGTGGAAAACGAACCAAATCACAAAATCATCATTACAATTAAACAAGTTCACCCCACTCTGGCACAACCCAGAATTTATGATACAGAATAAACCTCTCTATTTTTCCATTTGGGCACAAAATGGAATCACACATCTTCACCACTTATTTGAGAACCACTATTTCATGTCATTTAACACACTCACACAGAAATACGGGGTTGGGAGAGAACAATTCCTTCAATATCAACAACTTAAACTTCAAATTAAAGATAAAATCACACTTACCAACAATACATTACAGCCTTCTCAGCTTATAGAAGACCTTATGAAAGTTAATAACTTAAAAAAATTAACTTCTCAGCTATATACAATGATTTCCAACCAAAACACAACAATAACACTCCCAATAACCAAGTGGGAAACCGACTTGACTGTCTCTTCCAACCCTGAGTACTGGGAACAAATCTGTAGGAACATATTTTTCATGACCGATAACACAAATCTGCAGCTTATACAATATAAAGTCATTCACAGAACTTACATCACTCAAAGTAAAATGTTCAAAATGGGCCTAGACAATACCGATATTTGTTCACAATGCACTTTAGGTCACACAGACGACTATTTACACGCCATGTGGCACTGCCAACCAGTTCATTCTTTTTGGATTACAGTCACTGAGACACTTTCCACTATCTTGAGCCACAGAATCCCATCGTCACCATCACTTTGTATCATAGGCGACTTCTCTGATATCTATATCCCAAAAAACAAAAACAAAACAAAGAATGTCAGAAGGGTCCGACAACAAGGCTCCAGCTTCTGAGCGTAAGGCATGAATAACCCTTCTCTGCCCATTTTTTTTCTCCAAATTAAAGAAAAATTTTGGGGGTGCATCCATCAATTCTACGCTTTGAAAACGTGATCTGACCAGAGCTCCTTGTGTAACTGTGTCTAGAAGTTCCGCTAACAAATTTTTCTTTTTATTAAAAGTTTCGTAATGGGTAAAATTTCCTGTACTATCAGCAATCCCCTGAAGTTCTATTAATTCGTTCTCTATCGTTTTCATTGAACAGGTTATGTCTCTTGTGAAGTTGCAAGTATATTGTTGGCATAACTGTTTAATTTGTACTTTTGCAATGTCCCACCACTGCTGCAAGGACTTGAAAGAAGATTTAGTTTTTCTAAAAATATTCCAAAAATCCTTAAAAATATCTTTAAAATGGTTATCACATAGTAAAATATTATTAAAATGCCAGTAAGCACTTGTTGGCTTAATGGAGCTCAAAGACACAACACACTGTATCAAGCAATGATCAGAAAAGCTTACTGGAACAATTGAACAGCTTCTGAAAAAACTAAGCTGGTGTTTGAAACCATAAAACCTATCCAACCTTGCTAAAGAAATTAAGTTATCATAAGCATGAGTCCATGTGTATTGCCTCTGATTACCGTGAAAATTTCTCCAAACATCAACAATCTCATGTGATTTCAATAACTGAACGAGCCGCTTTCGTGAAAGCATATGCGGTTCCACATGATTCCTATCTAAAATATGCTCAGTGCAATTAAAATCCCCTCCTAGAAATAATAAATCCTCAGGATTGCAATTACATAAAACATCACTCAGTGTATCAAGAAAAATCATTCTTTCCAATGCATTATTTGGGACATACACACAAATAAAAACAAAAGAACGATTTTCAAAGCAAGCTGTAACTTTTAAAAGTCTACCTTTTATAATTTCATCTGCCTGATAAGAACAAGGAATAAAATTCTTAGAGAATAAAATGGCAACTCCCCCACTGTTTGTGGTCAAATGACTTAAAACAGATAAACCATCAAATTCTCTTGCCCAATCGGAAGAATTTAATACATTTGTATGTGTTTCTTGAGCAAACAAAACATCAATTTTCTTCTGTTTTATTGTTTCAAATCATTTAAATCTTTTCCTTATATCTCTTGCCCCATTTATATTTAAAGAAGAAAAGCAAATGTCTCCCATAAATGTGAAGAGAGATAACCATAGCAGGCACAACCAAACGAAACCACACAGAGGATGATAGTTAATAGTTACGTTTTATCATTACTAACATTGAGTCCAGGTTGTGTATTAAGTTTTGCAAGAATTTTCTTCAGATGATACACTTCCTGGTTAGAGAACCCTCCATCAGTCTTAAAAGCCTTTGCTTTTTCAATAAACTGTAACACATCGGGGAAATATTCTTCAACACGAACTTTTCTCACATTTAAGAAAAGATTTAATATCTTCTGCACTGTAAGACCGACTGGAAAATCCACTCTGAGGTAAACTGCATGAAACACTGCATTCAGAAAAATCGCTTTCACTCTCTGTATCAGTCTGACTCTGAGTTATGTCACAATCATCCATAATTTTCGCTTGTTTACCAACATCATGACGTTGTTTTAGTCTTCTCTTTTGAGGTGTTTTAAAAGCACCATCTTCAAAATTAATCACAGAACAGCGATCCTCCTCTACACCGGCTAAAAGCTGCTCAACTGCAGTGGCCGAGCCGTCGCTGTTCTGCGACTCGTTCGCCTGACCTGCTACCTGATCACTCACCGCGGATACTTTATCTTTCTCCGCCTCAGCGGCCCCTACACTCTTCCCTTCAGCAGTCTTATCTACCAGCACTACCTCAGTTACTCTTTCAACGTCTGTTACTACTTTTTGAGCCATACTAGTTCCAGGCACCTCAGCATCCGTAGGTAATACAGCGGCAACATTCTGCATTTCCTCGTCACGAACACCGTTATTTTCCCCATCAATCGGCGGAGGATTCCTATCGGTCTTATTCAGTTTAACTGGGCAAGCGCGGATAAGATGCCCTGTTTCACCACAACCGAAACATTTTATAGTATTTGTTGTGATGAAAATGACATAATTAAACTCATCATGACGAAAATTTAAAGACAGATCTAATTCGTCCAGGTTGTCCTGAAGAACCATATAGACATAACGCCTAAATGACACAATATGCTTCAAAAGTGGTGACTTGCACCCTATTGGAATCATTTTTATAGGGGAAACCAATTTGCCATAACGAGAGAGCATTCTGGTCAAAATTTCGTTTGAAATAAAAGGCGGCACATTAGAAAGAGTCACTTTTTTCGAAGGAGTAGAAAGAGGGAGCACTTGGGTAAAAATTCCATTAAGCACTACTCCAATTTCTACCAACTGGTTCGCGAAATCAATTGTCTTTGCAAACACAACAATAGCGCTGTTCATGCGAGACGCAGACAGAATGTTCTCCGGCCCGATCACTTCTCCAACAGCCAAGCTACAATCTTCTATACTAACCGCTGAGTCTATTTTTACACCGTGGCGGCGCGTCAAAAAATCAAAACTCCCGCCGCTCCCTGGGCCAGCCATGCTCCCAGTACAAAACTGGGAGCAGACGCCCTAGAAAGTTTAACACCTCCTTACCCTCCCACCTAAATAAATAAACCAAACCTAAAAATAATCACCCCAAAAAAAAAGAAAAGAAAAAGAAAGAAAGATAGAAAAAAAGAAAGGAAAAAAGAGATCACTCTACCTTACACACACGGCAAACACTCAGCTCACACTCAACGCTCCGCCCACTCACTCAGCACATGCGCACAGAGAGAGAGAGAGAGAGAGAGGGAGAGGGGGAGAGAGAGAGAGAGAGAGAGAGAGAGAGAGAGAGAGAGAGAGAGAGAGAGAGAGAGAGAGAGAGAGAGAGGGAGAGGGGAGAGGGGAGGGAGAGGAGAGAGAGAGAGAGAGAGAGAGAGAGAGAGAGAGAGAGGGAGAGGGGGAGGGAGAGGGGGGAGAGGGGGAGGGAGAGGGAGAGAGAGAGAGAGAGAGAGAGAGAGAGAGAGACTTTGACTTTTAGGTCTTCTTTAATTATTCAATAACATAAAAGACCTATTTTAAAAAATAATCCAATTACAGCATTAATTTTCCACACAACAGATGAAAGAATAATAATAAAAAAATAAATAAAATAAAAACATACAATAAAAATCACTCCTGAACACTCATAAATGACATACAAAACCTCCCTGATCATCAGCTTCACATATAAAACCATCAACTCCCCACACATGAAAAAAAGAATCAACATCATTGATGAGGCTAAAATACGCATACTCCATCGTTAATCTCTTCGTTATAAAACCTCTCATCATCAAAACAGTGTCCACGCTTTCCCTCCCTTCTACTTTATTCCTTCTTGTACACCAAATTGCCAACTTTGCTGCACCAAACAAGAAATTTAATAAAATCACTTTGGATTTATGTTTTGTTGAATATTTGGGACCAAAAATAAACAATTCTTGATTAAACCTTCCCACAAGCTGCATACTCCAGCTTTCCATTAAACCCAGAATTTGATCTAAACGTGGACACTCAATAAAAAGATGAAAAACAGTTTCAGACACCCCACAAAAAGGACAACCCTCATCGTCTGAGACATTAAGGAGTGCTTTGTGTCTATTCGTACCTAAAATCCCATGCACAATTCTCCACTGAAGATCCCCCACCCTCTTTTCAATGGGGCTTTTGTACATGGACCGCCAGCTACCTCTCGGGGAAGAGCCTGAATCAAACACCATTGTCCATTTGGTAGCTTTTACATCCTTAAGATGTTGAAAATGTATGGTTTTTACACAAGCTCTGTAAAGTGTTACTCTGCTCAAAATACTAAAGCTATTCAGTTCTGGTATATCCATAGAAAGCAACTTTCTGCCATCTTCCTGCCAGTCTTCTCTTTTTATGGAAGCGTGCAGCTCAGGAAAAAGGGCATTATCTCCAGCATCACAGTTCTCCACCGGATAAACTTTCATGAAATCCCTTATAGAAACAGGGAGGGCCTCCTCAAGATCATCCAGCATCCTCTTGATAAAACGTTCAGACCTGAAGCCCAACTTTTGTGCCAACTCCTCTACAGAAATCCAGCTCAGTCCCCTGCGTAGGTGGCATATTTTGGAGACTCCAGCCTTCAACATTGCTGACCGAACAGAAACAGAGCTCAACAACTCAACAGAGATAAGTGGATTGAAAAACAAAGGCTCTTCATACACCCACTGATTGGATCCTTCCCTTTCTCTTGAAAATGATAGAGTCTTCCAAGCTTGCAAAACACGCCAATCCTTCCAATGCAAGTCCATCCAAGGACATGACAAACAATTGCTTGTCCAACCCCATTCTTCTGGTTTTTTGCAACAAAGCACATGCTACGTCCATCCACTGCTGATGCTGATAATATAAAAGACGTTGTGCCACTTGCAGACGGAAAACAGCAATCCTGGAACAAATGTCAATTAATCCTTGACCTCCCTCATGAGTTGGAAGGTATAGGACAGCAGCTTTTAGCCAGTGTTGTCCTGACCAGAAGAATTTTACAAGAGTCTTTTGAATTTCTTCAATTATTTTTTTTGGAGGATCCAAAACCATCATCTTATGCCAAAGGGTGGAAGCTATAAGATTGTTGGCTATCAGGACTCTTCCCCTATAAGATAGCTGGGGTAGCAGCCATCGCCATTTAGATAACTTTGCAAGCACTGCCTCTACTAATCCCTCCCAATTCTTCATCCTACATTCATCTTTACCAAGATACACTCCTAAGAATTTAAACCCAGACTTTCCCCATTTAACATTTTCTGGTAATTCAGGTAAAGAGTTTCCTTCAGACCCACACCATAACGCCTCTGTTTTTTGCCAATTAAGTTTAGCGGATGATGCTCCTTCATAAACCTTTAGAGCTTCCTTTATTACTTGGACATCATGCGTATTCCTAACCATAACAGTTATATCGTCAGCATAAGCTGAAAGTTTAATAGCTTCAGCTTTTGACTTATTACTTACTAGAATACCCGTCAATTTAATTCTTAATAAACAAAGTAGAGGCTCTATTGCCAAGGTATATAACTGACCCGACATCGGGCACCCTTGCCTTATCCCTCTTTTCATTTGAATTGGTACACTTAAACCTCCTCCTATTTTAACCATGCTTACAGCATCAGTATACAGTATTCTTATCCATGATAGAAAATGTTCTCCAAACCCATAACACTTAAGAACCTTAAAAAGATAGTGATGATCTACACGATCAAAGGCTTTCTCCTGATCAAGAGAAAGCAAACCAAAATCGACATTATATATTCCAGCATAATCCATAATATCTCTCATTAAAAACAAATTATCATAAATAGACCTCTTTGGTATACAATATGTTTGGTCTTTTTGTACTAATACATCAAGAACACCTTTAAATCTATTTGCCAAACATTTTGATAATATTTTATAATCAGAACATAAAACAGCTACTGGTCTCCAGTTTTTTAGCAGACAAAGATCTCCCTTCTTTGGGATCAAGGAGAGCACTGCTCGTTGGCAACTTTTTGGTAAAACCTCAGCTTTATAGCTTTCTTGTAAAACTTTAAAAAAGTCTTTTCCGATTATTCTCCAAAAAGTTTTAAAAATTCTGCTGGTAATCCATCGATTCCTGGTGCACGACCAGATGAAAGTTGATTCACTGCTCTTGTAACTTCCTCAAATGTCAGATCAGAGTCTAATTTCTTTACATTTTCTTCATCCAGCACAGGCAAGTTATTAAAAAGTTCATCAGCAACATCATTTCCTGTGCACTCTTCAGCATATAAGTCCACATAGAAATTAACAGCAAGTCTCCTCATTTCCAAAGGATCTGATGTAACATTCCCATCAGGTGTCCGTAATGCATGCATATAATTGGTATGAATACACTTCTTATTCAAATTAAAAAAGAATTTCGTGGGAGCATCCATATCATGTAATGAAACAAAATGTGATTTTACAAGCGCTTTTTTTACCTTTTCATTTAACATATTACTTAGCTCTTGTCTCTTCTGACTAAGAACATCTTGTAAATTTACATCATTTTGATCAATTAACATATTTTGAATAATTAAAATATCTTTCTCTAATTTTGCCATTCCATGTTTAATTTGACAGGAAGTATGTGCCATAAATTGTTGACAGAAAAGCTTAATCTGCGTTTTCCCTAGCTTCCCACCACTGAAGCAGATTTTCATAATCATTTTTTTCTTCAACCCAACAATTCCAAAACATTTTAAAATTCTCATAGAAATTAACATCATGAATTAATTTAATATCAAAACGCCAATAAAAGAATTGCGGTTTTGTTTCTGATAACACAACATTCATTAAAATGAGCTGATGATCAGAAATAATACAGGGTGTGATATATGCACCTATCACTCTATTACACTGATTCTTATGTAGATAGAAACGATCCAGACGTGCCGCACTAACTCTACCCACTGCCACAGAGAGAGGGAGAGGGGGAGGGAGAGAGAGAGAGAGAGAGAGAGAGAGAGAGGGAGAGGGGGAGGGAGAGAGAGAGAGAGGGAGAGAGAGAGAGAGAGAGAGAGAGGGAGAGGGGGAGGGGAGGGAGAGAGAGAGACAGAGAGAGGGAGAGAGAGAGAGAGAGAGAGGGAGAGAGAGAGAGAGAGAGAGAGAGAGAGAGAGAGAGAGAGAGGGAGAGAGAGAGAGAGGGAGGGAGAGAGAGATTTTGATTTTGAAAAAACCTTTATTTACATCATCACAATTTTACCTTACAAAAGGAAACTAAAAACAAAAAAATAGATCATCATCAACAATTGTACACAAAACCTCACAGCTACACCATTTCAAACCAAATGTAGCAAGATCACACATAGCTTTGTAAAATCTAAAATCAATCAAAATTCTTGCTCTAAGTAGAGACTTAAAAACAACAACAACATCATCACTGCTTTTTTTGTTCTATTTTGCTCTTTCTACTCATGTAGATCGCCATTTTCGCCTGCCCAAGAATAAAATTCAACAATTGAAACGTAACACGCTTTTTTTGTGCATATTTAAAACCAAAAATAAAAGTCTCGGGACAAAAACACTCATTAAACTTATTACACAAACTTCCACCATTACAAGCAACGGTTTAAGTCTGAGGCATTGCATAAAAGCATGAAACACAGTCTCTTTTTGAGGACAAAAAGGACAACCAGAGTTATTCTTATCATCCAAAATTGAAACAAAAGAATTTACCGCAATTGCCCCATACAGGATTCTCCACTGCAAGTCCCCTGTTCTTTTTGATAATGGTGGCTTGTATAAAACTCTCCATTCGGGTCTTACATCATCACCTACTTTTAAAACAGAACGCCAAGGGGTATCAACTCTTTTATCAAGTGTTTTTCTGTTAAGAATGAGCACACACATTTTATACAACTCTTTCCCCACACATGAAAAAAAATCAACAGATGAAAACTTATTTTGTTGAAAGAAACACCCTGAATACTCTTCAACATTTGGTTGAATTAACAAACACGGAAAAGGATCTTCACTGTCAGCGACATAAGTCCCTGAAAACAAATCCTCTAACATCATTGTTTCTTCATCCGTAAAACATTATTTTAACTTATTCACAAATCGAGTCACTGAACGAACAGATCTGATTCCCAATTTTACAGTAACAGCTTCTACATTCTTAAAATGAGGTCCAGTTAAGCCCAGTAATTGTTTTAAAACAAAAATTCCTGAGTTTTGTAAAATCTTATTGAATCCAGGTAAAAAATTGGACGCAGACAGATCCAGTCTTGCATTACAAATCAAAGGTTCATTAAGCAACCAAAAAATAGAATGAAAATTTTCAGTCCTTTGAATATGAAAAAAACTCCAGATCTTGAAAAGCTGCTGATAAAAAGATGACAATTTCGAAAGATCCAAACACTTAGGGTCCATTAAAAAAAGAGATTTATCCATTCCAAGGTTTCCAACAGTCCTTAGTAAAACACAACTGATCGCCCTCCAACTGACATTCATAGGTCCATCAAGAAGTCTTTGTAAAAAATACAGCCGGAAAGCTGCAATCCTGCTCTGGAGGTGAATCAAACCTTGGCCTCCTTCTTCTTTGGGCAAAAATAAAATACTCTGCGGAACCCAATGAAGCTTGTCCCAAAAGAAGTCAACAAAGACCGCTTGAATCTCGGCTAGCAATTTCACTGGAGGATCAATACAAACCAATCTGTGCCATAAGAGTGAAGCGACCAAATTATTTACAATAAGTGTTCTTCCCCTATAAGACAAGTTGGGTAGAATCCACTTCCATTTGTCTAAACGACCTTTCACTTTTTGTAATAAACCATCCCAATTTTTTTGCAAAATATTATCATCTCCTAAAAAAACTCCAAGATATTTCAAACCCACCTATTCCAACACAGACCTTCAGGAAGAATTGGTTTCCCTTCATTCCAATCCCCTAATAAAAAAGCCTCACTTTTTTTCCAATTTACTTTTGCCGAAGACCATTTTCCAAAGTCTTCTATCAATCTAGATAAAACATTTATGTCGCTTTGTTTATTAATCACTATTATAAGGTCGTCGGCATAAGCTGATATGCAAAAATTAACATTACAAAGTGGTACCCGTAAACCATCCAACTTCTTCCTGATTGTTTGTAGAAGTGGTTCAATAACAAGAGAATATAACATTCCTGATAGAGAACAACCTTGTCTAATACCCCTACTGACCTCGAATGGAGCACATAAGCCACTATTAAACTTAATAATACTCTCAATGTCACTATAAAGAATTTTAATCATGTTTAAAAACTTCTCATTAAAACCAAAAGCCTCTAAAACGTCCCATAAATAAGCATGCTCAACCCGGTCGAGAAGCTTTCTCTTGGTCTAAAGACAACAAACCACATTTGATATTAAATAATTTGGAAACTTGTATAACATCTCTAATTAAAGAAATATTGTCAAAGATTGACCTGTTTGGGATGCAATAAGATTGATCTAGATGGATCACCTGTCCTATTACTTTAGTCAATCTATTAGCTAAAGTTTTAGAAAGTAATTTATAATCACTGCACAGAAGTGATACCGGCCTCCAGTTCTTAATCTCAGTGAGATCTCCTTTTTTCGGAAGAAGAGTAACTACTGCCCTTCGGCAGCTCAACGGCAGCCCACCCTTCAGCAAGCTGTCATTGAACACCTCTAGCAGGTCACCTCCCAACTCCGACCAAAAAGCTTTCAGAAAATCCACTGGAAGCCCATCTACTCCCGGAGCTTTCCCAGACTCCATATCTTGGAGTGCCTTATAGAGCTCTCCCAGAGTTAGGCCACATTCCAGTTCCTCATTGGACTCTTCTGAGATTTTAGGTAGATCCTCCAAAAAAGGGGATTTCCCCCCCTTTTCTGGCTCAAGTTCACTTTTGTACAGGGACTGATAAAACCGCCTTGTTACCTCACGCATCTGTCTGGGATCAGATAACAAAGTACCATTCTCAGAACGCAGAGCATGGATTAACCGTTTTTGCCCATTTTTTTTCTCATGACCAAAGAAATATTTGGAAGGTGCATCCATTTGATCAATATTTAAAAAATGAGCACGAACTAATGCTCCTTGTGCTTTATGTTCTAACAACTCCTTAAGTTCAGTTTTTTTTCCTTAAAAGGGTTTCCATAAAATTACTATCACTTGAGGTTTGAGACAACTTTTGTAAATCCATCAAATCTTTTTCAAGCATTTCTAAAGAACGATTCAATTCTTTTGTGACATTTTGAGTATATTGTTGTGTGAATTGTTTTATCTGCACCTTGCCGTAATCCCACCATTGTTGTATAGATTTAAAAGAAGATTTCTCTTCTTTAAAACCTTCCAGAAAAATTTAAACGATTCAGTAAATAATTTATCATTTAAAAGACTCGTATTAAAATGCCAATATGCACTTTTAGATTTCACTGATTTTAAGATAAATTTACAACTGACCATATTATGATCAGTAAAAGACAAAGGTGTGATAAAACATTTATTAAACACATTCAAATGATGTTTAAAAACATAAAATCTATCTAACCTAGCTAATGATATACGATTATCGCGCACATGAGCCCATGTGTATTGCTTTTCATTATCATTCATAATCCTCCAAATGTCACATAAATCATATTTCTCAATCAAATGAATTAAACGTTTGCGCGAAGCCATATGAGGTTCAACATGATTCCGGTCTATATTAAGTTCAGTGCAATTAAAATCACCCCCCACAAATAGAAAATCTTCAGTACAACAATTTTTAAGCGTTGAACAAAGAGTATCTAAAAACAGTAACCTTTCTATAGGTGCCGTTGGAGTGTAAACACAAATAAAAACAAATACAAAATTTTCATAAACAGCTCTGACTTTTAACATTCTACCTTTCACAATTTCATCTACATCATACGAGATCGGTTTAAAATTCTTACTAAATAAAACCGCAACTCCACCACTCACATTTGAATAATGACTTAATACAGATATTCCACTAAATTCCTTCATCCAGTCAACCACATTATCTATACTACTATGAGTTTCTTGTAAAAAAGCTATGTCTATGTTTTTCTGTACCATTTCCTCAAAAATCTGTGCTCTTTTTTTAGAATTCCTTGCCCCATTAACATTCATAGACGCAATATGTACTTCACTCATAATGAAAAAAAAAGAAAAAGAACAACCCCAAATTACCACACAAAAAGAAAAAAACATTATTTTTCTTCATATTCTTATACGGCATCATTATCAAGGGTGCTGCTTATGTTCCTCACAATTTTCTTCAACCTATACACTTCTTTGTTGGTAAAGGAATCACTAGCCATCCAACTTTTTGCTCGATCAACAAATTGTTTCAAGTCAGGAAAATATTCTTTTATTCTTACACCCCTTTTATTTTTTGTTGCCCTGAGGAACAATTTTATGTCTTCAAGACCATAGCTGCGATCAGTAGTTTCACCTTGCGAAAAAACCATACTACATTCAGACGCAGACGAGTCACTGTCACTTTCCGTATCTTGCGTTTCCTCATTTCGTAGTCCAACGGTCTTGCTTACTTTAGCCTCTAGCAACTTATTTTTCATCTTTCTTTTTTGGGGAGTCTTGAAAAATTTTTGCTCTTGCTCTGATGTTATCTGTGCTTCTTCAACTACCATAAACTGATTCTCTTCATTATTTGCACCTTTACCTTCTGAAGAGGAAGCCACCGCGTCTAAGACACTCGAATCATTAATTGTAGGTAGAACGTTAGGATTAAAATCCACTTGCTCACCTGAGAAGAAACTGGTTCAGCCTCAATTTCTACCGTACGATCCACAACATTATTTGCCAAAACCAAGCCTGCTACCTGAGCTTCCACCTCAGGCTCCTTTCCATCTTTTTCTACACTACCTTGTTCAACGTTGTCTTTTCCTTTCCCTCCCTCAGTATTTTTATTTGGACAATTCCGAATTAAATGCCCTGCATTACCACATCCAAAGCATTTGACTTTTCCAGTAGTGACGTAAATAGCATAACTAAAATCGTCAATCCGAAAATTCAAAGTCAGATCCAGATCGGCGTCTTCTGGAATAATCATGTACACAAACCGCCTGAAAGAAACAATGGGCCCTATTTTAACGATCTGAAACGCAAGTGTCAAAGTGCAAAGCGCAAGTAACTTTGTGGGCGGATCCCGGCGCTGTTGCTATTTTCCCAGCGGGATAAATGACTCTTGCGCCCGACGCAAATGTAAAAGGGGTTGGTCTGAAGTAGCTTCATTATTCATAGGTGTGGTTTGGGCGTAACGTGAAATAAACCAATCAGAGCGCCATCTCACATTCCCTTTAAGAGCAGGCGCGCTTGTTCCATGGCGGATTGCTATTATAACGGCGGATTTGCCGGCGCACGCCAGGAGCGGTTCACAGCCGAGGAAACCGACGTTCTCGTCAGGGCTGTAAAACACAGAGAAGTGACATTGGGGATGATGGAGAAACCCACCCAAATTAGGTTCGGTTAAACAGGCGTATAATTTGGGTAAATGTGTAGCCTAATCTAGATTTTTTTTTTTTTTTTATCTAGATAGATCTTTTTCACATCTTCACGGACACAACAATGATTTCCCTCGTGTGTTAATATTTTTCCTTGTAATAATGTATGATTTGCAAAAATGAAAACTGCTGCATCTGTTTATATTAGAGAATCAAAGTGGATGCGCGTTAACATTATGGCCAAGCACGCGCCCTTAAAATACCATATGACTAACGCGCAACGCGCCACTGTCTTTAGACTGTTTTTTTCCTGATCAATGGCGCAATTGCTTTCTAAAACTGGAAATAGCACCATGGAAGTTTTGCGCCGGAACACGCCTTCTCTTTGCGCTGAACCTCCCCCGCGAGCGCAAGTTCATTCCCTAATTTACCGACGTGCGTCTGTGGAGGGAAAAGTCCGCTGTGCGCGGGTGCAAAATAGGAATGATACATGTGTCGGTGTTCAAAGTCAATTGCGCTGGGTGCAAGATAGGGCCCAATGTGTTTCAATAAAGGCGACTCGCTACTGATCGGAATCTTTTTTATGCGGACACCAACTTTCCATAACGCGTCAAAGCTTGCGTTAGAAAAACATCACTAACAAAAGGTGGTACATTAGATATAATAACCTTTTTCGCTGGTAAAGAAAGTGGGAGAACTGAAATAAATTCGCCATCAATAACAATTCCCCGTTCTACCAACTCATTCGCCTTGTCTACACTATCCAGAAACACCACTGTTGCATTGTTCATTCTGGACGCGGACAAAACACTCGCGTGTCCCACATTTCCCCAATGGCCAAGCAACATTCTTCGACGCTCACCGCCGACGCCACCTTAATCGCATGGCGTCTCGTGAGTGAACTCAAACCCTGTGTTTGCTGGGCCGACATGCCTCCAGATAACGGATCGCACACGGCCCTCAAACTAAACTAACAACACTAATAATAAATCAGACAACAAACAATAAAAATCATAATCATAATCAAACCAACCAAAAAAAAAAGCAAAAAAGAAAGGAGAGAGAAAAAAGAAACTCACTCACATCAGTTCGCACCGCGCTCTCACCGCGGTCACACCGCTCCACACACACTCGCTCAACAATCGCACCGGAAGTGAGAGAGGAGAGGAGAGAGAGAGAGGGAGGAGGGAGGAGAGAGAGAGAGAGGGAGAGGGGGAGGGAGAGAGAGAGACAGAGAGGGAGAGAGAGAGAGAGACAGAGAGAGGGAGAGAGAGAGAGGGGGAGGGAGAGAGAGAGAGAGGGAGAGGGGGAGGGAGAGAGAGAGAAGAGAGAGGGAGAGAGAGAGAGAGGGAGAGAGAGAGAGAGAGGGAGAGGAGAGAGAGAGGATGAGGGGGAGGGGAGAGGGAGAGAGAGAGAGAGAGAGAGAGAGATGAGAGAGAGAGAGAGAGAGGGAGAGAGAGAGAGAGATGAGAGAGGGAGAGAGAGAGAGAGAGAGAGGGAGAGAGAGAGAGAGGAGAGGGAGAGAGAGGAGAAGAGAGAGAGAGAGAGAGAGAGAGAGAGAGAGAGAGAGAGACAAACACACACATACTTTAGAGAAGTTACAATGGACAAGGAAACATGTAACATCAGTTGAAACTCTAATACACACATTAGTGGTTAAAACACACATCTCATAGTCTCTCCCCTTTACATCTGTACAGATCAGATACAACGTCATCAAAATAATTCCAGTTCACATGGCAATGCGGAAGCGATAAATAATTCTGTATTATACATTTTCGGATCGCATTAAAGGTTTTCTATTAGATCGGTGTCATGTTTGCGGGCCGCAAGTTAATAACTAATAATCTTTGCAACGAAAGTGAATCAATCAAAAATAACTTTATTCTCGAGCTGCTGTAAAGCCAACACTCTCTGTTACTGTAATCTCCTGTGATCTCTGTAAAGCTGCTGTGAAACACTCTATATTGTTAAAAGCGCTGTATAAATGAAGGTGACTGGACTTGACATTTGTGGCAGTGCCACAAGTAAATTTACAATGCGAATTTATTACAGAAATTGAATGAGGTAACAGTATACTATATTTAAATGAAAATATAGATATAGTATATATTAAACTCATCTTACACAATGTTTCTGCTTAAGAACATTTATCTTATTTCTAGGATGCTTCCTTTTTTTCTTTTTTTACCGGAAGGTAAGACAAAAATGCAATGGAAAAACAACAACAATGAAGAACAGAATAAGTTGGTGAAACTGAACAAAGCCAGTCAGTTCGGTCAGTAGTGGACTCTGTGGAGATGTGCGAGTCAGTGTCTATAAGCCCAAAGAACACAGAAGCCTGCAGGTGTGTGTGCATGTGCTCAGCTCTTCACAATATTGCCCATATAGTAACAGTGTTCCTTGTCTCTGTCACGATCACACACAAGACGAGAAGACAGATCCAAGTGCAGTAGTTTATTGAAGGGTAATCCGTACTCACAGTCAGTCCAGGCAAGGGTCGAAAGTCCAATAAGGCAATCCAAAACACAAGACACGAACAGTAACAGGCAGGAACAGAAACGGAAGTGTGGGGACATTAACAAGGACTCCGTGACAAACACTGAAACAGACAGGGTATATATACACACAGAACTAACAATGAAACAGGGAACAGCTGGGAACAATGATGACGGGGAACAGCTGAGTGCAGTGAACAGTGATTAGTGCAGACAAGGATTGTGGGGAATGCAGTTCATAATGTGACAGACACCGTGGGGGACGAGGACCTCTAGTGGACACCAGGAATACACAAACCAGACACTGTGACATAATCCCCCCTCTACGGAGCGGCTACCAGACGCTCCAAGACCCACAAAAAAACAAAAACAAAACAAGAGTCCAGGCGGAGGTAGAATGGTGGAGGATCAGGGGGAGGGATGGAGGGCCAGGACCATGAAGGGGAACAGGAACAGGGGATGACAATCTAACCGCCGGCCGTGGCGAAGCAGACAGTCCATCGGGCGGCCAGGGCGGAGACGACAGTCCATCTGGCGGCCAGGGCGGAGACGACAGTCCATCTGGCGGCCAGGGCGGAGGACGACAGTCCATCTGGCGGCCAGGGCGGAGACGACAGTCCATCTGGCGGCCAGGGCGGAGACGACAGTCCATCTGGCGGCCAGGGCGGAGACGACAGTCCATCTGGCGGCCAGGACGGAGACGACAGTCCATCTGGCGGCCAGGGCGGAGAAGACCCCTCGGGCGGCCAGGGCGGTGAAGACCCCTCGGGCGGCCACGGCGGTGAAGACCCCTCGGGGCGGCCAGGGCGGTGAAGACCAAGGCGGAACAGAGACAGACCCTGGCTCAGGAACTGGAACAGACACCACCGGCTCAGGAACTGCAACAGACACCACCGGCTCAGGAACTGCAACAGACACCACCGGCTCAGGAACTGCAACAGACACCACCGGCTCAGGAACTGCAACAGACACCACCGGCTCAGGAACTGCAACAGACACCACCGGCTCAGGAACTGCAACAGACACCACCGGCTCAGGAACTGCAACAGACACCACCGGCTCAGGAACTGCAACAGACACCACCGGCTCAGGAACTGCAACAGACACCACCGGCTCAGGAACTGCAACAGACACCACCGGCTCAGGAACTGCAACAGACACCACCGGCTCAGTAACAACAACAGCAACGGCTCAGGAACAGCAAAAGACACCGGCTCCACCGGCTCAGGAACCAGGGCGAGCAGCTCGGGCGGGGCCGCAGGGCGAGCAGCTCGGGCGGGGCCGGCAGGGCGAGCAGCTCGGCGGGGCCGGCAGGGCGAGCAGCTCGGGCGGGGCCGGCAGGGCGAGCAGCTCGGGCGGGGCCGGCAGGGCGAGCAGCTCGGGCGGGGCCGGCAGGGCGAGCAGCTCGGGCGGGGCCGGCAGGGCGAGCAGCTCGGGCGGGGCCGGCAGGGCGAGCAGCTCGGGCGGGGCCGGCAGGGCGAGCAGCTCGGGCGGGGCCGGCAGGGCGAGCAGCTCGGGCGGGGCGGCAGGGATGGCAGTTACCTCCGGGCTGGTCTCTGGGTTAGCACCCACCAGACGACCCGATGAAGAGGCTCCTCTCCTTCTCCTCCTCCGTCTCCGGACCACCGAAATCCGAACAGCAGACACTGGCTCCGACTCAGGAACAGCAGACACTGGCTCCGACTCAGGAACAGCAGACACTGGCTCCGACTCAGGAACAGCAGACACTGGCTCCGACTCAGGAACAGCAGACACTGGCTCCGACTCAGGAACAGCAGACACTGGCTCCGACTCAGGAACAGCAGACACTGGCTCCGACTCAGGAACAGCAGACACTGGCTCCGACTCAGGAACAGCAGACACTGGCTCCGACTCAGGAACAGCAGACACTGGCTCCGACTCAGGAACAGCAGACACTGGCTCCGACTCAGGAACAGCAGACACTGGCTCCGACTCAGAACAGCAGACACTGGCTCCGACTCAGGAACAGCAGACACTGGCTCCGACTCAGGAACAGCAGACACTGGCTCCGACTCAGGAACAGCAGACACTGGCTCCGACTCAGGAACAGCAGACACTGGCTCCGACTCAGGAACAGCAGACACTGGCTCCGACTCAGGAACAGCAGACACTGGCTCCGACTCAGGAACAGCAGACACTGGCTCCGACTCAGGAACAGCAGACACTGGCTCCGACTCAGGAACAGCAGACACTGGCTCCGACTCAGGAACAGCAGACACTGGCTCCGACCCAGGAACAGCAGACACTGGCTCCGACCCAGGAACAGCAGACACTGGCTCCGACCCAGGAACAGCAGACACTGGCATGTCCAGGATCCGAGCCAGACGCTCCAAATAGTCCAACATACCCTTGGCGGCCCCACAAATGGGCATCTCTAGACCAGTCTCAAACTGGGCAGACGGGACGTGAACAAACTCTGGCTGGGCAGACGGGACGTGAACAAACTCTGGCTGGGCAGACGGGACGTGAACAAACTCTGGCTGGGCAGACGGGACGTGAACAAACTCTGGCTGGGCAGACGGGACGTGAACAAACTCTGGCTGGGCAGACGGGACGTGAACAAACTCTGGCTGGGCAGACGGGACGTGAACAAACTCTGGCTGGGCAGACGGGACGTGAACAAACTCTGGCTGGGCAGACGTGCGTTTTCCCCTTCTCCGCCCGCGATGGCGAGATGGTGGCTCTAATCCGTCCCTCACCAGTCCAGGGACGAAGGGGGGCCAAGGTGGAGGGTGGTGTTGGCCTTGTTCTCGACCACCTCCTCCTCTGTGACCTCCCCGGGTCCCACGAAAAATGGCTAGGCGGGTCCCCTCAAAACAATCCCTCCTCTCCCGCTCGATGGCTGGGGAAGAGAAGTTGGAAAACATACCGCTGGATCCTTGCATTGTGACGGAGTCCTTCTGTCACGATCACACACAAGACGAGAAGACAGATCCAAGTGCAGTAGTTTATTGAAGGGTAATCCGTACTCACAGTCAGTCCAGGCAAGGGTCGAAAGTCCAATAAGGCAATCCAAAACACAAGACACGAACAGTAACAGGCAGGAACAGAAACGGAAGTGTGGGGACATTAACAAGGACTCCGTGACAAACACTGAAACAGACAGGGTATATATACACACAGAACTAACAATGAAACAGGGAACAGCTGGGAACAATGATGACGGGGAACAGCTGAGTGCAGTGAACAGTGATTAGTGCAGACAAGGATTGTGGGGAATGCAGTTCATAATGTGACAGACACCGTGGGGGACGAGGACCTCTAGTGGACACCAGGAATACACAAACCAGACACTGTGACAGTCTCACTCAACCCAAACCCCTATTGCAATAATGACCCGAATCAAAATGACTGAGATAATTGATGTATTAATTGCGGTGTCCGTGCAGGGTGTGTGATATAGTGGTTCCTGGAGCACAACACTACACATTCTGCATGTCTGACACACACATTTAAGGTCTTGAAGTTGCGCTTTGTTTTTGTTTTGTTTTTTTACACCACAAAAATGATCTGCTTAAACACAACCATTCTCACTCCCAAGACATCTAATGTGAGCAGTGCTGGGGTCTCCAGAAGCAGGGTTGGGATCCACTAGATCCACGTCTCTACTTCTCCTACACCAAGGGTCCTCAACTCCGGCCCCTGAGATTCACAAGCTAATCAAGGTCTTCGGGATTGCCAGGAAGTTACAGGCAGGTGTGCTAGATTCGGGTGAGAGGTAAACTCTGCAGGAGAGTGGATCTATATGTCCTATACATATACACAGTCCACACGACAAAATAACTGCATTTACACAAACCATCCAGTTCAAATTCTTTTCCTCAGTAAATTCCTCCTCCCAGACATTTTGAAAGCAAATATGCTTATCCAAAATTTTTAACAGATTTAATTTAGACTTTTGTCTGAAATATAGAAATGGATCAATCCATATCCAAGTACATCAAATATGCTCAATGGAAGCTCAAACATACTTGCATGACACCATAACTGATGCAGCTTTTTCCGGCACATCAAGGAAATACAGTTGAGCTTCATTCTGAACTTCTGACCTGTAATGCTCCTGAATCATAATCATACACTGTTCACTCATTGGCCAGAGGAGCACTGGCCCCCGACTGAGCCTGGGTTCTCCCGAGGTGTTTTCTCCATTCTGTCCCTGATGGAGTTTTGGTTCCTTGCCGCTGTTGCCTTCCTTCTGGCTTGCTTAGTTGGGGACATTTAATATTCAACAATATTATAGATCTGCCTTAAGGTGGACGATGATGAAATTGTTTTTTGTATTATTTTCATGTTATCACTGTGAAGCTGCTTTGATGCAATCTGTATTGTAAAAAGCGCTATATAAATAAAGGTGACTTGACTTCATTTGACTTCCGTTTACCATATTTGATGCAACTCAGTTTGTGTGTGTTATGTGCTGGGTGTCAGTGAAGCCGGAAAAGAGCCAGAATCCACTTTGACAGTCTTGAACACAAAGTGTTGTGGGATGCAGATCTCCTGCAAGATGGTCCTCACAATCTGGAACATGCAGACAAGGCCCTGAAGTGCGCAGAAGCTCCTTAACGATCTGGAACAACCTGGTTGCAAATGTGTCTGTAATGTTTTCTGCCTCACTGGGCCAGAGACAGAACTTGTCTGTGAGAAACACATGGAGTCAAACATGATGGAAATAGACAGAACTATTAGGAATGCATTTATGTTAACAGCTGAATTTGTGTAAACCGGTGTAATACAAATATTTGTTATTAAGAATACTTATTTCTCTGAATAAGCATTAAGTCGTCAAACAAACAAAACCCACCTTGCTATGTGTACTGTGCTAGACTAACTGAGACTTATATACTAACAGACACTTGTATACTGTTGCCCTCTTGTTGGTCTGATGTTTCTATTGCCCTCCTCTCCTCCTTTGGATAAAAGCGTCTGCTAAATTATTAAATGTAAGTTTGTATTTGTTTCTCCAGACCCAGAAGTGATGAACCCTGCATACCACCATAATCCGGTGACTACAGATATATTAACAAAGAACAACAATCTAATTGAATGTTGACTCCAAACGTCCAGTGTTTCCCAGTGAAGGCCAGTGTGATCTCACCCGCTGCAGAAAGATGACGCCCTCCTGAGTCTGCTCGTCTGTGGTGACGCTGAACACACCGGCTGCATCTCCAGCTAGTATGCGGTAGTCCATCTCCGCATTGAAGCCGATGTCAGCGTCTGAGGCTTTCAGTTTGGCCACCACTGATGAGACGGGCAGAGATTCCGGCACTGAGAACTCATACGACTCTAGAGGCAGAGAGATGTCTAACATTAATACTCTCAACTCACTCAAACCTGTTATGAACCTGCCAATGTCCAGGTCATACATCAAAGGACAGGAATTAGAAATGTGATTTTTCTTGATAAAAATGAAGCAAATAATTAATTTGCATTCATTTTCGGATCATTACGATTTTGTATTTGTTTCATTACAATTAAGCACATTTCCTGCAATCCACTTAACTATATTTTTAGCCTAATGATGTATGTCACAGGAAGTTGTAGGAAGGCAGACGAAGATGAAGAACCAAGTTCCAATATGAAGTTTAATGAGGGTAATACAAATAACACACAAAATGTAACGTAGAGAAACACATGGTGATTAACTAATAGATGAACAGTTGTGATGATAGAGTTAGTGTCCATAGTAACAGATGAATGGCGGGAAAATCAAGCAAGGAACACATGTGACTAGAGAATACAAACTAAAAGTCCATGGAAACTAAACAAACTGAACATAACTGACAATATCATTGTAATATTTCTTTGTAGTAATACAATATTAGTAATTTAATACAACAAAATTACATTGCATTATTTATTGTCCTGTTTTGTATTTATTGTTTGATTATACAAAAAAATCAAAAGTAAGTAAGTATCTATTCGCACGGGATTAGTATTATCTGGGGACCTCGTGTGATTTAGAAATTACCCACGCACATCTGATTTTGGTGTGGCGTATTCGCACAGGATAACCGAAGCCTGTGATTTTACTCGAAATGACTGACTTAACTCCCGGATATGATGTGAATATAGCCTATTGCTTGGAAATGTATTTTTATTATAAGTCTAGCTGTATGATATATCATAAACAGAAGAATGTTCCTAACCGCAGGCTAGGCTACATGTGATTCATCTCCATCTATGAATGCATTCTTTTATCATTATTTTAAAGGGGTCATGACATGAGAAACCAAATTTGCCTTGATCTTTTGGTATATAAGAGGTCTTTGTACCATTAAAACGTCCTGCAAGTTTCATAGCTTAAGACGTCCTCCCCATTATAAACGAATCATTTGTTTAATCAAGCTCTAAATACAGCTCGTTCTGGATCCACGGTAAGAAGTGACGTCACGGTACGAAGTGACGTACCAGCGTTTGCATATGACCGCCTCCAGCACAAGACAACTACGCTTTAAACGCAAGGCAACTACGCTCATTTCGTATCACTGTCGCGCCCGCGCGCCCCACAAGTGTTCAGTCGACGGACAGCGAGTGGGTCTGTGTACAGGGAAGTTACGATGCCACGCAGATGTGCTGTTCCTGGCTGTGGACAAACAACATCTGTGAATACGCTGCGAAAGATCCAGTTGTCAGGGGAAAATGGATGCACTTAATTTTTTGTGGACGTCTCAGTCACGGCAGTGTTAGTTTAAGCGTTTGTTCTATACATTTAAGGATGACTGTTTTGAGAACAAATCCCAAAATGATGCTGGCTTTGCCAGAAAACTGTTGCTCAAAGATAAGTCCGTGCCGACTATTCTGGGCTCAACAACGACGACGCAAACTGTAAGTAATGTATTTAAAACTTTAAACTACTTTTTAAATACGCCGAATCCGCAAATATTCTGGCTGGGGGCGTTAATAATTGATGCATAGGCACTGACGTTAGCCAATCATAACAGTGGGCGTTAACACTGAACTCTTAAAGGGGAAACACCCCCAAAACAGACTGTTTGAATCAGAGGATGAGAATCAGGGAAAAGGTCATAAATCACTACATTTTAAAAGTTTTTTGTAAAAAAAACTATAGTAATACTATAATTGCACCTAAGGGAACATAATAATAAAATAAAAAAAACCCATGTCATGACCCCTTTAATAATTCTTCTGATGGTTTTCAGCTTTCTCTTTCTGCAAATTGTATAGTTGTAATGTGTATAGCGATATGACCCAGCACCCAAAGTACTATAAAAAAGTAGTCTACAACGCAGCCTTCATTTTTCGTGAAAGATCGATAAAAAAGCGTGCAGAAAACAAACACCTTGAAAAAATGATATACGACCCTGCCAAATCACAGAGATGCCGATTCGCACGGGATTAATATTATCACGGGACCTCTGTGTTCGGCAAAATATGGTACAGATTACAGACATGGCCGATTCGAACAGGATTAAGATCACAGACAACCTCCGCAATTATTAAAAATAACCAGAGGTCACCAGGTAATACTAATCCCGTGTGAATTGGGCTTTAGTCTTTAGTCACAGCTAGTCTTCAATGTTGTGCGTGGCTTAGGGAGCCCAAACATTATAATTAACGTTTTTAATGATAAATTAATTGATTCTATGTCACAATATGAGGTAAAGTAGGCCCTGGCTATGATCCACATTCCTAAAAAGAGAGCAGCACATTTCCTGGAGAGACAGGCTCTGTGTCAGATCTAACCTGGCCAATTCAGTTTGTTTGACTTACTGCTGTCTCAGCAATGATCTATTGATTGTGACTTGACTCGGGAGCAGTAAAGGTCAGCTTCCGTTGACATTCTCTCTTCCCATCACAGAAGGTTTAATCCACAAAGACATGTGTGGGAACATTTGGTCAGTCTCCTGCATTTTAATTCTAGCTAAATTGACTTAAAACTTAAAGAGTTTAACCCTCTGGGGTCTAAGGTGTTTTTGGGGTCCTTGAGATGTTCTGACATTTGTGGTTTTTTCAGTTGCTTATAAACATATTGGTAACACTTTAAAATAACAGTACATGAATAATCATGTACTAATACCATAATTAATAATTACTTTACTATGAACTAATGATGAGTTAAGACATGTACCAATGAGGAAGTACTACACGTTAGTGCATGCTTGTTAATTAATGTATTAATTAACATTTCGTGGTAAACTAAATCAAACATGCTCTAGATTAGAAGAAAGATGTAACAATGTAAAATTGTACATAAATTTGACACCAGCAACTGTCACAACATCAGTGAATGACACTAGATGTCTTGCAATATTTACATTTAACCTTATCATTGAACACACAATGATGCATTCATCACTAAAAACAATTTAATCTCATTCCGTTTTCAGTGATTCCACTGCTGCCATCAAGAGTGAAATACCTGCACTAACATATTCATTAAACAGAGGCAATTTTCTAAATTAAAATCATATATATATTCTACAAAATTGGTTCATAGTTGGAAACATCTCAAAATTATTTTGTATTTTTCCACAAATTGTGTATGCTTGGAAATTGTATAATAACCAAGGTAAACATTTCTAGTAATTGTGCAGTTAATTCTCATACTGTATTTTCAGAAAGTTTTGGAATATGAATCCTCTCCCCAAATGTGTCACTAATAAAACAATAAAAATAATTTAAAGAGAATGCTTATATTGACCTTTTTATATTTTGTTAGCATCTACCTTGTAAATATAGTGTGTGTGTGTGTGTGCGTGTGGGGGCGGATCAGCACTACTGGATTCCGGGGCTGAAGGTAATTTCATGGACTGCACATTCGCACACAAGCTTCAAATTCCCCTTCAGCCACTCACACACAAGATTTCCGTCCATGCTCTCAATGGTCAAGAACTCCCTACTATTTCACTCACCACTGGACCGGTCACACTCATCACGTCTGGCAACCACACAGAGACACTTTCATTTTACGTCATGGACTCCCCTCTTGCACCCATTGTACTCGGCCACCCCTGGATGACCCAACACAACCCTAAAGTGGACTGGCTCCGGAAATCCATCATGGAGTGGAGCAAGAATTGTCATGAATCATGTCTAGTGTCTGCCTATCCATCTGTTTCTGTTTCTGGCTTTCAGGAGGAAGCAGTGGATTTGTCTAACGTGCCCGCAGAGTACCACGACCTGAAGGTGTTTAGTAAGTCTTGAGCTGCTTCCCTTCCTCCGCATCGTCCCTACGACTGTGTCATAGACTTACTACCAGGCAGATCTCCACCCAAGGGCAAGTTATATTCGCTTTCTGCTACAGAAAGGGAGGCCATGGAGAAATATATTTCTGATTCTCTGTAGCAACAAGATTCATCCGCCCCTCCTCTTCTCCAGGTTATTTTTTGTGGGGAAGAAAACGGTTCTCTGCGACCTTGTATTGATTACCGGGGGCTGAAAAGCATCACGGTGAAGAATACTTATCCTTTGCCGTTGATGTCTTCAGCTTTCAAGAGGTTGCAGGGAGCGCCATTCTTCACGAAATTGGACTTACGTAATGCTTATCATTTGGTCTGCATAAGGAGAGGGGATGAATGGAAGACTGCTTTTAACACCCCCAGGGGTCACTTTGAATACTTGGTCATGCCTTTCGGTTTGTCCAACTCCCCAGCTGTCTTCCAGGCTCTCGTCAACGACGTGCTGCGAGATATGGTCGACCAGTTCATATATGTCTACCTGGATGACATATTGTTTTTTCCTTCTTCTCTCCAGGAACATGTGCAGCACGTCCGGCGAGTGCTTCAGAGGTTGCTAGAGAATGGGCTTTTGTCAAGGCGGTGAAATGCGCGTTTCATGCACAGTCTGTTCCTTTCCTAGGGTATCATTTTGTCTAAGCGAGTACGTATGGACCCTGAGAAGGGGTAGAATTTCTACCAGCGTTTTATTTGCAATTTCAGCCAACTAGCCGCACCTCTGAAAGCCTTGACCTCCCCCAGAACTACGTTCAGGTGGTCAGACCAAACTGAAAGGCCGCTTCGTTTCAGCCCCTATTTTAATAGCCCCTGATTCCTCACGTCAGTTTGTGGTGGAGGTCGACCCCGATTCTCTCACCACCTGCCTCCTGTGTTGGCCATCGAGGTCCCTGCGCCACTCGTCTTCGCCTGATTCCTGTGCTTTGTACTTTCTGTTTAAATAAAGAGTTTAATTGCACTCGCGCTTGCTTCCTCACCTACAATCATGACAATGAGCAGAAATTGGCGAATAAAAGCTTATTTGATGTAGCAGTCTATTTTACAGTAAAAACTTTATAATCTATCCCAAACTAGTAGTCGAGTGGCCTGACTTCTACACCGACCCGATAGAGAAACTGAGGGCATATAAATATTTAGATGCCTATAACTATGTGATAAATGCTCATGTACAAGACATGTGTGGTACGATCCGAGGTTCTGCATATCCAGCGCCAAGAAGACGACAATGTAAAGAGTGACATTATGGTGCAATTTTAATGATGTGAATATTTTCTAGCAATAAAGATTCCAGATACAGCATATACATTTTTCATCGATTCTTGCACCCAACAAGATGATATTTAATAATAATAACAATAATTTAAGCTCCTTATTATGTAGCCAAATCTGTGCTGGTTTGTATTGGTCGCGTCCAGTTTTCCCTTTGTTTTGCCTCCAGCTAATGCCGTGACGCAACTGTGACGTCGGCTCAAAATTGGTCTATTAGAATAAAATTTTTACTATTATTCCTCGGATGGATCCGTTGCTCCTCAAAGTGAAACCAGCACTTCTGAGGTAAATTCTCCAGGATTATTCCTCACAGCCTCGCAAGACGACATAGTACATTAATCTGATAAAACTTGGTGTGTTTTATCAAGTTGGTGTGGGCGTTGTGCACGTCTGCATGTATTGCCTCGGATCATTTGCGTTTGAATAGCGCGCGCTCTCCATGAGCGTGGTCACATTAGCAGAATAATGAGCTGCGAGAACGATAATGAGAACGACTGACATCTCTCTGTTTTTATATAGATTACATAAACATAGACTATTTGTTTTAGTTTTGAATTAGACAATTTAAAAGTACACACTTAAATGATTATGAAGATATATTGCTCATGCCTGGGTGAATAGTATTTGCTGAGTTTTGTTTAGGTTTAGAGACGTCCATCCATCCATCCATCTTCTTCCGCTTATCCGGGGCCGGGTCGCGGGGGCAGCAGTCTAAGCAGAGACACCCAGACTTCCCTCTCCCTAGACACTTCCTCCAGCTCTTCCGGGGGGACACCGAGGCGTTCCCAGGCCAGCCGGGAGACATAGTCTCTCCAGCGTGTCCTAGGTCTTCCTCGGGGTCTCCTCCCGGTGGGACGTGCCCGGAACACCTTCCCAGGAAGGCGTTCAGGAGGCATCCGGAACAGATGCCCGAGCCACCTCAGCTGACCCCTCTCGATGTGGAGGAGCAGCGGCTCTACTCTGAGCTCCTCCCGAGTGACCGAGCTCCTCACCCTATCTCTAAGGGATCGCCCAGCCACTCTGCGGAGAAAGCTCATTTCGGCCGCCTGTATCCGGGATCTTGTTCTTTCGGTCATGACCCAAAGCTCATGACCATAGGTGAGAGTAGGAACGTAGATTGACCGGTAAATCGAGAGCTTCGCCTTGCGGCTCAGCTCTTTCTTCACCACGACAGACCGGTACATCGTCCGCATTACTGTGGAAGCTGCACTGATCCGTCTGTCAATCTCCCGTTCCATCCTTCCCTCACTCGTGAACAAGACCCCAAGATACTTAAACTCCTCCACTTGAGGCAGGAACTCTCCACCAACCTGAAGTGAGCAAGCCACCCTTTTCCGACTGAGGACCATGGCCTCGGATTTGGAGGTGCTGATTCTCATCCCAGCCGCTTCACACTCGGCTGCAAACCGTCCCAGTGCATGCTGAAGGTCCTGGTCTGTAGGGGCCAACACGACAACATCATCCGCAAAGAGCAGAGACGAAATCGTGTGGTCCCCGAACCTGACACCCTCCGGCCCCTGGCTGCGCCTAGAAATTCTGTCCATAAAGATTATGAACAGAACCGGCGACAAAGGGCAGCCCTGCCGAAGTCCAACATGCACCGGGAACAAGTCTGACTTACTGCCGGCAATGCGAACCAAGCTCCTGCTCCGGTCGTATAGGGACCGGACAGCCCTTAGCAAAGGACCCCGGACCCCATACTCCCGGAGCTCCTCCACAGGCCGCCTCGAGGGACACAGTCGAATGCCTTCTCCAAATCCACAAAGCACATGTGGATTGGTTGGGCAAACTCCCATGAACCCTCCAGCACCCTGTAGAGGGTATAGAGCTGGTCCAGTGTTCCACGGCCGGGACGAAAACCGCACTGTTCCTCCTGAATCCGAGGTTCTACTATCGGCCGTAATCTCCTCTCCAGTACCCTAGCATAGACTTTCCCGGGGAGGCTGAGAAGTGTGATCCCCCTGTAGTTGGAACACACTCTCCGGTCCCCCTTCTTAAAAGAGACGTTTCTGGTTTAGAGACGTGCACCAGAAAAAAAAATCACGGAGACGGAGAGGCAGAAAGCACAGCCTGTTTAATTTCTTTATTTTACAAAAGCACGTTTTATTTCGATTGTATGTGGACACATAAAAAAGTAGACATTTAACAATTATTTTTTTCATATTTCTTAAGTCTGTAGGATCAAAAATGACGGAGTATTAAAAGTCTATTTTGCTGCTATGTGGAAAAAAAATCGAGCAAAACGCGCTGGCACGTTTGACAACCCCAGAGGGTTAAAGACACCTACTAACAGCCTTTTAAAAAGATTACAGACAGAGTCATTATTTCAGACATTCCTCACCACCCCAACAAAACATTAGCTAATGTGTAGAACAATCAGTGTAGTATTCAATGAGGCATTTGAGTAGCTGAACATGCAACAGACACTAGCAAACAAAAACTGAAATATCACAAATATTTGATCAAAAGATTTGTTGCTTTTACTTGAATTAGTATCACAATTCAATTCAACACGCCGGTTGTGTGTGATACGGTACAGTACGAACTGGAGGAAGACACAGCAGACTATCAGGATCTGATCTGGAATACTTGTTAAACCCTACACTGCAACCGAAGCGCCTCAGTTAGCTCTATTAAATGAGCTTGACTGCACTGAACGCTTGAGCACAGCTTTAATGCTCTCAATGCACAATTTGTCTACTCTTGGTGGGTGGGAAAAGTACATTTTAACTGATGCTTATTAACCTGGCTTTTACGACAATGAGCAAACAAAGAAGGAGTGTCTTCCCAGAAAATAATGATAAATGACCAGTGTTTTGAGTACCGTGCTACAGCAATTGTATGTACAATTACTGACTTAATTTTGATTGTTACTGTTACTTGGTTAATGCATAGAGAATAATTTGTTTTACTAGGAACACATTTAAAGCGTAAATTCTGTTAATGCGTGTCTGTTTACTTTTCAAAAAGATGAACTAGGCTCCACAATGACATGCTTGCAATGTAGACAGCTTTTTTATTATAAGAGCTTATCCTATTGTTGCCTTGATCCTATAGAATTAGTCCGGATCTCGAATCTACCCTTTCTGTCCAAAATATTAGAAAAGTCAGTATGTTCTTTTTTAGAAAGAAATGGAATCTGCGAGGATTACCAGTCAGGATTTAGACCGTATCATAGTACTAAGACAGCTCTCGTTAGCTCTCATTATCATCCGATCGTAGTTGTATCTCCCTATTAGTGTTACTGGATTTTAGTGCTGCATTTGATACCATCGACCACAACATTCTTTTGAATAGACTCGAAAATTATGTTGGCATTAGTGGAATGTCATTAGAATGGTTTAATTCCTACTTATCTGACCGTTATCAGTTTGTAGCAGTAAATGAAGAGATGTCTTATCAATCACAAGTTCCGTATGGCGTACCACAAGGTTCAGTACTATGACCGCTGCTGTTCACTCTGTACATGCTACCATTAGGAGATATCATTAGGAAACATGGAATTAGCTTTCACTGTTATGCCGACGATACTCAGCTCTATATTTCTTCACGCCCCGACGAAACTTACCAATACACAAACTTTACGGAATGCATAGCTGATAAAAGAAATTGGATGACTAGTAACTTCCTAGTCATCCAATTCTCAATTCTTGCGCCACTCATATTCAACCTGTACATGCTTCCAATGAGCCAAATAATGAGAAAGAACCAAATTGCTTACCACAGCTATGCAGACGACACACACAGATCTACTTAGCCCTATCGCCTAACGACTACAGCCCCATTGACTCCCTGTTCCAATGCATTGATGAAGTAAACAGCTGGATGTGCCAAAACTTTCTTCAGTTAAACAAAGACAAAACTGAAGTCATTGCGTTTGGAAACAAGTTCTCAAGGTGAATGCATATCTTCACTCTAGAGGTCAAACAACTAAACATCAGGTCAGGAATCTTGGTGTGTCTCTAGAGTCAGACCTTAGCTTCAGTAGTCATGTCAAAGCAATAACTAAATCGGCATACTATCATCTAAAAAATATTGCAAGAATTAGAGGCATTGTTTCCAGTCAAGACTTAGAGAAACGTGTGCATGCTTTCATCACCAGCAGGGTGGATTATTGTAATGGACTCCTCACTGGCCTTCCCAAAAAGACCATAAGACAGTTGCAGCTCGTACAGAACGCTGCCGCCAGGATCCTGAGCAGAACCAGAAAATATGAACACATCACACCAGTCCTCAGGTCTTTACACTGGCTCCCAGTCACATTTAGGATTGATTTTAAAGTATTATTACTGGTATATAAATAATTTAATGGCCTAGGACCTCAATACATTGCAGATATGCTCACTGAATATAAACCCAACAGATCACTCAGATCATTAGGATCACATCAGCTGGAAACACCAAGGGTTCACTCAAAGCAAGGAGAGTCCACTTTTAGCTATTATGCTGGAGCCAGAACCAGAACCAGAACCAGCTTCCAGAAGAGATCAGGTGTGCTCCTACTGTAGCCACATTCACATCCAGACTCAAAACACTTCTGTTTAGCTGTGCATTTACTGAATGAGCACTGTGCCACTGTGCGTCCGACTGTTTGCACTGTATTTTATAGGGCTGACTTCTAATAGTCGAGGATTCGACGATTCGATTCGGAGAGGTCTGATTCGACTATGAACCTCATAGTCGAATACATGGGCGTCAGTTTGGTTTGAAATGTGCTGGGGACAGAGACGCATTCGCATTTTCAGAAGGGCTGGGTACAATTTTATTTATTTTTTCGCTTTCGCGCAGGTCATGTTTTGAAAGACGATGTCCTGTAGCTTACTAATGTAAATAAATAAAAATATATTCAAAAATCTGCTTCACATTTTCAGCAGGGCTGCGGAGCGGCTGTGGGTTGACTCCACACGGTTCTCATGTGCGTTAAAAAGCTTTACGTGGTTTAATGTACCTAAACAACGATTACCAAATTTCCCTCTCATATTGCTCCTCATAACCACTGAAAATGGTAAAAAAATCTAACCCGGAGTCCAATTATTATGGACGTTATCTGATATTAAGCGTTTCTGCTTCACATTTTCAGCAGGGCTGCGGAGCGGCTGTGAGTTGACTCCACGCGGTTCTCATGTGCGTTAAAAAGCTTTACGTGGTTTAATGTAGCCTACCTAAACAACGATCACCAAATTTCTCTCTCATATTGCTCCTCATGTTTATGAAATGTTATGATATATGTGTGATATGTGTTTTTTAGCTCTTTTGTTTGAAATGGAAAAAATCTAGCTGCTATCTAAAAAAAAAAAAAAAAAAAAAAAAAGGTTCGACTATGGCAAAATCTAACGAATCAGATTCGACTATGAAAATCCTTAGTCGAAAACAGCCCTAGTATTTTATTTTATTTTCTAAACTGTTTTAATTATTCTTATTTCTTTTGATTATTTTAATTTATTCTATGTAAAGCACTTTGAATTACCACTGTGTATGAAATGTGCTATATAAATAAACTTGCCTTGCCTTGCCTTGCTAATTACAGTAATTCTGAAAAAAACAAACAGAGATTCTAATTATTAGACCAAAAACTTGCTCACGTAATAACCTAGAGTACTGTCTAACACGTGATGGCTGCTCTATCAAGTCTTCGTCGTCGGTTAGGAACCTGGGTGTGCTCTTTGATTCCAATCTTTCATTTGTAAGCCAAGTTTCTAGCATCTGTAAAACCGCATTCTTCTAAAATCAGCAAATGTCCTCCGTGATCAGAGGTCAGGATGTCAGACATGTTTTGCTCTTACTGTGAGAGAAGCGTGGAGGGTTGTCATTGACGTCGGTGAGTGTGACCGTCACAGAGGTGCTGCCGGACAGTCCTCCCATCTGACCCACCATGTCCTTGGCCTGAATGACCAGCACGTACTGGTCACGCGTCTCTCGGTCCATGTTGGGCAGGGCTGTCCGTATAATGCCTGAGGGACACATAGCCTTTATTTAGTCTCTAGAAATATACACTGATGTGCAAAGAAAAACATGTTTCAATCTAACCCATACCTTGATTACATAAATCAACCACAGCGTGAATTTGTTTGCCATTCTGTTGTGATGCTGTTTGAACAATTGTGGTGCTCCTACATAAACCAATAATGGATTGATTAAATAAAATAAAATAAAATAATAAAAATATGTATTGCTGAAATATGGTTTAGAGAATTGTCTACAGAAGGTTTTTATAAAACTTGGCTGAGAATCCATTTGGTCAAGGTGCTTTGACTGGTAGATTTTTAAAAAGTTATGTGTTTTTTGTATTATTGTTTTATGGGTATAATGTGTACAAATCACCAGAGGAGGGTAAACTAACCAAAAAATATACTTGAGTTAAGGTACAAGTGCTTATAGAAATAATGTAATGTAGAAGAATAATGCAAGTAGAAGGGAAAGTGATAATGTTAATAATTATTTGAGTAAGAATGACAAGGTATCCAATGAAAAGACTATACAAGTAGCAATTAACTAGTTACTTCGCATCTGACTCAGAACAAGCAAGATGATAATGAAGTCAATGAAGCATGTATTACATTAGTGATGTTTTGTCCCTATTATGTCCTCGCATGAGTTTTGCCAAATGTTTGATCTTTGAAAAGAATCGACTCAATAGGGTGATCATTCGCTCCAGTCAAAGGAGACTGTGCATGTGCATTAAGAATAAAGAAACGTTGCCTAATGTAACGAAGTAATTATATATACAGTAAGTATATTTGTATATACTATAACATATGAAAGTGCTAAATAAATGTGTCATTCATACATTCAAGTATATTTTGTCATTAGAAAGCTACCCGAGTAAGACAGAAATGACTCAGCTTTAAATGTACTCATAAAAGTTTTTTTTCTTCAAAGATGTACTTAAGTAAATGTAAACTAGAATAAATTGTTGCGCTCCAAGTAGACAAAAAATCCTTTTGCATCAGGTGCGCAGAGCCAAGGGAATACGTGAAAACAAACAGGAAGGTTGAACTGAGTGATTGTGACGATATATATACAATTTTAAATTCACAAATTTAATTATTTTACAGTGCCAGATTACTCCATTGGAAGTTGTATATTTATAGTTTCTTAATAAAATGTACAGGTCAGGATGTTTGAATAATTAAGACCCCAACTAATATTTTACTTTTCGTTTAGCTGCAAACGAGAAAATAATCAGACATTGTGATCAGACAGACTGATTTTTTAACCCTTGTGCATTGTTCAAATTCCCATCCTTTCGTTATGTTCGTGGCTGAAAACAGCCACTACTTTAAACTGCTGTAAAAATTGATCAGATAAATATTTTGTTGCCATTTTTTTTGCATAAATCTATTAATCAACATCAGTCCTGTTCAAAACTACTAAATGTTTTTAAAAAAATCAAGATTTTAACTCTTTAATTGCCAAATTCATAAATTATGTCACTGATTTGGGAGGGGAAAAAACACAAAATTACTTATTTTCAATATAAAATGTGATTGTGGACTGGATTTTTTTTTACCTTTTATCACAGTCTTGGACATGTCAAAGATTAGAAACAACATTGGTTTTGATGCATTGTTAGTTTTTGTGCAGCATCAGATTTTAACTTTTTCTCCCTCATTTACTGTTCGTGGCTGTTTTTGCCCCATTGACTTCCATTATAACCACATTTTTTGATTGCAAAGCCATGACACCATATAATCATGCATTTTTGATTGTTGGTGGTTTTCCCTGTTGGGAAGAGGTAAAATTTGTAATTTTTACTGTTGATAACCAGGTGGCACCATTAACCCTTTAGATAGGCCTGTGCAAAAAAAACGTCTCAGGTTACGTATGTAACCCTGGTTCCCTGAGAGGGAACGAGACGCTGCGTTGAGACGCGGTGGGAACGCCTTGCGTGATTGCGTCGTGAAGCACATCTTAAATCAGTCCAATGGAAACGGGAGACGTCATGGGCGGGTGACGTCACCGACCAGGAAGCTATAAAGCACTCCCGCGATCAGAGAACACTAGCTTTGAAAAAGCCTGAAGCAAGATGATCACAGGTATGCAGGGAGTATGGCAAAGCAACGCAGCGTCTCGTTCCCTCTCAGGGAACCAGGGTTACATACGTAACCTGAGACGTTCCCTTTCAAGGGAACTCGAGCTGCGTTGAGACGCGGTGGGAACCCTATACCCACGACGCCATATGACAAATGCCTGTACTGTATGAAGACCATGCGCACACTAGAAACAAGCCCCCTAGACCCTGGAGTGGAGTCTAGGTCCAAGTCATAAAAAATAGACAACTGTATGCGGTAAGGACATCCTGCCGCATTACAGATGTCGTGGAGAGAAACTCCTGAATTTAAAGCCATACTCCTAGTAGAGTGGGCCCGGACAGCCAAAGGTGAAGGCTGTCCAGCCGCTACATAAGCAAGTGAGATAGCATCAACTACTCGCTTGCTCAATATCTGTCTTTAGCTTTTCCTGATTAAGGTGGAGGACAGAAGGCCTGCAGCACAAATGACCCGCAAATTGAGTAGGGACCTAGGAATACAACCCGGCCTGGGGTGAAGAAAGACTACCACCATACCAGGTGCAAATCCAAGTACGTGCAGGCCTCAGCCTCATGTACCACGGAGAAGATGAAATAAGGATCTCTCCTCAGAGATAACCCAGCAAAGAAACATACATTGCAGAAATCAAGTACTGTACCATAGGGCAGATAGCAAGATTCAGAAGGTGTTCTGCACACCAGGCAGAGAACAGTTTACATTTCAATTTTCAGTCTTCTCGTGGAGGGAGCTCTAGACTGGAGTAAGGTCTCCACGACCTCAGTCGAGAGACCTGAATCTATGAGCTGGGCCCCCTCAGAGGCCGAGCCCACAGTATCCATGACTCCAGATGAGGGTAACTCCCGGGAGCAGAGATATCGGGAAATGCGTACAGGTGTAGCCTCGACCACACCTAATACATCGCATCCAGTCCAAGCGGAGCTGGATGCGTCAGGGATAACCACAAAGGCAAAGTTTTAACCGAAGTTCTCCCAAAGAAGCTCCACCACCTCGGGGTGAAGTCTCCATTCCCCGGGCCTCAGCCCCTGCCTCAACAGGATATCTGCTCTGATATACGAGACCATCAGTGTGTTGTCCGGGAGGACAGGCACATGGTGACCTCTCGGTTCTGACAGGAAGTATTGAGATTCTCGGAATACCGCCATCACTTCTAGCCAATTATGTGCCAAAAGGAGATGGTCCTGCCAAAGACCCTTCGCCGAGTGACCACTCATGATCACCCCCCACTTGTGAGGGAAGCATCCGTCGATAGCATAAGCGTCAACAAGAAGCCCCCGACACTGGGCCTGGGCGAGAAACCAAGGTTCTTTCACATGACCGAGGCACGTAGGCATAGCCGCGTGACCTTGATCATGCGAAAACGGATTTCCCCTCGG
Organism: Phoxinus phoxinus; assembly: GCF_949152265.1. NCBI lineage: Eukaryota > Metazoa > Chordata > Actinopteri > Cypriniformes > Leuciscidae > Phoxinus > Phoxinus phoxinus. Next base: position 27,502,745 of record NC_136899.1, on the reverse strand, counting down.
AGAAAACCCCTTGGTCCTGAGCCACCACTGCAGGGGTCTCATGTACAGAAGGCCAAAAGTAATTACGTTGGACGCAGCTGCCATAAGACCCAACAGTCTGAAACTGTTCCACAGTGAGTGACTGGCCTAGTTTTACCCCATTTACGGCGAATCATTTATAACACCTGGAAAAGTGGTCCTCTGAGCTGGGAGGAGCACACTCTTCTTGGCGTTGAGTCGCAACCCCAACATCTTAAATGAGACAGAACGGCATCTCGATGCCGAACTGCTATCTGCTCAAAATGAACTAGGATCAACCAATCGTCGATAGTATAATACGCAAATGCGCTGGAGTCTCAGAGGAGCTAGAGCTGCATCCACGCATATTGTAAAGGTGTGGGGTGATAAACCTAGGCCGAACGGAAGAACCCGATATTGGTATGCTTCGCCCCCGAAAGCAAACCTCAGGAACCTCCTGTGATGAGGATGGATAGATAAGCGTCCTTCACGTCTATTGTGACAGACCAATCCTCGGGCTGAATCTGTGACACAATCATATTAGCGTAAGCATACTATGAACATGAGATTCTGAAACCTGCCGTTTAATTGACGCAGGTCTAGAATAGGACGCAACCCCTCATCCTCATTCGGAACAATGAAGAAGCGGCTGTAAAACCGTGACTGTCTGCTGGGAGGAGGAACCCCTTCTATAGCTCCTTTTTGCAAAAGTGTCAGCACTTCCTGCTCCATAACCAGAGCCTGCTCGAGGTCCAACACTGTGGGGAGGACCCCTAGAAATCTGGGCGGACGAGAACCGAACTGAATTCTGAACCCTTTTCTATAGTGTGCAGGACCCACTGAGAAATATGTGGCAGTAGTTTCCACTCTGCCAGAAATTCTGCTAAGGGCACCAGTCTCTCGAGACTGGCCTCTGGATTTGGTTGAACAGTCACTTCAGTGCCCTGAAGCGGCGAACCGGCAGGGAACAACCGAACTGACCGTTCTACGACCCTCCTCGGAGGATCGTTTGGGGACGCTGACACCTCGGTGCCCTGAACGGAGGACCGGCAGGGAACAACCGAACTGGCAGCGCTGCGACCCTCCTCAAAGAGTCGCACCCCAGAGGTCGCCGAGGAGAAGCGATTTCTCAAAACCGTCCCTGCCCCGGAGGAACCTTCAGAAGCCAGATAGCCTCAGCGTCAGGACTTCTTGTCTAAGTTTTATTAGAGATAACGACAGTCCTCAGATCTTGCCTACCTCTAACTATCTTAGCTCCAACGACCCTCCTCGGAGGATCGTTGGAAAGAGCAGGCACCTCGGTGCCCTGAAACGGCGAACCGGCAGGGAAACCGAACTGACTGCTCTACGACCCTCCTCGGAGGATCGTTTGGGGACGCTGACACCTCGGTGCCCTGAACGGAGGACCGGCAGGGAACAACCGAACTGGCAGCGCTGCGACCCTCCTCAGAGAGTCGCACCCCAGAGGGCGCCGGGGAGAAACGATTTCTCAAAACCGTTCCTGCCCCGGAGGAACCCTCAGAAGCCTGATAGCCTCAGCGTCAGGACTTCTCTTCTAAGTTTCATTAGAGATAACGACAGTCCTCAGATCTTGCCTACCTCTAACTATCTTAGTTCCAACGACCCTCCTCGGAGGATCGTTGGAAAGAGCAGGCACCTCGGTGCCCTGAAACGGCGAACCGGCCGGGAAACCGAACTGACTGCTCTACGACCCTCCTCGGAGGATCGTTTGGGGACGCTGACACCTCGGTGTCCTGAAACGGTGAACCGGCAGGAGAACCGAACTGGCAGCGTTGCGACCCTCCTCAGAGAGTCGCACCCCAGAGGGCGCCGAGGAGAAACGATTTCTCAAAACCGTCCCTACCCCGGAGGGGACCACCCTCAGAAGCCTGCAGCCTCAGCGTCAGGGCTTCTTCTTCCAAGCTATATTAGAGATAAAACAGTTCTCAGATCTTGCATATCTCTAACTGGCTAGACAGCGACCGCCACCCAGGTCCCTCTCGATTGTGGATGAGCCCGAATGGCGACGCTCTAATTTGCAGCACTTTAAGCTGCGAGGAGCTTTAGTAGGCTGAGACTGCTCCCGCCCAGCAGTCTCAGGAACATTAGATCGGTGAGGAAGACACCTCTGGAACGCCGCTGGATAGAATATATCTTCATTTTGTTGAAAGCGAAGCGTTCAGAGAACAGACATATATATATTATTATTATTTTATTTTTTCCTTTATTTTTCTTAACATCAGAAAAACTTATATATATATATATATATCACTCCGTGGCCACCAGCAGGAAAACAACCGAACTGGCAGCGCTGCGACCCTCCTCAGAGAGTCGCCCCTCACATGCATCCATGTCCTTATATAGTTTACCCACCAATGCTGCCTAATAATATTTATCTATTATTTATGATGGCTGGTGGATAACGTCGGGGAAATGATGACGCCGACTCGGGAGAGAGATAGCTAGTAAGCGTCTCTTTAACCCGAGGCACTGTCATACTATGACATTTAATACTCAAAACATTACTTTAGTAGAAGTTTTGGGGATAAACACATAAAATAGAAACCGGTTTATTCCACGATCTCAACTCCTCAGTGTAGAGATAGGAAAAAACGGCAATCCCCGACGAGGAGGCTGAGATGTAGAGATTTAATTATATTCTCACACTCATAATGTTCAGTTGGCCAGAAAACATTTAACTTGGCAATCAGCACAAAATAAAACCTCCTTTTATAAGCTCCTCTTTATACAACAGAGTTATGAGCTGACTTATTTATTTATTCATTGAAAACTCACACACATCTGCTTTATTCATATATATATATATAGATAGGCTATAGCCTACACATATATTGTTTTTAAACACTAACGATCACCAATTCCTCGGAACTGGAGATCGCAGCACGAGAGTCTCATCGCGGGGAAAAGAAAACGCAGCGCGTGCTTCTCCCCGAGATAAGCCACTGGATTTAACACGTGAAGGCAGAGATAGGGCGCGCCCGTCTCAAACCTCGCTGTTAGATCCATTTGCGCTCCCCAAGATGCGCGTCGCCGTTGTGCCTCGGCAGCAGCGGGACTCGCGCCTCGGGAAGCGCGCACCGAATCGTCCTCCTCGAAGAACGCCCGGCGGGAGCGAGGTGATTAACAGACAACCTCTCGCAACTCAGTCAGCCCCCTCGAGAACTGACTGGGTATGCTCTACTCCCAAACAAGCAACGCAAAGCTGATGCGCGTCCCCAACCGAGATAACACGAGGGTAGGGAACAACACAACGTTTTGAATTCTTGTTTCTTCATAATATATATCTAGATACTGAGACAGACAACAATAAATAGACATGGACAGACAGAGAGCGCTTGCTGAAGGCAACAAAGCTAGTGTTCTCTGATCGCGGGAGTGCTTTATAGCTTCCTGGTCGGTGACGTCACCCGCCCATGACGTCTCCCGTTTCCATTGGACTGATTTAAGATGTGCTTCACGACGCAATCACGCAAGGCGTTCCCACCGCGTCTCAACGCAGCTCGAGTTCCCTTGAAAGGGAAGCTTAGTTTCTGGCTTTTACATGGAGTTATATGGAGTATAATAGCATAATAAAGTGTGTGTGTGTGTGTGTGTGTGTGTGTGTGTGTGTGTGTGTGTGTGTGTGTGTGTGTGTGTGTGTGTGTGTGTGTGTGTGTGTGTGTGTGTGAGAGAGAGAGAGAGAGAACTCACCTTGATGCGTCTGAGAAAATCAAAATATGCACCTCAGCTCTCAGAACTACATGGAGTAAACAAAAACAAAGTAAGTGTATTTATGCATCTGCTGCCTTTTGATGGTGAGAAATGCAGACTAAACAAAAACAAAGCAAGTGGATTTGAACACTTGCATGCAAGCCTGCTGGTCATTTGATGGTGAGAAGAGCAGGCAACATGAGAAAGGGCTTGACTTGTAGTGAAGTTTTAGAGATGATCATGCAGCCTGACCCCTCCAGCGAGCTGCAGGATGTATCGTCTTCTCCCTCTGACACCACAGACTCAGGAGAGGCAGATCCTGATTTGGATGTGGCACCCTCATCATCCTCTCTAGCTTCCACTGAAGGCGAGGAGGATTCGGAGGATCCTGGGTCTGGGTGGATTGGGAGAAACGGCGAAGTGTGGTTTTCCACCAACGCGGAGACAACTCCCTTTCTTCAGCCTGCCAGAGGCGTGACTTCATGGCCGACGCGCTATGCCATCGCAAGGGTCCAGAACATCGATTCTGTGTTCAATCTGTTTTTTACGGGCGCCGCACAATGAGAAACTGGACCGGGGTGGACTCCACAGATCTTCGTGCCTACATGGGGCTACTGATTTTGGCCGGCTTCTACAGGTCCAGAGGGGAGTCCACACGTTGCCTGTGGGATGATCGCAGTGGTCGTGCGATTTTTAGAGCCACCATGTCCCTCTCAAGATTCAAGAAATCAGCAGAGCTCTGCGTTTTGGAGGTTGGTCATGCTGACAATGAGGTCAATCATCTCGTCGGCCCTGGAGTCACGCCTCTGGCAGGCTGAAGAAAGGGAGTTGTCTCCGCGTTGGTGGAAAACGTCTCAGGTTACAACTGTAACCTTTGTTCCCTGAGAACAGGGAACGAGACAATACGTCATCGACGCTTTGGGGAACGCCTCAGGCGTGACAGGTGTCTGAAATCACAATCAAATCACGGCAATCACATTGACCGGCGACAGCCCGTGAATCATTACGTGAATGATTAACGTGCGACCTGGAAGTATATAAGGGCGCCTTGCAAACATGACAAATCATCCTTCGTCTGAAGGGACTGTTTGGTAGGCAGGCCCCGAGGCATGGCAGGGAGACGTATTGTCTCGTTCCCTGTTCTCAGGGAACAAAGGTTACAGTTGTAACCTGAGACGTTCCCTTTCGAAGGGAACTCGACAATACGTCATCGACGCTTTGGGGAACGAAATACCCACTCCGCCATGCTGAGGGGAGTGCATGCCAGGAGGCAGTGACAACTGTCAGAACCAGCAAATTCAAATGAAATGCAAGAACCACTCACCCTCAGGTCACACTGGGCTGTCAGTGACAGCATTCCCTACGGTCATAGCCCAAGCTATAAGCCTAACAGGAGGAACTCCAAATATGTAATCCGAAGGCCTACCTGGGCCTGCTCAAAGGCCTAGGACCACAACTTCAATTTAGAAGGGGTCCCTTCTAGGGAATGTGGCTAGGGAACCTGAGGGAACCCCAGCCAGTCACTATTCGGGGGAATATACCACCCGAAATGCCACCAGGACGGCCTGACCTGGTGTCACTACGTCGGACACTTCAGTCTGGCCAAATTCCTGTCTGTCTGGAGACAGAGCCTCTGGACATTTGCCTTAGGTAAGGCATCCAACCCGAGGGACTGCGAAGCTGGCAGTGAACCCTCAGCCCGGATCTCAGAGACGGGATATCCCGGAGAGTATGACTCAGCATAGTGCTTTACAACCCTTGCTAGAGAGGGGAGTTTCTCTACTCGATCCATGGATCTACCCAGTGTTTGTATTTGAAACACTGAGGAGGCCTGTGAAGGCCTAGGGGCTGATCTAACTGGGAGGCCTCACGAGAGGCCTACGACCGTCTGACCAGACTCAGGAGTCCAAACACTCATAGAGACCCTTAGTGAGGGGAGCAATGGACCGACTGGTAGGAACCAGGCTGTAGGCAGAGTAAGAAGTTCCCGGAGGGAACCAGAAGCAGAGGATGAACACTTTAGTTGAGCCAGGGCACGAGCTCGCTTTTAGCAACGGCCTAATAAGGCCAGCTGAACTGATAGCAGGCGGCCACTAGCTTCCAGAACCCAGCATGGTTGGGGAACCACTCACAGGGAGGCCTGGAGGCCTACTACCTGATAACCACAGTATGTGGGAGCTCATAACCAGGAAGGCCTGGTGAGGCCTGTAACCTGATAACCACAGTATGTGGGAGCTCATAACCAGGAAGGCCTGGTGAGGCCTGTAACCTGATAACCCCAGTATGTGGGAGCTCATAACCAGGAAGGCCTGGTGAGGCCTGTAACCTGATAACTCCAGTATGTGGGAGCTCTCATGACCAGGAAGGCCTAGTGAGGCCTGTAACCTGATAACCACAGTATGTGGGAGCTCATAACCAGGAAGGCCTGGTGAGGCCTGTAACCTGATAACCACAGTATGTGGGAGCTCATAACCAGGAAGGCCTGGTGAGGCCTGTCACCTGATAACCCCAGTATGTGGGAGCTCTCATGACCAGGAAGGCCTGGTGAGGCCTGTAACCTAGCGACCACAGTGTGTGGGAGCTCAAAACCAGGAAGGCCGGATGAGGCCTGTAACCTAATAACCACAATATGTGGGAGCCCACATTCAGGAAGGCCGAGTGAGGCCCGTAACCTGACATGTGGAGACTCATAACCAGGAAGGCCTGGTGAGGCCTGTAACCTGATAACCACAGTATGAGGGAACTCACCTTCAGGGAGGCCTGGTGAGGCCTACTACCTGATAACCCCAGCATGTGGGAGCTCATGACCAGGAAGGCCTGGTGAGGCCTGTAACCTGATAACCACAGTATGTGGGAACTACCTTCAGGGAGGCCTGGTGAGGCCTACTACCTGACAGCCACAATACTTGGGAGCTCACATTCAGGGAGGCCCGGTTAGCGGCCTACCACCTGATAATCACATTACGTGAGAACATGCCTTCAGGGAGGCCCGGTGAGGCCTACTACCTGATAGTAGGTCAGGCTAGCTGTCCAGTTGCCTGTCCTTTGGGCTTGCCTACAGGGAGGCCTGGTAAGGCCTACTACCTGATAGCCACCGTAAGTGGGAATTCACCTTCAGGGAGGCCTGAGGAGGCCTACTACCTGAAAGTAATCTTAAACAACTGGTAGCTAAGAGCCCTGAATCTGGGTGACGGTTCGAAGGCGGCCTGCTAAGGCCAGCCCACTGGGGACTCGCCTATCAGGGAGGCCTGGTTGGGCCTACTAGCTGACAGCAAGTCAATCTGCTCCAAAGGTACACTGTTGGGAATCATACCACACCAACAAGTAAGTCCCACAATGTTGGGACTCACTTCCGAGGAGGCCTGTTTAGGGCCTACTACCCATCAGTGAGTCAACTGCCCGAACCACCAAGGCCAGCAGCACTTTTTTGAAGTGAGCTGGCCTACAGCGCCCACTTGGGGGCTGCCCATACAGGAGGCCTGCTGAGGCCTACTACCTAATGGCGCAGCCTTCGTTGGCAGATAAGCTGTTTACACAGCGCCTACAGCATTCTGGTACCTAATCACATTGCCCATGGCAGTGTACTCAGCAAAAGCGCTAGCACCCTTTGAGCAAGGGGAGTACAACATACGCCACTCTGCCTCAATGGAGGCCCCAGAGCCAGGGGCCTACCATCTGTAAGCATGGGCGTCAGCTCATGGCAATGCTCTGGCTTCAGGGGAGCGTACTTCGACCAAAAAAGAAGTGAAGGCTAGAACTTTCCGCTCAACCCGAGCCATAGTGGTGCGAGGTAGGATAATACAGAACTGAAAGTGAAGGACTCAGACCTGCCCTGTATCACAGGGGAATACTCTCCACCTCACCCTGAGGTTTACCAGGGTGCGGGCCCGCCAGTGGCTCTAGGGGTGACAGAAAAAGTATCTGTGCCCAACCTAGGGGAGTGGGGCTTGTTTGTGAGCCAACCACCTACAACCCGACGCTTGAGCAGTAGCTCAGCGAGGTGAGTAAAGCCTATACTGGCAGCCCATATCCGTATGCTAGTTCTGCACGGCAGGGTCGGGCAGACAGACCCAGCCTCTTCGTGAGGCGAAAGGCGGCCTAACCCTGCTCAATAAAGACACATTGTACCGGGGAGGCCTATTTGAGGCCTAACCCAGGATCTTTATAAACCATGCCTCTGCACCACGCTGCATTACACTTGTCGCCCCAGAATGCAGAGAAGGGGGCGGGCCTTGGCCTAACGACTCCCATTGGAGGAGGCTGTCATACAGGGATGCTAGGAACCTATATTCACACAGTGAAGGCTCAGAGGCAGAAATGCTTAAGCAGAGCGCCTCCACTATCCCTGGCACAGCCTAGGCCAGCTACAGAGGCGGCCCTGGTGAGGGCCAGCCTGCAAGCATAGATCTACCTGAGGGCTCGGAGGAGCCACAGCCTTACTAGAAAAATAGTTATTATTTCATACAACTGGCTGCAGAATCGCTCAGCCCACTGAAAACCCAAACAGAGCTCAAGGGGGCGATGTACTCAGGAAGGAAGTCAGACGGTCCCATGGACCGGACATAAGATCTATCTGAAGCACTAGCGTCAGTCTATACTCCAAGATAAAAATCCTATGGGAGGGAGACCAACTACTCTACCCTGAGGTGGCTAACAGCCCGAGGGCTAAGATAGTCGTTCTAGCCACCTAAAGGGGGACTTCAGGGCCCTAATAATCCAAAAATGTACCTTACATGACCCCATAGCTCTATACAGGGAACGAGGTCTGTAGAGAGATAAATTTTAGTGTTAGTTGCACACAAATTACTCTTAAAGAAGACCACTCAGCTCACCTGCGGCGTGCGAAGTGAAGACTTACCAGACAGTTCTTTATGAACATGGGGTCTACCACCTATACATGCCTGAAAGAGGCACTCTCCTAACCAAGCAGAGGCAGGCCAACAGAACATTGTTCTAACCATGAGCCCAGCCTCAGGCCTGATGTAGAAAGTGTCTGGGGAGTCGGGGAAGAGAGGAGAGGGCTAAGATATAATCACGCCCTCAGGGGGAGGTGATCCATGCCAATGCTGTGTGCAATCGTGCTGGATCACCTCCCTCAGATCCCTCTTCTTGCGGGAGTTGCACCTCTACAGCGATCTACTCCTCCACGGAGGAGGCGCACGAGAGGCGACACTGGCTCTCTGGCCCTGTCTAAGGTCCCCGGACCATGATGGGCCAGGCCCTCCCGTCTGTCTGGGTGTGGATACGGATCTCAGCGGTATGTATTTGTCCTAATACAGCTGAGCGCGCCCTCGCCTCTCTGAACTTTCCAGCCACCGCCTACACGGAGGTGCCAAAAAGCTCAGAGGGCGAGGGCGAATCGAGGAGAAAGACTTTCTCTCTTCTCCCCGATGTCGGCCAGGTTCACTCCGTGGCGCAGCTCAGTAACCGCCTCAGGGGCCCCACCCCCTGGACGAGATCCCCCAGCAGATTGGCCTGGTGTACCTGCAACACCACCATGATGTGCAGGGTAGCACCGGCCTGACCCGCTGGCGTGTATGCTCTGCCATTCAACTGGCAGGGTTTGAGCTCTCAGTGTAGACGCCTGTCCAGACACGAGATAGTTGCAAACGTCTCGTCAATGGGCGGCATCGACACATACCCATGCTCTCCTATCACCTCAACATCAGTGAGACTAGCCCGCTGATGTCGGTGGACACGGGCAGAGTATGGGTTCTTCCATGTCCTCTCGATCTCAGTATGAGATCGGGAAGAAATGAAAGGCTCACCTGAGCTAGTGGTTTTATGACTGAGGAAAAAACGCTCTCATAGTGAGCGATTTTCCCCCAACGTTACCATAAAACCACCAGTTCAGCATACACGGGGCAGGGTGGCTGAGAAGATTGATTATCACCACCCTCATCAGCCATCTCCTGTTTGTCCGGAAAAGCACTCACTGCTTAATCTCGTCAGCCGCCGCATCGCTTGAGAGGATTATACCCCTCTCAAGGCGATCGGCGGGCTTCATCTGGGATCCCTTTTTTTTTTTTTTTTTTTTTTTACACCCAGATGCTGAGCCCTCTTCTCTCAAGGAGAGGGTCAGACGAGATCGGAGCGTTCTCAAAGAAAAACGCTCGCAATTGTACAGGCAGTTCCCTCAAGAACTGCCTGTGCGCGCTCTTCCTCCAGACAGAAAAAGCACAGTTGAAAACACTCAGCCTTCTCAGTGCATTTCATAAATACCTGATTTTCAAAAGCGGTTACAGACAAAACAGTCCCTGAAGACGAAAAGATGGTTTGTCATGTTTGCAAGGCGCCCTTATATACTTCCAGGTCGCACGTTAATCATTCACGTAATGATTCACGGGCTGTCGCCGGTCAATGTGATTGCCGTGATTTGATTGTGATTTCAGACACCTGTCACGCCTGAGGCGTTCCCCAAAGCGTCGATGACGTATTGTCGAGTTCCCTTCGAAAGGGAACCACACTTCGCCGTTTCTCCCAATCCACCCAGACCCAGGATCCTCCGAATCCTCCTCGCCTTCAGTGGAAGCTAGAGAGGATGATGAGGGTGCCACATCCAAATCAGGATCTGCCTCTCCTGAGTCTGTGGTGTCAGAGGGAGAAGACAATACATCCTGCAGCTCGCTGGAGGGGTCAGGCTGCATGATCATCTCTAAAACTTCACTACAAGTCAAGCCCTTTCTCATGTTGCCTGCTCTTCTCACCATCAAATGACCAGCAGGCTTGCATGCAAGTGTTCAAATCCACTTGCTTAGTTTTTGTTTAGTCTGCATTTCTCATTATCAAAAGGCAGATGCATAAATACACTTACTTTGTTTTTGTTTACTCCATGTAGTTCTGAGGTGCATATTTTGATTTTCTCAGACGCATCAAGGTGAGTTCTCTCTCTCTCTCTCTTTCTCTCACACACACACACACACACACACACACACACACACACACACACACACACACACACACACTTTATTATGCTATTATACTCCATATAACTCCATGTAAAAGCCAGAAACTAAGCTTTTTTTTGCACAGGCCTATCTAAAGGGTTAATGGTGCCACCTGGTTATCAACAGTAAAAATGTAAATTTTTACCTCTTCCCAACAGGGAAAACCACCAACAATCAAAAATGCATGATTATATGGTGTCATGGCTTTGCAATCAAAAAATGTGGTTATAATGGAAGTCAATGGGGCAAAAACAGCCACGAACAGTAAATGAGGGAGAAAAAGTTAAAATCTGATGCTGCACAAAAACTAACAATGCATCAAAACCAATGTTGTTTCTAATCTTTGACATGTCCAAGACTGTGATAAAAGGTAAAAAAAAATCCAGTCCACAATCACATTTTATATTGAAAATAAGTAATTTTGTGTTTTTTCCCCTCCCAAATCAGTGTCATAATTTATGAATTTGGCAATTAAAGAGTTAAAATCTTGATTTTTTAAAAAACATTTAGTAGTTTTGAACAGGACTGATGTTGATTAATAGATTTATGCAAAAAAAATGGCAAAAAAATATTTATCTGATCAATTTTTACAGCAGTTTAAAGTAGTGGCTGTTTTCAGCCACGAACATAACGAAAGGGTAGTGAATTTGCCCAGAGTGTACTGTTAAGTTTTTGAAAATTTTCAAAGCATTTTCCTAAAATATGTGTAAAAATAAGCTTTGTCACCAAAAATCATTCCATTTGCTGAAACACGGAAAAAGTTATGGCCAAAATAAGACTCAAAAATACCCCATAGTGGCTGAAAACAGCCCCAACAGCACATAAGGGTTAAATGTGTGTGTGTGTGTGTGTGTGTGTGTGTGTGTGTGTGTGTGTGTGTGTGTGTGTGTGTGTGTGTGTGTGTGTGTGTGTGTGTGTTTGTGTGTGTGTGTGTGTGTGTGTGTGTGTTTTATGTATTTAACAGTTGCATCACTAATAAAAGGCTTTTCGTCGAAATAAACGAAATAATAAAGCATTAAATACACCATACAATGAGGCAGGGTAATTGACATATATACATCAATTGCGCACAAAGCTGTGAACCACTGTATTATACTATACTGCAATATAGTATAGGAATAGGAACTGTAATAATTGATTGAGACCAAAAATATTAAACATTTCAATGTTAATGTCTATACCACTACATGCACGTATGCACTACATTTTTTTAGAAATTGTATTTTCAAATTTAAATGCCTGGTAAAAGAATCACAATTTTGCCAAATTTAGATGGCAAAAATCCCACCAAGCCATGGTAAATGTGGCCACATCTTTTGACTCTGTATTTTGCTCAATATTAACTTCAGACGTTATGAATGAGTGATAAGATGGTGTCAGTAATGGGATATTGTATTGATTATGTCTAAAGTGCAGTTGATCTGAAAGTGAACTCACATGTTTTGCCACAATTTCAGCAGGCTACATAACAAATTAAATTCATTTCTTAACTTAAATGGGTTGTATTCTGCTTTTTTGTTCATCTTTCTTTAGTGCGTCATGTTGCTGTTTGAGCATTAAAAAGCTCTAGATATTCTATATATTATATTATATATTTCTGAACTCCTGAAATATGGGATTAATATCCTGCCATGATTCAAAACTGAAAATAAAGTTCTGAAAGGTTGAAACTAAGTGTTCGAAAACTCAAAATCTTAAAAAAAAAAGTTTTGCAAGATCGAAAAATAAGATTTGCAAGCTTGCAAAATGTAAAAAAATAAAAATATCTCTGCAAACATTATGTTGTTTTTGAGATTTCCTTCTTCAGAACTGCAAAACATTTTTTATGATGTTGCGCAATTTTTTTTTCCAGAGTTTCAAATTTGTCAGTGTTCTCCCACTGTATAGTTTGTTTTCCAGATTTGAAACCTTGAAACCCGTGATCTGAAAACTGGTGTGCGAATAGGTGAAAAAAAGTTTTGAAACTCTGAAAACTGAGGTTCGAAAGGGCGAAACTTATTACATTACATTAAATTTGCACTCCTTTGCAGACTATTTTTTCAGAGCTGAGTTTACAACACCCACTTAGCGGAGATACGCGCACACAGTTGCGAGCTTGCGACTCGCGTGATTGTTGGCAGCGATGTCACGCAGCTCTGCTCTGAAACTCTGAAACTCAGACTGAGCGAAAATGAAGCTTCGCAACCTCGCAACTTAAAAAAAAAGCCTGGAGGGAGGGCCTTTCTGCTCTTGGCCAATGCTTTGCTGTCTGCTGACGTACAGTCCAATCACAAGTCGTATTTACTGGAAAGGTGGCTTCTGCACTGGTTCTTTGCATGCGTCCGGCAGATTGACCGTGACGATTGCTTCTGTAAAGAGTGCAAATCCTTCCTCTCATTACCGTGATTTACCTTTTTCTAGTATGATTTATCATGATTTATCATGATTTATCATGATTTACCATGACTTACCATGTTCCAGTATGATTTACCATGAATCTAGCATGATTTACCATAGTTTACCATGATATACTAAGTTCTAGTATGATTCATGCTTTACCCTGTTCTAGCGTGGTTTACAACAATTGAACATATTCTAGTATAATTTAATATGATTCTAGCATGATTTACCATAGTTTACCATGATTTATCTTAGTTTACCTTGATTTACCATGTTACAGGATGATTTACCGTGATATGCCACATTCTAGAATGATTTACCAGGATTCTAGCATGATTTACCTTATTTACTATGATTTACCATCTTTCTAGCGTTATTTACCATGATTTACCATGTTGTTAGCAATTATGTGATGCATCAGAACAAATGAAGTGATAAACTCTGACAAAATATGATTGTGTTATAATAGTAGTTGTTATGTAAGGAATTTTTAGTGTCTAAATATATGAATGCAAAAGCACATGTGAAAAGACTATTAAATTGTAGATTGTCCAGCAGAGGGCAGTAGAAGACCACTTATTGGCTCACTTTCATTTTACAAGTCTTGTTTTTTACCAGTATTTTAAGTGGTCTTCTACTGCCCCCTGCTGTCTCTTCATCATACTACTCCCTAATATTGTTATATAATTCATATTTAGACTTTATAAAATCATTATTTTAACATTTACAATCACATTTTGTCAAAATTCATCTATTGGAGTATTACTATTGACAATTGTGTCACATTGAGAAATGGGAATCCTGAAAATGATAGTAAAAAAAAATCCATTTAAGAGCAGCAGGATTATATTTGTAATCTTTTTATCAGCTTTCAGCATTGGCTAATAAACAAATGCTTAAAGCTATATATTTGTTATTATGACATACGTGTAATATGTGTGTAAGCATGCATAATGGAGTTAACATGGAGAAACCGGTTTGCTTTAGTGCAAAAAAAAAAAAACTGGTAAAAATCAAGACTTGTAACATGCTGAATCATACTAGAACTTGGTATATCATGGTAAACTATGGTAAATCATGCTAGATTCATGGTAAATCATACTGGAACATGGTAAGTCATGGTAAATCATGGTGAATCATACTGGAACATGGTAAGTCATGGTAAATCATGGTGAATCATATACTAGAACATAGTAAATAATTATACATCATCCTAGAACAGGGTAAATCATGGTAAACTTTGATAAATAATGGTACACTATGGTAAATCATCCTAAATGTATGGTCAACTGTGGTAAATTGTACTAGAACGTGGCAAATCATGGTAAACCATCCTAGTACATGGTAAACCATACTAGAATCATGGTAAATCATACTGGAACATGGCAAGTCATGATAAATCATGATAAATCATACTGGAACATGGTAAGTCATGGTAAATCATGATAAATCATGATAAATCATGATAAATCATACTAGAAAAAGGTAAATCACGGTAATGAGAGGAAGGATTTGCACTCTTTACAGAAGCAATCGTCACGGTCAATCTGCCGGACGCATGCAAAGAACCAGTGCAGAAGCCACCTTTCCAGTAAATACGACTTGTGATTGGACTGTACGTCAGCAGACAGCAAAGCATTGGCCAAGAGCAGAAAGGCCCTCCCTCCAGGCTTTTTTTTTAAGTTGCGAGGTTGCGAAGCTTCATTTTCGCTCAGTCTGAGTTTCAGAGTTTCAGAGCAGAGCTGCGTGACATCGCTGCCAACAATCACGCGAGTCGCAAGCTCGCAACTGTGTGCGCGTATCTCCGCTAAGTGGGTGTTGTAAACTCAGCTCTGAAAAAATAGTCTGCAAAGGAGTGCAAATTTAATGTAATGTAATAAGTTTCGCCCTTTCGAACCTCAGTTTTCAGAGTTTCAAAACTTTTTTTCACCTATTCGCACACCAGTTTTCAGATCACGGGTTTCAAGGTTTCAAATCTGGAAAACAAACTATACAGTGGGAGAACACTGACAAATTTGAAACTCTGGAAAAAAAATTGCACAACATCGTAAAAATTGTTTTGCAGTTCTGAAGAAGGAAATCTCAAAAACAACATAATGTTTGCAGAGATATTTTTAATTTTTTTACATTTTGCAAGCTTGCAAATCTTATTTTTCGATCTTGCAAAATTTTTTTTTTTTAGATTTTGAGTTTTCTAACACTTAGTTTCAACCTTTCAGAACTTTATTTTCAGTTTTGAATCATTGCAGGATATTAATCCCATACAGAAACGCCTCCATTGTAGTCTTGAGTTTCTTCCGGGAACGAACACGTCACAATATTCCTCATTATGATAATAATTCATAAGCATAATAAAGGGGCGGGGCCTGGTTGAGTTAGTTAGTAGTGTGTTAAACTGGCGGTTATGGTAAGGGGCGGGACATTTCCCAAACACACTCGAATTGCTCGACCAATAACAACACACTGCTCCAGCCGACCAATCAGAGCACAGTGTGCTTTTCAGAAGGAGGGGCTTCATTGAGACAGGAAGTAAACAGAGCGTTACTGACAGACTGGGAAGAGAGGAGCCGCAACAATGGAGAATATGAGGAGAATAATCAACATTCAAGCAGGAGAACCTGTTCTAGTCGAGCCTGAATTACAGCAAGACTTTGGAAAAGGGCATAATAGGTCCTCTTTAGTCAAATAGACACCTAACTGTGCAAAATAACTGTGCAAGATTCTAATAGCGCAGATGTTGTGACTGTTTGTGTGGAGGCTCACAACATCTCGACTGTCAGAACAGCACCATGTACGTCTGGCCCAAGATGAAGCTCATATGGCCGTGGTTTGCTTATAAGGGAGAGAAAAAAGCCAGTCCAATAACTAAAAAGCAACACATATGCTGCGTTTGTGTCACATCTACCCATGGCTCAGGAACATTATAAAACTCCTCAGATGTGGGACCTCAGCTGAATCAAAAGGAAAAAGCTCATGACAGATGAACAATGCATCAGATATAGCAGCAAATAACATGCACACGTGTCGGTTAACACCACAGGCATCAGAGAATTATGAGACAGGTCGACACGTTCCTCTCCCCTCAGGAAAGAGAAAACTAACAAGCAGACCTACAGCCTCCTGTCTGAGATTCATACCCAGAGTGCTTTGCAGGTGGCAGCTGGAGCACAGTAGGATGCTGGGTAATGAGACTGTTGCAGGTATGAGAGAGAGAGAGAGAGAGAGAGAGAGAGAGAGAGAGAGAGAGAGAGAGAGAGAGAGAGATTTTTTTTGATTTTTAGAAAAAAACTTTATTTTACAAAACAATTCCATTGAATCATCTATACACGCAACTTCAAATTAATAACACATCAAAAATTAATTCTCCTTCAATTACAGTACAAATTATATTATTATAACACCACTGCAATTTAAAAGACTCCATGTCATTCATTATTTTATAGTACTTGTATTCAACACCAACCCTAGCTTTTAGGAAAGCTTTAAACAGAAGAACAACATCTTGTCCATTTCTATTCTCCATTCTATTTCTCCTTGTGATGTAAATTGCAAGTTTGGCTTGCCCAACAATAAAATTAATTAGCTGCCATTTTATTCTCTGTTTTTGACCATACCTCGATCCCAAAATAAACACATTACACGTGAAATTTTCCTGAAATCTTAAAAACAGATCCTTCAATAAAACAAAAAGTAATCCCAATCTAATACATTCTGTAAAACAATGAAAAACCGTTTCTCTGATTCCGCAAAAAACACATTTGTCAACAACATCTGAATTTATAACAGAAACAAAAGCATTGATAGCTATAGCCCCATGCAATATACGCCACTGCAAATCACCGGTTTGCTTATTCAATGGTGGTTTGTACATCACCCTCCAAACTGGCTTATCTTCCTCTTGTAACCCAAACTTTTCTCGCCACACAGTGTCTTTCTTCTCATTTAATGCCACTTTATTCAAAATTTTAACAAAACACCTATACAACAATTTTCCTCCAACCAAACCCAACTCCAAATCATGCAACCCTTTTAAATCCAGCAGAATGCCAGACATACCCTTTAAATCTGGAGAAATTACAATTTTCGGAAAGGGGTCTCTCAAATTTGGAAGCAGGCTTCCATTACAAAAATGTTGCAACATGATTAATTCTCCCTCTGTTAATCTTCCTTTCCATTTTTTTAAAATGACCTCAATTTGACGTAAAGAGCTCTGGCCTAATGCCGTGGCCAATGCAGGTGCATCACTTAGATCAGGTCCAACTACATTAATTAAATCTTTCAATTTCACCATACCAGAGCCACATAGCCTTAGCGTAAGACCTGGGAAACCCTCGTTTGATAAATCAAAACGGGCTCCTTTGACCAAAGGCTCCTCGAGCAACCAGAATACAGAATCTGTCTTTCCATTCCTGGTACAATTAAAAAGTCCCCACACTTTAAAAAGTCCACAGTAGAAGGAAGGCAAGTCTTTTAAGTTCAACTGTTTAGGATCCATAAGTATCAGGGTGTTGTCAAGTCCAAGTCTATCAGTCTTCTGTAGGATAATCTGGGCAACTTTCCTCCATACCAGATCCTCAGAACCAGTTAATAGTCTCTGGATGAATTGCAAGCGAAAAGTCGCCAGTCTACTCGGCAAGTGCACCAATCCTTGGCCGCCTTCTTCCACAGGGAGAAAAAGAACACTTTGGGGAACCCAATGAAGCCGGTCCCAGAAAAAATTAACAAACATTACTTGCAACCTAGAAAGCAAACCAGGAGGAGGGTCCACACATGACAATCTATGCCACAATGTTGAGGCAGTCAAATTATTAATGATTAAAACCCTCCCTCTAAAAGACAGTTGTGGATGTATCCACTTCCATTTCTTTAATCTACCCTCTATTTTTTCAACCACCCCAACCCAATTTTTTCCTTGAGTAGCCGTATCCCCGATAAAAACTCCAAGATATTTAATCCCTCCTTTTTTCCAATTTAACCCACCAGGTAATAATGGTGGACCCTTCTCCCATTTCCCAACAATCAATGCATCACTTTTACTCCAGTTTATTTTGGAGGCAGATATTCTTCCAAACCCTTCAACAACTTTAACCAAAGTATTTATATCATTCTGCCCATTAACTATAATCATTACATCATCAGCATAAGCTGATATCTGATGCTGCAATTTGTTATGAGACAATGTTAAACCTTCTATTTTAGAACGTAGCTTATTTAACAATGGTTCAATTGCCAAAGAGTACAGCATTCCAGATAGGGCACATCCTTGTCTAATGCCTCGACTAACTTTAAAAGGGGCGCTCAAACCACCATTGATTTTTAGCATACTTTCAATATCTCTATATAACACTTGAATTACTCCAATAAAACCTGTGCCAAAACCAAAAGCATTAAGAGTGTTCCAAAGGTACTGGTGTTCAACTCTATCAAATGCCTTCTCTTGATCAATGGAAATGAGTCCTAGATTGATTCCCAAAAGGCCAGCTACTTCTATTATGTCCCTAACAAGAAAAATATTATCTGAAATAGACCTACTAGGCACGCAGTACGTTTGGTCAGGGTGTATAACTTGCCCCATCACATCTCTCAATCTGTTGGCCAGAGCCTTAGAGAAGACTTTCAAATCAGAGCACAACAAGCTCACTGGTCTCCAGTTCTTAATTTCTTGCAAATCGCCTTTCTTTGGTAGAAGAGTAATTGCAGCTCTCCTACAACTCAGAGGTAGAGAACCCTCAGCTATGCTCTCATTGAGAACACCCAAGAAATCCTCACCCATGACCTCCCAGAAGGCTTTGTAAAACTCAACTGGAAGACCATCGATGCCAGGCGATTTTCCGCCCTCCATGTTCTGCATTGCATTCCAAAGCTCTTGCTCACACAAAGGCCTCTCAAGCACTGCCTTTGACTCCTCCTGTAGCTTTGGTAGACCTGCATAAAAACCAGCAGACATTTCTTCATCTTCCTCATATTCACTCCCATACAGTTCCTTATAGAACCTCACAGCCCGCTGTCTTATTTCAGACGGCGCTGTCAGCTCTTGCCCATTTTCTGAGCGTAGGGAGTGAATATATCGACTCTGGCCATTTTTCCTTTCCAAATTAAAAAAGAATTTGGACGGGGCATCCATTTGCGTGAGATTTTGATACCGCGACCTGACCAAAGCTCCCTTTGCCTTCGTGCCCAGCAGGTCCGCAATACATAGCTTTTTGGCCTTAAGGGCATCAATACCACTCTGCCCTCCAGTGACCTCTATTAGCGATTGTAACTCCACAATTTCAGCTTCAAGTTTTTCCAATTTTTGTGCTATATTTTTAGAGACACTAAAAGTATACTGTTGACATAACAATCTAATTTCAACTTTCCCACAGTCCCACCACTGGCGCAAGTTTACAAAACACTCTTTTTTTAATTTAAATTCTTTCCAAAAAAAGGAAAAAACCTCTTTAAACTTTAAATCACTCAACAAAGAGACATTAAAATGCCAATAGGCACTCTTGGACCTAATATTTGCAATGAAGGATCTACATATAACAATAGCGTGATCAGAGAAACCAGATGGACTAATTACACAACTTTTCATAATATTAAAATGATGTTTAAAACAGTATAATCTATCTAATCTGGCCAAAGAAATTAAATTCTCCCGAGTATGTGACCATGTATACTGTCTATCATTTCTGTTCAAACGCCTCCATATATCACACAATTTATGGGTCTCAATCAATGTTCGTAAAGCACGGTTTGAGGCTTCATGCGGTTCAGCATGATTTCGATCTAATACATAATTCTCTGTACAGTTGAAATCACCACCTAAAAACAAATACTCATCTGAGTTACAACTCTGTAAAAAAACATTGAGATTGTTCAAAAACAAAACCCTCTCAGCGCCATTAGTGGGAGCATATACATTAATAAACACAACATTGAATTTTTCAAATTGTGCTCGTATAGCAATAAGTCTGCCAGGAATCTCTTGTTTCACCTCAAAAGAGGCAGGAGTAAAATGTTTAGAAAATAAAACAGCCACCCCTCCTCTAGTAGAACTCATATGAGAGCACAGCACCACTCCTTCCCATTCTCTTCTCCAATCAATTTCATTTTGACCATCACTGTGTGTCTCCTGAATAAACACAACATCTATTTGCTTTTGTTTTATTAATTCAAATAACAGTGCTCTCTTATACGGATCTCGTGCCCCATTCATATTAAGAGTGGCTACCCTCACTACACTCATTAGAAAATATGAAAGGAAGATTAAAATCAAAACAAGCGTCAGCATGTAAGAACAAAATAGACTAGGCCTATATAGTTTCAAACCCATCCTCTACTTGAAGTTCTAATCTCAGTTTTGCAACAATTTTCTTTAACCTGTACATTTCTTGAACAGTAAACTGTTCTTCACCCTCGCCTCGCATTAGCATCCCCACAGAGTCAATAAACATTTTGCGGTCTGGAAAGAAATCTGGAACCTGGACATTTTTCATGTTTTTTGTTTTTTGTAAAAAAGACCTAACTTTTCCAAAAGAGTAAGCACTGCGTCTACTCCTTTTGTCTAAAGTATCACTATCAGAATCTTCAGCAGTACTGCTTTCAACATCCTTATGTGCATCAACTTGTGTTCCTGGCAGTTGTTTTAACTTTGTATCCCCTTTTTTCACTTTGTTCCTTTTCCTCTTAACAGAAGGTTTTTTAAAAAGTGCATCATCACTCACATACTCCGCACTAGCTCCATCTTCCATCACTATATCAACTGTTTTGTCAGTAACATTTGATGTTTCCCCCTCTACCATTCCTGAACCTCCCATCCCTGCATCACTTGTTCCAGCCTCTGCTGTGTCAGTCGCAGGTTCAGCGTGTTCGCGCTCGACTGCTCTGACAGCGTCATTCTCCACAGCTTCTGCGCTAGCCACTGCATTAACAGTGTCACCAGTCTGTTCTGGACACAAACTCCTAATGTGCCCTTCCCCTCCACATTTAAAACATTTCATCGTCTCAGAACTTGCAAACACAACATAATCGAAACCATCGGATCTAAATTTAAATGCCACATTTATTTCCTCAATTTCGCTTTTTAGTACCATGTAAACTTGCCGTCTAAATGAGACTACATGTTTAAGTAAGGGGGATTTACAGCCCAACGGAACTTTTCTCATTTGTGACACAATCTTTCCATGTCTGGACAGCTCTGTGATCAACAACTCATCTTTAATGAACGGGGGGACATTGGACAAAATTATCTTTTTTGCTGGTTGAACTAGAGGCATAACTGGCGTAAAAGTCTCCTGTATTACAATCCCGTTTTCCACCACGCTGTTCACTTTCTCAATATTATCCAAAAAAATCACCACAGCGCTGTTCATACGAGACGCCGACATTATGCTGTCGTGACCGACAACATTCCCAACCGCCAAACTACACTCTTCCACTGAACACTTCATTGCAGGTGCAATCTTGATGCCATGTCTGCGTGACAGGCGATCATAACTGAGGCGTTCAGAAGACGCCATTGTCAACCAGCACGCGCTGGAAGACTGCGCGCTCCTTAGTTTACCTCAAATCCTACTTCCCTCTAATTTATTTACACAAAATAATAATGACTAAAAAATAATAAACGTTTGCCACCGCAAACCACAACCAAAAAAAAAAGAGTTGAGAGAAAAAGAAGGAAAACTCACTCTCACCGTAGAACTCTCACTCACACGCTAACTCCATCCATTCACTCCCGCATGCGCACAGAGAGAGAGAGAGAGAGAGAGAGAGAGAGAGAGAGAGAGAGAGAGACAGACAGACAGACAGACAGACAGACAGACAGACAGACAGACAGAGAGAGAGAGAGAGAGAGAGAGAGAGACAGACAGAGAGAGAGAGAGAGAGAGAGAGAGAGAGAGAGAGAGAGAGAGAGAGAGAGAGAGAGAGACAGACAGACAGAGAGAGACAGAGAGAGAGAGAGAGAGAGAGAGAGAGACAGACAGACAGACAGACAGACAGACAGACAGACAGACAGAGAGAGAGATCACCCTCACAGTTAGTGTTCACTAATGTGCTTTTTTGTCCTTTATTTTGTATCTTTGGTTTATGTTTTGTTGAAAATAAATCCAAACAAAAAAGCAATTCTAAACTCTCCTCATTCTTTGTTCTAGTTCCCTTTCAAAAGCTACAATCGATGCTGCGCTGCTTAGCGCATTGGGAACGTCTTTACATTTAATTGTGACCCCCTGTGAATATAGTGTGTAAACACGTCGATGGTATCGACCGGCGGTAATATAGCCTCGGTCGGTGAGTTTTTTTGTCCCAGGTCTGTGGGGGTGTGCCCCTTCGGGACGGGGCATTTTAAATACATCAATCAGCTCCTACCTGACACCCTCACGACACCACTGTAACATCCCTGCCACCTTTGGTGATTCAGGGGGTAGCGGTTTCCAGCGAAATGTTGAAGGTTCTGTTATTTCCTGTCATCGCCCAGGACACAGAACATTTATCATTCCCCCAATACGAAGTATTAAATTTGGTACCCTTTAAAGAGACTTTGGCAATGTGAAAGCTACTGCCGGGTATCTCTTTTTGTGTCCTAAAGACAGTAACAAGGAATGCGTTGCCCTCCTCGTTTTAACGGTGTGTTCCCACTACCATGAAACAGGAGTAAGCGCATCTGCTGTCACAAGAAAGAAATGGGGGACTGCGTCCGTTTTTAGAACCGTTCCGTCAGAATGCTCAAGTTCAAGATGCTAACTATCAAGTAGATCGTGTTGCAAATTCAACATCACGATTGGATCTTCACGGTCGATCTTAAAGACGCATATTTTCACATATAAATATTGCCACAACACAGGAAGTTCCCGAGGTTTGCTTTTGGGGGTGAAGCCTACCAATATCGGGTTCTTCCATTCAACCTAGCCATGTTACATAGACGATTGGCTGATTCTGGTCCAGTCTCAGGAGCTTGCGCTTCGACATCGAGATCGATCCACGCTCATCTTCTCTCTATGGGTTTGAGTTGCAATGCCAAGAAGATCGTTCACTCTTCTACCCAGAGGGTAACATGCTTGGGGTTTAAATGGGACTCTGTCACCATCGGGGGTACAACTGTCCCCTGCTTGTCATGACCATTTTTAAACACCCTAAAGCAACATCTGGCTAGGTCAGGATAGGTCTCATGGTAGCTGCGTCCACAGGGATCCCTCTGGGCCTTTTGCACATGAGACCACTTCAGTTGAGGCTCAAAATCCCCAAGGGCAAAGAGAGGCAAGAGCACGTGCTGAGTACTTCGTGTTCTTTCTAAAATCCAAGTTTATGGTAAGGGTTACGTGCTATCGCTTCGTTCCCTTTCTACGTGGTTCAGACCCCTGTTCATCACATTGGGTCCCACTCTTGGTGCGTCTTGCTGTCGCAGAATGCTAATGACAGAAGCCTCCCTGTCGGGCTGGGTAGCGGTCTTAAGTGATCGTCCAGCCCAAGGGATTTAGGGACGCATCATCTTGACTAGCAAATCAATTGCCTCAAGTTGATGGAATATGTATTTCTGGCCCTGAAATACTTTCTCCCTCAGTTGAGAGGCTGTCATGTCCTAGTGCGGGGGGGACAACACAGTGTCAGTCTCTTACATAAATCACCAGGGAGGTCTGCTCTCACGCAATCTAAACAGAATAGCGAGGCACATTTTCTCTGGGCCGAGGAGAAGTTCCTGTCACTCAGGGCAGTGTACATTTCCAGGGCATCTGAATGTGGGACTGGATTTACTGTCCAGACAGAAATTACAGATGGGGAAATGGAATTCCACCCAGAAGTAGTGAAAAAGATCTGGACCAGATTTTATGAAGCGGAGGTGGACCTCTTCGCTCCTCCATCAGACAGCACAATGTCCCCTCTTCTTATCTCTGAGTCACCGGGATGTGATGGTGCACACATGGCCCAAAATGCGCCTGTATGCGTTTCCTCCAGTGGCTCTGCTCCCAGGAGTTCTAGCCAGAGTTCGCCAACAAGGGTCTTGCCTCTTACTGATAGCGGTGCGTTGGCTGAACAGAGTATGGATCTTGGAGATAATAGCTCTCCTCGACGGCTCGCCATGTGCGATTCCGGAGAGGAGGGACCTTCTTCTCAGGCGGACGGCAAGATATTCCATCCCAGGCCCGACCTGTGGAACCTTCATGTTTGGCCCCTGATGGGTATTAACTAAGGGACACTGGGCTTTCGCCTGCCGTTATTGAGACAAATCTAAGTACTAGGGCCTCCTCCACTAGAAAGAGTTATGCCAACAAATTAGGTGTTTTTGAAAGGTGGTGTGTTTGTACATAATGCAGATCCGGTCAACTGCAGGATTGCTTCAGTTCTGGATTTGAACAGGCACATGCACCGCCACTCTCAATGTTTATGTGGCCGCTCTTTCAGCTTGCCACGCCTTGGTTGACGGGGTGACACTCGGGAGACATCCTCTGTTCGTTCGCTTCATTTGTGGGGCCAGGCGACTGAGGCCTCCCGTAAGAACCAAGATCCCTTCATGGGACTTCGCTATAGTCCTCGAGGGTCTGGTTGAGACCACCTTTGAACCTTCCAGAGTCAGCGTCTGACAAACATCTGACCCTAAAGATGTTTTTTCTTATGGCTATAACCTCTCTAAAAAGAATCGGGGACATGCAGGCTCTCAGGTCAATATCGCCATCCTGCTTAGACTTTGCCCCAGGAATGGTGAAAGTGATTTTGCATCCTCATCCTGATTACCCGTACCTTTCTCGGCTGTACACTCTTGAGGCCTTCTGCCCTCCGCCATTCACAACGCCGAAGCAGGAGAGATCTCACAGACTGTGTCCAGTCCGTGCTCTTCAGACCTATGTCCACCGCACCAGCCAGTGGTGTAAGTCATAGCAACTGTTAGTTTGTTATGGGGGCAGCAACAGGGGTCCTGCCGCCACCAAACAGACCATGTCACATTGGGTCAGGGATGCTATTGCTCTTGCCTATTTGGCGCGCGGCCAAGCTTCGCCAACGGGTCTAAGGGCTCACTCCACCCGAGGGGTCGCCTCCTCTGCTGCCTTGGCAAGAGGTGCCCCCTTGCAGTTTGTTTGTGATGCGGCAGGCTGGTCCTCTCCGCACGCATTCATACGTTTTTATAGTTTGGATGTTCATGCCACTCCTGGCTCTCACGTCCTTGAGTCGACATCTCCAGCTAATGTCTAGGGCTTTCCTGCGTTCTTGTGAGCACACCTACATAACCGTAAGGAGTCCAGACACCTTCAAGCACAGCGGCGTGGGCATTCTCGTTCCCAATGCGCTAAGCAGCACAGCACAGATTGTAGCTTTTGAAAGGGAACGTTCCGGGTTACTTGACTGTAACCCTGTTCCCTGAAAAAGCGGAACGAGATGCTGCACTGCATTGCCGTGCTAATGATGTCCCAGGACTGCTCTTCAGACAAAATATCCTGACGATGTACCTGCGGCTCATTTAATTATAGCTATATTACTTCCGGTCGATTCCATTGACGTGTTAACACACTATATTCACAGCGGGTCACGATTAAAGACGTTCCCAGTGTGCTAAGCAGCGCAGCATCTCATCCGCTTTTTACAGTCAAGTAACCCCTAATGTTCTGGTTGTCTATAAATCTGTGTTGTGTGTGTTTTTTCTCAGCTGCATTCAGATGTGGATAAGGGTGATGGGAATGTCAGGTACGTGTTGACAGGGGAGGGAGCGTCTTCAGTCTTCACTATCAATGAGCATACAGGAGACATCCATGCTACCAAACGCCTGGACCGAGAGGAACAGGGTTATTACACGCTGCGTGCTCAAGCGGTCGACCGCGACACTAGCCGTCCGCTAGAGGATGAGTCTCAGTTCATCGTGAAGGTCCCAGGACTGCTCTTCAGACAAAATATCCTGACGATGTACCTGCGGCTCATTTAATTATAGCCTCTTATCGTAGGTCCGCACCGATTCTTTATAATAAAATAAACAATAAAATATTAGTAATTTTCTCACACACAGAAGACAAGGATTCATCAACCGGGCTCGTATGAATTCCTGTTGTGTTTGTTTGGATGGTTTTTGAAGTGTCAGCTTTGAGAGTCCTGTACACATTATATGGACTCACAGAGATTGTTCTTTCATCTGTGAAATATGTTTTTTTTTTCACAGAAAGTCATATACATCTTGGACGGCATGAGGGTGAGTAAATTATGAGAGAATATGCATTTTTGGGTAGAATATCTATTTAAGCTTGGGATATGGACCTGCCCAAAAAAAAACTAAACTCTTGCACTCTGTTTTCAATTCGTTGAGTCTTGGCTCATTATGTCAGAAAGCTTGCCAATCCCTGACATAAAATATAACACACATCAAACAAGTCATATGCTCCAAAAATTAAGCATAAAAGTAGGCCATACGTTTTTTTTTGACGAAAAGTCCAACATTTCTTCAAATATTGAATGTCAATTATTCAGATATATTTATAAGATAAATGTAAAGTTACCTGTCCTGGGCTCCACAGAGAAGTAAGGGTGTCCATGTATGATGCTGTACACAACTCTGGCGCTGTTGCCGTAAGTGGGGTCGTCAGCATCCGTCGCTGTCACCTGAACCACCGTCGTGCCTGTGCAGAACACACACAACACAACACGCTAGTGAGCATCAGGAAACAATGTAGCTGAAGGGAACAGGATATGATGGGAGTTACCATGGCAATGCTGTGTCTTACGGTGGCCCAGTAGTGCATAACACAATGGAATTTAAAAAGCAAATAATCACAACAACGTAAACAAGCCACAACAGAATTTAAAAAGAAAACATCAGTTCACAACACAATGAAATCAAGTCAGAAGAACACAACGAAATCAAGTCACAACACAATGGAAACTAGCCACAACACAACGGAAACAAGCCACAACACAATGGAAACAAGCCACAACACAACGGAAACAAGCCACAACACAACGGAAACAAGCCACAACACAACGGAAACAAGCCACAACACAATGGAAACTAGCCACAACACAACGGAAACAAGCCACAACACAATGGAAACAAGCCACAACACAACGGAAACAAGCCACAACACAACGGAAACAAGCCACAACACAATGGAAACTAGCCACAACACAATGGAAACAAGCCACAACACAATGGAAACAAGCCACAACACAACGGAAACAAGCCACAACACAACGGAAACAAGCCACAAAACACAAGAGAAACTAGCCACAACACAACGGAAACAAGCCACAACACAATGGAAACAAGCCACAACACAACGGAAACAAGTCACAACACAACGGAAACAAGCAACAACACAACGGAAACAAGCCACAACACAACGGAAACAAGCCACAAAACACAAGAGAAACTAGCCACAACACAACGGAAACAAGCCACAACACAATGGAAACAAGCCACAACACAACGGAAACAAGTCACAACACAACGGAAACAAGCAACAACACAACGGAAACAAGCCACAACACAACGGAAACAAGCCACAACACAACGGAAACAAGCCACAAAACACAAGAGAAACAAGCCACAACACAACGGAAACAAGTCACAACACAACGGAAACAAGCCACAACACAACGGAAACAAGCCACAACACAATGGAAACTAGCCACAACACAACGGAAACAAGCCACAACACAATGGAAACAAGCCACAACACAACGGAAACAAGCCACAACACAACGGAAACAAGCCACAACACAATGGAAACAAGCCACAACACAACGGAAACAAGCCACAACACAACGGAAACAAGCCACAAAACACAAGAGAAACAAGCCACAACACAACGGAAACAAGCCACAAAACAACGGAAACAAGCCACAAAACACAAGAGAAACAAGCCACAACACAACGGAAACAAGCAACAACACAATGGAAACAAGCCACAACACAACGGAAACAAGCCACAACACAACGTAAACAAGCTACAACACAACGGAAACAAGCCACAACACAACGGAAACAAGCCACAACACAACGGAAACAAGCCACAAAACACAAGAGAAACAAGCCACAACACAACGGAAACAAGCCACAAAACACAAGAGAAACAAGCCACAACACAACGGAAACAAGCCACAAAACACAAGAGAAACAAGCCACAACACAACGGAAACAAGTCACAACACAACGGAAACAAGTCACAACACAACGGAAACAAGCCACAAAACACAAGAGAAACAAGATGTATTCACAAAATAAATGGGCAGCAGTTTCTTTAAAAAGACCATAAAATGAGCAAGTTTAATCAATATCAAGATATTTACAGATAGATTAATTAAACGTGTCGTTCAAATCTTTTAAGTTGTTGCACTTGTGATAACGCGTCGTAGGTCACATGATAACGTCAACATGGCAGATGTCCGGTTCGCATTCATACTTAACGAGATTTGGCTATAAAGTACCTACTCTTTTAACGCTCGTTAAGTAAGTACTTATTGAAATTAAGTACCTACTCATTGAGTATGCGGTTTCGAACGCAGCCAGCCTGTCACTCCAACATAACCTGGAAGTTGAATCTCTGAGTCCCGTTCTGCCAGGGTCCTCAGGCAAGGAGCATCAAGCTTCAGAATCCTTCAGGATATTTCCTGGGATCTGATCCTCTGGCAGCTTCTGCCTCCATGTTTCCTTTCAGTGACTGTGTGTTTCTCTCTTGCACTCGCTCTCATCTGTCATGTTCTTGCGCTTCGGAAAGCTCTTGGTTATTTTCATTGGCAGATTTCAAGATTTGACACATATTCAGTGGCTCACTGCACCTTGGGAGTAAAAGCACACAATTCTGTGCCTTAAACTATTGAGAAAACGGGCAAAAGCTTTTGTAAAAATCTCATTCTGTAAATCAGTTTCTTTAGTTGGTGTCTGGTTAGTTTTCAGACATTCTTCAACACACTGCAGAGAAATACAGCTATGATGGAGATTATTAGCATGTCCTGCCTCGTGTTACTTCAAGAAACAGCACAATTCACCTTTCCTTGCTCTAACATGATGTTTTCAATTTAGGAACAAAAGCTTAGACATTTTTTTTATTAAACTAGCAATGGCAGATATTGAATCTGTGAAGTAGTTTCCACACACACACACACAAGAAGGTTTTTTTGTACAGTCCTTGTTTGTCAAATAAATGCAGTCTTTGAGAACAGAAGAGACTTGCTTTAAAAACATTTTAAATAATCATACCGATCCCAAGCTGTTGAACGGTAGTTCTTGGCTATTTTTAAATGTATTTTTTATACGCGTCCTTCCAAGAATGTAATCATAAGCTTTTGAAGATGAGCAAAGATTAGTAAAATGAACGTACCGAGAGGAGACATTTCGGGCACTCCTGAGGCGTACGGCCCGTCCAGGAACTTGGGCTCGTTGTCATTGATGTCCTGGACCTTCACGATGAACTGAGACTCATCCTCTAGCGGACGGCTAGTGTCGCGGTCGACCGCTTGAGCACGCAGCGTGTAATAACCCTGTTCCTCTCGGTCCAGGCGTTTGGTAGCATGGATGTCTCCTGTATGCTCATCGATAGTGAAGACTGAAGACGCTCCCTCCCCTGTCAACACGTACCTGACATTTCCATCACCCTTATCCACATCTGAATGCAGCTGAGAAAAAACACACACAACACAGATTTATAGACAACCAGAACATTAGGGGTTACTTGACTGTAAAAAGCAGATGA
This sequence comes from Phoxinus phoxinus, assembly GCF_949152265.1. Lineage (NCBI taxonomy): Eukaryota > Metazoa > Chordata > Actinopteri > Cypriniformes > Leuciscidae > Phoxinus > Phoxinus phoxinus. The sequence goes on along the minus strand of NC_136899.1, from coordinate 27,473,062 downwards.
GATGCTGCGCTGCTTAGCACACTGGGAACGTCTTTAATCGTGACCCGCTGTGAATATAGTGTGTTAACACGTCAATGGAATCGACCGGAAGTAATATAGCTATAATTAAATGAGCCGCAGGTACATCGTCAGGATATTTTGTCTGAAGAGCAGTCCTGGGACATCATTAGCACGGCAATGCAGTGCAGCATCTCGTTCCGCTTTTTCAGGGAACAGGGTTACAGTCAAGTAACCCGGAACGTTCCCTTTCAAAAGCTACAATCGGTGCTGTGCTGCTTAGCGCATTGGGAACGAGAATGCCCACGCCGCTGTGCTTGAAGGTGTCTGGACTCCTTACGGTTGTGTAGGTGTGCTCACAAGAACGCAGGAAAGCCCTAGACATTAGCTTGTGATGTCGACTCAAGGACGTGAGAGCCTGGAGTGGCATGAACATCCAAACTATAAAAACTTATGAATGCGTGCGGAGAGGACCAGCCTGCCGCATCACAAACAAACTGCAAGGGGGCACCTCTTGCCAAGGCAGCAGAGGAGGCGACCCCTCTGGTGGAGTGAGCCCTTAGACCCGTTGGCGAAGCTTGGCCGCGCGCCTCATAGGCAAGAGCAATAGCATCCCTGACCCAATGTGACATGGTCTGTTTGGTGGCGGCAGGACCCCTGTTGCTGCCCCCATAACAAACAAACAGTTGCTATGACTTACACCACTGGCTGGTGCGGTGGACATAGGTCTGAAGAGCACGGACTGGACACAGTCTGTGAGATCTCTCCTGCTCCGGCGTTGTGAATGGCGGAGGGCAGAAGGCCTCAAGAGTGACCGGATGTACAGCCGAGAAAGGTACGGGTAATCAGGATGAGGATGCAAAATCACTTTCACCATTCCTGGGGCAAAGTCTAAAGCAGGATTGTGATATTGACAGAGCCTGCATGTCCCTGATTCTTTTTAGAGAGGTTATAGCCATAAGAAAAAACATCTTTAGGGTCAGATGTTTGTCAGACGCTGACTCTGGAAGGTTCAAAGGGGGTCTCAACCAGACCCTCGAGGACTATAGCTAAGTCCCATGAAGGGATCTTGGTTCTTACGGGAGGCCTCAGTCGCCTGGCCCCACAAATGAAGCGAACGAGCAGAGGATGTCTCCCGAGTGTCACCCCGTCAACCAAGGCGTGGCAAGCTGAAAGAGCGACCACATAAACCTTGAGAGTGGCGGGGCATGTGCCTGTTGATAATTTTTCCTGAAGGAAGTCCAGAACTAAAACAATCTGGCAGTTGACCGGATCTGCATTATGTACGACACACCACCTTTCAAAAACACCCCATTTGTTGGCATAACTCTTTCTAGTGGAGGAGGCCCTAGTACATAGAATGGTCTCAATAACGGCAGGAGAAAGCCCAGTCCCCCTCAGTTGGTACCCATCAGGGGCCAAACATGAAGGTTCCACAGGTCGGGCCTGGGATGGAATATCGTGCCGTCCGCCTGGGACAGAAAGTCCCTCCTCTTCGGAATCGCTCATGGCAAGCTGTCGAGGAGACATATTATCTCCAAGAACCATACTCTTTTTGGCTAATGCGACGCTATCAGTAAGAGGCAAGACCCTTGCTGGCGAACTCCCAGGAGCAGAGCCACTGGAGGAAACGCATACAGGCGCATTTTGGGCCATGTGTGCGCTATCGCATCCAGACCCAGGGGGACTGGGTGTCTCAAGTTCAAGTTCAAGTATGCTTTATTGTCAGTTCTTCCAAATGATCAGTACATCCATACAGACAATTGAAACTGTGTTAGTCTCAGACCCATCGTGCATACAGATACATTCTGTTTACATTCATCCGAACATCAACAACAGCAACAGGAACGATGCACTAAATGAACTGTACCAGCACATCAGTGAGCAGCAGACAGCCCCCCTGATGCTTTTCTCATCATAGCTGGGGATTTCAACCATTTAGATTTAAAGAGTGTGTTTCCAAAAATACACCAACACATTAACCCCCCCCCCCCACACACACACACACACACCCCCCGCCAGTCCAGATCCACACCCCCAGGTCCTTCCACTCCCCCTCCCACTAATGTACGATGATGATGACATGCACCAGTCACTTGTGCAGCATGGGTCTGCTCACTACCTCATTCAGCATAGAACTGACATCATTCTACCACCTCATCAATCAGTTTAAATAAAATTACTGCTCTTTGAGCCCTTTGGCACTTTAATTTGGCACTTTGGCAGACGGAATAAGCTTTCTTTGCACTAAATCTTTTTATCTGTTTCTTTCACTTCACTGGTTTGCACTCTACCTGCCATGTGCCTTGCCCTGCTTCTTGTATTACTTATTGTATAGTTGTATTTTATATTTTATATATGATCTAGATTTTTAGGCTCTACTATTAGTGTTATCTGGGTTGCGTCCAATCTTAGATCTTCGAGGCTTCGAAAGCCAGGGGATTTCATCCAAGGGCCAATCCTCAAAGGCAAATAAAAGTGACGCACCGAGGGCTTGGGAACCAGGAAGTATCTGCTGTAATAGCCGTGCTCCCTCTCTGGAAGAGGAACATGTTCTTTGGCCTCTTTGCTCAGAAGAGTTTGTAGCTCTTGTGACAGTACATACAACCGCCCTGGTCTCACGGAAGTGGTAACCACGCTGTTGAAACACGGAGGATGATGAATAAATTGGATTCTGTATCCTATTTGTACTGTGCTTAATACCCAAGCAGAAACGCCTGGCAGAAGTTTCCACACTGCCAGACTTTCTGATAGTAGTATCAACTTTAATGCTTCCTTTTGAGGGGATGTTAGATGTTCCGTGTCCTGGATGAAAGCAGGAAGCAACGGAAAATCTAACATTTCGCTAGAAACCGCTGCCCCTCCGAAGCACCAGAGGTGGCGGGATGGAGAGGTTTCGTGGGGGTAACGAGGTGGGGCGGTCAGATATAATACGCGCCCTGTTCCGCGGAGGCCTACCCCCACCAGACTGGGCGCCAGACCATCAGGACTTCTTCTTTCTGTTGATGATTGTCCTGAGGTCTGGATTGGGAGGTTGCAGAGCTTGATGACCCTGTCTCCAATTTTTACTAGGGGGAGCGCGGCTCGCCACGCTCTGCTTTTTCACCTCCCTAGGTCTTAAAGGACCGGGGAGAGGTTGGGTGGTCGATGGCCCCTCCCCTTGAGTGCGGCGAGGAAGGAACTGAACAAAAGCCTCCTCATGTTTTTTAACCTCCCTGAACCTGGTGACCACTGTGATGACCGAGTCGCTAAACAGGCCAGAGGGAGAAACCGGGGAGTCCAGAAGAAAGACACGGTCCTTATCTTTTATCCCTGAGAGGTTGAGCCACAGATGCCTCTCCGTGCTTACTGAAGCAGACATAGAACGGCCCGTGCCATGTTTAGTGGCACGGAGAGAAAGGTCTGTGGCTTGGCGCAGTTAAGAAAACGCTTCCTCATCTATCGTAGTGCCTGCACTCAAGTCCTTCAAGAGGTCAGCCTGGTACGCCTGCAACAGCCATTATGTGCAGCGCAGCACCAGCCTGACCTGCAGCTTGGTAAGCTTTACCCACGAGAGCCGATGTTGTTCTGCACGGCTTCGTGGGGATAGGTCTCTTTAGCGAAGATGCAGACCCAGGCGAGAGATGGCTCGCAAGCGTCTCTTCAACCTGCGGCATCTCCGCATACCCCCACGCCTTCGAACCCACGATAGTCAAAAAGATCGACGTCAAGGGAACAAAAACACGAGAGGTATATGGTTTTCTCCATGACTTAGCTCATCATGGAGGTCCTCGAAGAAGAGGAGAGACTGATGTTGTGGTCCCTGCCACCGGACAGAAACCTATCCTCAAGCTTACTGCGTTTGGGGATCTCTTGTTCGCGAGGCCAGTCAAGCTGTACCACCTCGAGTAGTTCCTCGATGGATTTATCGTCGTGCGAGGAACTCTCAGAGGTTGGCTGCTCGAAGTCCGTAGACCCAAGAGATTCATCATCGTCCCCAGCATGAGCCGAAGAAGCACCGGGGTGCGCTTCGGGATCACGCGAGGGAACTTGTGGATCTGGTGAGTGAGCAAGCGAAAGGGACAGACCCGTCTCTTGCTCGTCAGCCAAATCCATTGGGGAGCCTCACGATGTTAATGCGGGTTCGGACTGAAAGTAGCCAAGACGAGCACGAAGCATTTTAGCTGTGAACAGTTCACAATGCTCGCACTCTCCTGACTCCAATGCAGTGATCGCATAATCCTCCCCCAAACACACAAAGCAGTAAGCGTGTGTATCCAGTTCTGACATAGGACGAGAACATGGAGCGACACAGCGCTCACTCTGTTGACTCATTTCTCTTTCTCTTTTTTACTTTTTCTAAACTCTTTTTAGATCGTTGAGAGATGAGAAAGAGAAAATCTGCACACTGTCAGTGATAAACTAAATAATTCCTAACAAAGATCTGTAGTAGATAGAGAGATAAATGCTTGCACACCAAACACAGAGAGGTCTCTGAAGACAAAAGACCTGACGATGCACCTGCGGCTCATCTATTTATAGCCTCGCGTCGCCGTCACACACCGAGGCTATATTACTTCCGGTCGATTCCATCGACGTGTTTACACACTAAATTTACAGCGGGTCACAATTAAAGACGTTCCCAGTGCGCTAAGCAGCGCAGCATCGATTTTAGCTTTTGAAAGGGAACACACACTACAGCTGTTTAATGCTCTGACATTTAGATGTGAATCACAATGTGGATTACAGCTTTTAAACAAAACAGTACAATAAATTACAATGAAGTTATAATAAACCTAAATTACTATTTCAGCACAACTTTTAAACTTTGAATTTCACTTTTGGAGTTTTCTTTGCATGTCCACACCTAAGAACGGCAGTCTAGCAATTTTGTTCTTTTTTTTCCATGTGCAAAAATAAAAAAAAATCAGCAATTTTCCAAAAATCCACATTAAATCTAAATTGTCTGACTTTTTATTGGGCGGAGCGGAGGAAATGACTTTAATTTGGAAAGTTGTCCAGCATGAGAACATTACATGTAATGAATATATTTTTATTTGCTACTGTCACCTAATGAACTTTGACTTGCTTAATTCAGGTTTGAAACGACAATTAAAAATTAGTAATATTATTGATTTAACTGCACTGGTGAGAACAAAATGTAAAAAGAATTGAGCTGGATCTTTACAACATTGACTTTTAACATTTTAAATGAAAACAACACTGAGCTAAATTGAGCTGAATAATGACACTATTTTCTTATGTAAAGCTGCTTTACAGCTGAAATAGAATATTTCTTAGGGGTGGGAAAAAAAATCGATATTGCAATATATTGTTGTGCTCTCTGTCGCAATAAATAATCGATACACTAACGCCCAATATCGATATTTGATTACAACACAAAATTATTAATTTACCCGTTGTCTGTGTCACTGAAACTACCCAATATCTACCATTCTGTTTGCGGGGGGCGCTGTTCGAGTAAATAGGGGTAAAGTGGCGCAAACAGCGGCCGGTGAAGAACACAGTACACGTTCCTACTATAGTGCATGTTCGGACCGTTTATATACTGTCTATGGTTCGGACACTCGGGAGGTCGTGAGATATTGCACACATTACGAGTCAGTTAAACTGATAATCGCGTCAAAGCAGCTGGTACACGGCACGACTGTCCTGCACAAATTTTATCCCGAGCCGGCGGCAATCACGTGAGCATTCGCGCTAAACACAGAGACCGGAACTTTCAATGTTGCAGGCAATAGCTTCAGATAGAAAAATGACAGAATGTGTGTGCAAATGATTTGTTGAAAAGCAGAGAACAGTATCCATTGCGTTCAACATAAAAAAACAAGAGAGAGAGACAGAGAGAGTGTGTGTGTGTATGCGCACGCTGTATGCTGCCACTGAGGTATAACCCCATATGGATATCGTCAAGGCAGTGAGTTATTATGCAAATGCATATTTCTTTGTACAATGTTGGAAATGTTGGCATTAATAAATGCATAAAATTTCCTTATTTCCTTATTCCTTCTTTTTCTTTTCAGTCACATATATCGTGATATATCGTTGATGAAATTTCTTCCAATATATTGAATATCGTAGATATCGCGAATCGTGATATTATCATATCGTGGACCACATATCGCCACAGAATTGAATCGTGAGGTATCTGTATCGTCCCACCCCTATAACTGATTAATTTGACAACATTATCACTTATTTTCCTGCTTTGAAACTATTTATATTGTATAAAGCACTTAATAAATAAATGTGACCTCCTCCCAAACAACTACAGCGGCCACTAAAGTTCTGCTAATCCAGGCCTCGGTAGCTCATCCAGAACTCTCACCTCATTCTGAGAGGTGTTTTTCCCTTCTGTTTCCACATTTCATCCTGATCCATCACGAGCAGACTCTAGCACAAGGCCGCCTCATGTTCCACACACCCTACATACCTTTCAAATTCTCTTTAGATATTTGCAGATCATAGCTTGAGGATTCCTCTGCAATCGGTCTCTCCTCTTTGGTTTCCGTGTATTTTCCATCCTCCTGTCTCAGCAACCAGCACAGATCCCAAAGCACATGCCTCATCTTCAGCACCTACAGTCCAAGATAATACTCTCACTTCCACAGCATTGGCTCCATTTCCTTCTCACGCAGCAGCCCTGGACCCTAACGCTAACCCTGGATGCTAACGTTAACGCTAACCCTGGACCCTTGCGCTGGAACCTCCACCAGTCTTCATACAGCATCGCTCTCTAATCCAATCAGCTGCTGACATTGCTCTTCCTTCTCTGCTCACATCAGTACCCACTGATAAATTATGATAATGCTGCTACAAATATGGACATCTAACCATAAATCTCTCCATTCACCAAAAAGGCTCCATCCCCATTATCAAGCATTTTTTTGTTGTTGTTGCAGAATTCAGCATAGCATTTGGTAAAATCATATAAAGGTGCAATAGGTGATCTGGGAAATGCAAAATTTAGCCTGCTAGCATTGAAAGCATTCGGCTGCAAATAGCCGTCCAAAGCAACGTCTCCTCCAAAACACATGAATGCACACACACCAGAAGCGAGACGAGCAGAGACAACGGTATTGTCATGTGTCATTCACCGGTGAGAAACTTATAGTACAGTGAGTAACAATACTACAGTAACTGTTTGCCTGCCATTCTCGCTCTGTCTGCACAGCGTATGTGAACGCACGGGTGACGTCTGATGTCTGCGTGAACAGACCTGAAGACAAGTGTGAAACGACTTTAATAACTTCGGCTGCATTACACAACGGTGCAGCTTCCTCCACATATGCAACTTTACACGGAATGAAAATGCCACTGGTACCCCTTCCAAAACAAGAAGATAAAAGAAGACCAGGTCTATCATGTTTTCTGTTTCTTCTAGTCCTGGGGGAAGGCAATGTCATTTTCCATCAGTCAGTAAACAGTCAAATATCTGCATTGTTTGGGTCCATAAAATAATGCATTATATGATTTCTACAAGCATCCTTTCCATATCCATATTAAAGCTAAAAAAAATCAGAAGGAAGAGTAATGTTTATGCTTAGAAATGCATCTAACCCTATAAAATAAAATGTGGTCTAGCTGAGACAAGAAACAAGGTCATTTATAAATATTTCAAAACCACTACAAAGATGAATTCCTACTATGAATGTTTTCTGACGCGACCTGACTGTCCTGAGAGAAATCTAGTGAAGATCTGAGTTTCATTACATTACTTATTGTAATGTCCAACATGCTCAATGTAATTTACCAATTCAAGCAGGTGCACTGACTTTTGGGAGTTAAAAAACTCAATCAGATTGGAGCTTTAGCCATTTTTGGGTGTGATATACATCAGATGGTCAGTAAACGGTGCATGGCCATTTCCATGGGTCTGAGTGAAAGCTCTTATTTGTTGTGTGCTAAACCCAATTGAAGGTAAGTGATGGTAAGGCAGGTTAGCAGCTTTGGGAGCATCAGTCAGCTCGGCACAGTCAACCATGTGTATCATACATTGACAGTAGCTCTGAAGCATCTAGAGACGGGCCTTTTACAAATGCAAATGTGAAAATATCTTCAGACAGCTTTGCTGAGGATAAGACAAGCTTCAGCGCTCAAAGACCAATCAGCTTACATCAAAGTCACAGCTGATTCTTACATTTCTGATTATAGATGTTCTGGAGCGCGGGAAGACTTCACATTTGTGTCCAATCACACTATCACCGAGAAAACACTATAAGTGGAAGTCAGGTATAGACAAATGCTAAATGTGTGATGTAAAAAAAGAGCCATTCATATAGCCAATGCTTACATTAAATTAAAACAGCAGATGTGGAAGTGATTTAATTCTTAAAGTAATACTTTGACATCAGCAGAAAGTGTCAAACAGTCTGAACTACAGATACATAATGATCTGCACATTTAAACATCAAATAGTACTGGAACATGGATTTATACTGAACTAAATAATGTTTGATAAAAGCAAACATTGAAACCTCAAGTGTAAACAAGCTATTTGTATTTAATTAATAAAGCAGCAATTAAAACAGCAGACGTGGAAGCGGATTTAGGAGCCGCTACCAAGAACACATTTGCCCCTCGATTTCAGCGTAGTCCCAAAGAGTTGTGATTGGATGATAGGCTCGAAACCATTAGAATGAATTAAAAATGAGAAGTAGTATTTCACACTCAATTCTAAAACCAAGATGGCGTCTGATGCAAACCTCCGTTACCTGCAATAATCCTGAGCAACGTCAGATCGTTGCAACAAAAGCTAGAAGAATTCTAGAAGCTAGAGCCAGCTTTGAGTATCGGGATACTGGTACTCGCTGAAACTGGGCTTCGACTGAAGATGCCAAGCTCGCTGAAAGAGGAACCAGGCTTTTCTCTAATTCAGGCAGATAGATCGGTCAACTCGGGGAAGAGCAGAGGCAGTGGCATCTGCGTGTTTGTAAATGACCGATGGTGTAGCCATACAACAGTCAAATCCACAGTATTTAGTAAGTCAGAATAATGGTATGCATATTTGGTGTGCTGTCTGAGGAGAGGCTCCGAGCTCTGTGTTTGGCCCGAACCCAGAGCTTTCCCCACGATAGGAACCAGTCAAGAGTGAGGAGTCGGGGTAAAGGAGGGATGCTGAAAATGGTTATTATTATTATTATTATTATTTTGATTAGGACAGTGCATGTTAATGAACAAAACATGTAAAACATGCATGTAAACATGCCGGATTATAGCCGAGGGCTAATTTCCATCCGTAGTCCCACGGGCTAGAATCACACAGCTCACAAAAAGGCTCACAAAGACATTGCAGAATAAAATTTACATCTACAGTCAATTTATAATTTAGCTAAATCCTATATACAATATTCACACAAGACTATATTCAACTTTACAACACTCATCCATATACACATTAAAAAATAGAACAATTCAAGAGAAAAAAAAAAAAAAAAAAAAAAAAAAAAGATAAAACATACTAATGTGTGCAACTTTGATTTGCCCATAGCCATTTCTTCAATTGGACCTTAAAAGAGCTATATGTAGTACATTCTCTTAGTGTTAGAGGAAGAATATTCCACAGGTTCCCACCCCGGACAGACAGGACCGTCTGACCGAAGGTGGTGCGCCTGTGAGATATTATCACGTCTCCTCTGGTAGAGGCTCGCGTGGTCCTCAGAGAACTGTCTTTAAATTTAATATTTAACATTAAATTTAAAGGCTGGTTGAGGTCTTTAGGTGAGTCGACCGTGTGTATATATATATATAGGCTTCTTCTCATGCTGATAGGATAGATGTGGTATTTGATGTGGTAATAAATAGCATTTTTTTTGTAATCAACTCAGAAAAATATTTTTCTCCTTGCTGCTTTCACAGAATTTTGATACTTTGATAAGATTATTTCATTAAACAGCATTCTTCCATCGACATTCCTGATATCATCATTTAACCAAGGGACTGACTTGGGTTTAGCATGTTTGTTCCTCGGAGGAAAAAAGCATTTAAGATCTTTACACAAGTGGAGTTAAAAGCCTTAAGATAAAGAGAAGTCTTAAAAAGATTGTAGTAAATGGACTGCCATTATATAGCGCTTTCACAGACCCAATGGCCACCAAAGCGCTTTACATGTAAGCTGTCCCAATGTGAAGGCTGCATCCTCCGAAGGCCGTATTCAAAGGCTGATTGCGTCAGCAAATGACCTGGACAGCAAATGACCGGCCTCCAAACTTTTTATATTTAAATTTGGGAATGACCAGAGAGGTGTGTTCAGAGGAGTGGAGAGTTCTGGGTGGATGATAGACCGTTACTAAATCGGCGAGGTAGACCGGGGCCAGACCATTGATGGCCTTGAACACAAACAGCAGGACCTTATACTCCACCCTAAACCTTCATCTTAACTCCTTCGTCACCATTGCATGGCTTCATTTGTAAGGTGGTTTGAGGCAAAACTTGTGCTAATGTTAGTTTAATAATTGTTTCAGGGAGCAAGGAGCAGACAGCTAAATTTATTAAATTGCAATTAAATAAATAAACTAAATAAATTAAATAAAATGTTATTGTAATATTTGCACTAGTCTGTCTCACTTGTGTATTATAAGAATATCAAGCCCACAACAATAAGAAAAGCAGTAGATAAGGCAATGGGGTTTCACTTTTATGTGTTTTTGTAGTGCTGTCATGCAAGCTACGTCTACAAAGGTTTTAACTGTGTTTATAATAAACAAGTGAGACAGACTAGTGCAAATATTACAATAAAATGTAATTTATTTAGTTTATTATTTAATTTTAATTTAATAAATGTAGCTGTCTGCTCCTTGCTCCCTGAAATGGGGTGGTGATGGCGCAATGGATAAGACACATGCCTTTGGTGTGAGAGACCCGGGTTCGAATCCACTGTGAGACACCAATGTGTCCCTGAGCAAGACACTTAACCCCTAGTTGCTCCAGAGGCGTGCGACCTCTGACATATATAGCAATTGTAAGTCGCTTTGGATAAAAGCGTCAGCTAAAATGAATAAATGTAAATGTAAAAATGTAAATGAAATAATTGTTAAACTTATATTTGCACAAGTTTTGCCTCAAATCACCTTACAAATGAAGCCACGCAATGGTGACGAAGGAGTTAAGATGAAGTTTATGAGACAGAAAAACTTGTGGCTTTTAACTCAGGTTTTGCTAGCTATTTGAGTAAATGAAAACATAATACTTTCATTTAAATGTGAATTTGCCGTCCACCACCGAACTCTCGGGCATCTTTTTAAAAATAAATAAAAATGCTGTCGTCACCGGCGTGCGATGACTTATGGGGTAGAATCAGGCCACAAGGATCCGTTTATGCATCCTTTCTTTCACGGGAAAATGAAGGGTGCATTTGACATCGCTTTTGAATCAGGGTAGCTTTCGACGCAGCCGGCCTTCGAACACGGCCTTCAGAGGATGCAGAATTGAATTGGGACAGCCTTCATCGTGCCGCGGTGACGCAATCGGCCTTCAAATGCGACCTCCGAAGTGTGCAGCTTTTGAATTGGGACATCCTTCGTCACGCCGCTGTGACGCAATCGGCCTTCAAATACGGCCTTCGGAGCATGCAGCCTTCACATTGGGACACAGCTATTGCCTCACATTCACCCATTCACTCACTCATTCATACACCGACGGCGGTGTCAGCCATGCAAGGACATCCAGCTCGTCAGGAGCAGCGGGGGTCCGGTGTCTTGCTCATGGACACCTCGACACTTGGTCAGGTGGAACCGGGGATTGAACCACCAACCTTCCGGTTTGTAGACAACCTACATGAACCACTGCCACCCTTATAAGTGCTTCTTCTTATGCAAAATATGCACGTCTCTGTGTGAAATAGAGCTAAATATATGAGTCCACTGGTTAGAAGAATGGACTTTCACCAACAGTGAACAAACCCAGATACAAGACGGGTTCAGTGTATTCCCACACAATAGAGCCTTTCCCAAATTAGTCAAACCCAAAAGCCTCAATAAGTATTTTATCATCATTAGTGACAATACCTTCATACATTCAAAATCCATACATTCATGAATACATTATTTGTTACATTTGGGATATGCCAATTCCAGTAATCAGAATTGCACATCAGATCTCCGTCTGAATGAGAGAACAGCCGAAAAAGTGCCTCTCAATCATGTTAGCTCAGTTCCTTGAACAATGTGCTTTGTGTCAAAATATTTTTGCGAGTTCTGAAGTTGTCTGAGGGTTGTCATTTAATATGTTTATCCAGGAAATATCTATCTGCTGCCTTTCATCTAATCTCAGTCTTTGGCATGATGCCATTGCTAACAGGCTCGCCTAAGGGACGCCAGCGCCGAAAAATCATATAAATGCAAATGACACATTCGCCTGTGGAAATATCCACTCTCTCACCTTCCTCCTTTTCAAGTTCAGTTTTTGTCTCTGGTTCAGTTTCTGTCTGAAGTGGTTTAGTTGTCAACTTTCAGCTCTATCATTTCACAGGAAAACAGGAGAAAAGGTCACAGATTTGCCCTTACAGGAGAGAGAATGGGGAAAGAGCTTTGGTGTTCTGCTTCAGAATACTTTGAAGAAGAAGTGCATTAATTTTCTTCATTTGTGATTCCACTTCAACAAACAATGCATGTATTACACTATGATGAAATGTGCCAACTAGTATGGTTAGTACCGCTGGCAATGGCAAACGTCCATGATGCAAAGCTGTTTCAATAGAGGTTGTGAAGATGAGAAGAACAGCCTAAATAAACACCCCGAAGAGTGAAACACACCACATTCTATGTGTGTCCTTCATCCTTCACATCCTGCAGACTCGAGGTGTGTTTGATGATGGAGACACACGGCATGTGCACTGGGAACCAGGACAGGTTTCAGAAGCACTGACGATGCCTCATCATTAAAAAAAAATCCACTTTATTTATATTTGAAAACAAAAGACACCAACATTTGATTGACATCAGTTTAAAATCTGAAAGATATGTTTTCCCCCCAACTGTTTGACATCATGGTAACAGGTGGTGAACAGCTGTCAATCATATCAATGAAAGACCAGAAGGCCAGAATTATTAGAGGCCAGAAAATGCCAGACAAGTTTGCTCACTCCGCTCTTGAATGTCGGTTTTTCTTTTATCTTTGTTTGTTTCTTGCTTTTTTTGTAGTGCATAAATGCCATGCACTGCTAACATACAACAGGCAGGCATTACTGGACATCGCCAACTCAGCAAACCACTTTAAAATTACCGGTTTTATACCACTGGAGTTACAACTCATTACTCGCTCACGAAACTACCGCCACCACTCCGAGGTAGGCCTCAAAGCACAGAGTTTGAGCGAGGAGGCTGATCCGGGGAGAGCGCTCCGGAGACGGCGACACAGGCGAGGCAAGAGGGGAGGGCTCCATGCTAGGCTAAAAGCCCGCGCTAGCCGGCCACCACTACCCAGCTTTTTTACCCAGCGGTCTTTAGAAAATAAACTAGACAAGCTGAGAGCAAGGATTACATCACAACGGGAAGTAAGGGAGTGTTGTGCTCTGATTTTTTCCGAGACCTGGCTCTCAGAGAAAGTCCCGGAATCCTCTGTTCAGATACTGACTCACTCTGTGCACGGGGAGACCGGACTACAGCCTCCGGTAAGACTAAAGGGGCAGGTGTGTGTGTGTGTTCATTATTAACTTGTGGTGCAGAGACATACAGACTGTTTATTAACATTTCTCGCCAGACGTTGAGTTTTTATTGCTGAAGTGCCGTCCCTACTATCTACCGAGGGAATTCACTGCTGTATTTTTAGCCGCTGTTTACATCCCTCCGCGAGGCAACTCCGCGGCAGCACTCGGCAAGCTATATGATGTTTTTAGCGCACTGGAGACTGCCTACCCTGATGCTGTTTTTATTGCCGCTGGAGATTTTAATCAGTGCAATTTACGGACTGTGCTTACCAAATACCACCAACATGTGAACATTCCCACCCGCGATAAAAGCACACTAGACAATGTTTACAGTAACATACATGGTGCATATAGCGCTGCACCCCACCCCCATTTTGGACTCTCAGACCACATTTCTTTGTTTCTGTACAATGACTCAAACAAACCAATCCTGTCATCAAACAGGTTAAGCATTGGACTTCACAGACTGAGGTCATTTTGCAGGACTGTATTGCTCTGACAGAATGGGATGTGTTTAATGGGCATATTGCGGGGTTTTTTTTAATATATAACCTTGTATGAAAGTACCATATGAAAAGTAAATACAGGATTAAAAACTTTTTTGCCAGACATAAGGGCTCAAATTTAGTAGAAAACGTGACAGTGTCCTTGACCGTGTTGAAAAAACACTTCTTTTTCACCATCGCGTCATATTACATAACCAGAGGGAGTCGTTTGCCGGGCTCTGCGTTTTCTCATTGCAGAGTAGGTTGGTATTCAGTTGGAGCGGTCGTGATTCAGTGTGTTTTCGGTGGTTATTGTATTTCAATTAATCATCATCGTGGTCACAAATGATTGTGAATTATGGCCTGTCAGGACATCAACTCCACAGGTTTCAGAACAAGAAAAAGGATGGTGCTATCTTCCGTGCCTGTGTGCGTTTTGTCTAGGGTAAGAGACGGGACTTCACTTCTGCATCTGGTTTGAAAAGCGCGGTAGTGTGTAGTGTTAACTATGATCAGATGATTATAATCCCGGCGATATGATGAGTTATATGATGATGGCGATATGTGCACACTGTCCCAGCTCCTTCATCGGGTCGCCGTCAGAATGTGGTTCGGCCGCGGGCGGGAAACATGAGATCACTTATTGTACATCTGTTTTACAAAATGTGCCTTGTCTTAATTTAATTCATTAACATATCCCACATAAACTTGTAATGTAATGCATTTGTGTGTTTGTTAGTCTGCAGCCGACACTTATTATTATTATAAATATAATATATTATGTTCATTTTCAATCTGTACTCCAAATTTTAATGTTTATGTTGGCTGTTTCTAGATATTAAGTTTTTATACAGTAAGAAAGCTGTGATTGTGATTATTTTTTTATTCATTGTCACCAAATTGGGCCATTCAAAGCCTTTATAAATGTCCCTCTTCCTCTGGAAACTGTCTCCTAATGGCTGACATACACAACACATGCAGGTAAGGGTCTAAACACTAGCTTTGCTATTGCCTGATACATGATAATAAGCTGTACAATATAGTGATTTGAGCATAGTGTTATACATATCGTCGGCTAATGTGAATACATCTATAAGCTAACACTGGTCCCTCACCGAGACCCCTGTCCTGTTCTCCTCACACCACAGCTCAATGCGTCTCCTCTGACCTCCTCTGAATAAAGTTTAACTAAATAAATGACCGGTGTTCTGTCTAATCCTGGCCTGTCCCTGCTCTCTTGGCTTCATATCAGGCTCATAATTATATGGCTGAGGTCCGTCATGCGAGTAAACATTTAGGCTACGATTTCCTCAGCGTCCGAACTGTCATTGCGATCCATTGCTTTCCTATTGTTTACTTTGACCTCTCTCCCTCCCGTTACGTAACTTCCGGTTTGGCGGTTTTCAAATGCGGAAGTAAAATTTTCTCACAAAAACGACTCCAGAAGCCTAAATAGCGTTTTATAAGTATATGTTTATATTTAAATCTAGTTCCTCCATTATTTTTCTATACATTGACTCACTGGGTACTCTAACCTGCAATATGCCCTTTAAGGCTGCAGCCACTCAGGAGGAATTTTCTGTCAACATTCAGGACTATACTGAATGAGAAGAAGCAGTCGAACAGCAGGAGAGAGCATCAGTCTGTGAGTGTTTACTTTTCTCAGTAGATTTTAGCGAGGTTCTTTGTTGCTAGGAAACTTTGTTTTGTTTACTGTGTTTTACTCTGGTAAAATGCGAGCCCACATGGCGTTTGTTAGTGTGTCGTGACTTTTCAGTTTCGCTTGGCTCTAATCTAATGTCACACGTCGGAGGCGGTACAATCCTAACAACCTGCGTACCTTTCCAGTGTCTTCAAGTACTATATTCTCTTTTCCTATTGGTCTCTGGAATTGCCAGTCCGCTGTAAACAAAGCTGACTTCATTACATCTTTTTTCTAGTCATTCAGGTCTCAGCCTATTGGCCCTGACTGAGACCTGGATCAGACCAGAGGACACTGCCACACCAGCTGCCCTCTCCACTAACTTCACTTTCTCACACACCCCTCGTCTGACTGGAAGGGGTGGAGGTAATGGTCTGCTCATCTCAAACGATTGGAAATTTGATCCTTTACCACCTCTGTGTGACAACAGCTCATTTGAATCACATTCTATTACCATCACCAGTCCTATTGAAATCCATTGTGTAGTTGTATATCGTCCCCGAAGTCAGCTTGGCAATTTCTTAGATGAGCTTGATATGTGCTACTCTCATCCTTCCCCGAGGATGGTACTCCTCTCATAGTTCTTGGAGACTTCAACATCCACCTAGAAAAGCCTCAAGCTGCTGATTTCCACACTCTGCTTGCCTCATTCGACCTCAGACGAGTATCGACTGCGGCTACTCGCAAATCAGGTAAAAAATTGGATCTTATTTACAGACGCTACTGCTCCACTGACCATACTCTGGTCACTCCACTGCACACCTCGGATCACTTCCTCCTCACTCTCAACCTCAACCTGCCCCAGAACACAACACGCACTCCTCCACAGGTCACCTTTCTAAACCTCAACCTGCCCCAGAACACAACACGCACTCCTCCACAGGTCACCTTTCGGCGGAACCTACGCTCACTCTCACCCGCTCGTCTATCCTCTTTGATCTCATCCAAACTTCCACCACCAGACCAGTTCACAGCACTAGATACTAACAATGCCACTGATACTCTTTTCTCCACTTTAACATCCTGCTTGGACAACTTCTCCACTCGCCACTCCCTCTGCCCCCTGGTTATCTGATGTTCTCTGTGAACATCGTGCTAAACTCAGGGGTGCAGAGAGGAAGTGGCGCAAATCCAAAGATCATACTGACCTTAGTCTTTATCAATCCCTCCTCTCTTCCTTCTCTGTTAATATATCTACTGCTAAAATTACTTTCTATCACAACAAAATTAACAATTCTTTTGACGCTTGCATGCTTTTCAAAACCTTCTCCTCTCTTATTAACCCTCCTCCTCCTCCTCCTCCTCCTTCATCAACCCTAACAGCTGATGACTTTGCCACATTCTTCATAAATAAAACAACCACCATCAGCGGCTAATTTACCAATCCACAAACTGACACACACATTTTACCAGCTAACAACACATTCTACCCTCCTTCTCCTTGCTTTCAGAGGCAGAAGTCTCCAAACTCCTCCTTTCCAATCGCCCTACTACCTGTCCGCTTGATCCTATTCCCACTAACCTACTTCAAGCTATTTCTTCCTCTGTTATACCCGCACTCACACACATCATAAACACATCTCTTCACACTGGTACGTTTCCCACAGCATTTAAGTAGGCTCGGGTAACCCCACTGCTTAAGAAATCCACTCTAAATCCAACACATCTGGAGAATTACAGACCGGTATCCCTTCTTCCATTCATCGCGAAAACACTTGAACGAGTTGTTTACAACCAGATCTCCTCCTTTCTTACGCAGAACAACCTCTTGGACAACAATCAGTCTGGCTTCAAAAGCGGACACTCAACTGAGACTGCTCTGCTCTCAGTAATTGAAGCTCTAAGACTGGCAAGAGCAGCTTCCAAATCCTCAGTTCTCATCCTGCTGGATCTGTCTGCTACCTTTGACACAGTTAACCACCAGATCCTCCTGTCAATCCTAAAGATGAAGGGCATTTCGGGAACCGCACTCCAATGGTAGGTCCTTTAGGGTGTCGTGGAGGGGTGAGGTGTCTAAGACCAAACATCAAGCTAATGGTGTGCCTCAGGGCTCAGTGCTTGGACCACTTCTCTTCTCCATCTACATGACATCACTAGGATCTGTGATTCTGAAAAATGGCTTTTCCTATCACTGCTACTCTGATGACACACAACTCTACCTCTTACTCCAGCCGGATGATCCGACGGTAGCCGCTCGCATCTCAGCCTGACAGACATTTCTGGCTAGATGAAGGACCACCACCTTCAACTAAACCTTGTGAAGACAGAGCTACTCGCAGTCCAGTCAACATTCTTGATCAAAATGTCTCCAACGCATATTTTTATTTCTATGCCGATGATACTGTGATATACGACTCTGCATCAACTCCAAACCAAGCTCTTTGTCTCATGATGAAGATTTATGGTTTTACTTCATCTGCCGTTAGATAGGCTATGCGTCAGTTTCACTAAACGGCCCAATGCGCTCGCTGGCGCGGACATTTAAGGTGTTGATATTTGCTTCAAGTGATAGGCTTGGTGAGTGAAATTATATTTGTATTATCTTTCTGTAAATATCTAATTTTCTTTAGATTTTCAGTCTAAAAGTGACCAGAAAGACATAACTCCAGCGCCATTTTCCAAAACGTTCGTACGCATGGATCAGAGTTTGCGTGCAGGTGCGCACATTTTCCCATCAAGTTTGTTTTTATAAATCACAACTTATGCGTCGGAAGTGGCGTATGCCTCTTTCAGGGCCTGTTTTGTGCGTACACAACGATTATAAAAGATTATAAACACTCAATACCACCCAGCTGGTTAAGAAGGGACAACAGCGGCTGTACTTCCAGAGGAGACTAAGGAAGTTTGGTATGTCAACTAAGATCCTCAATAGTCTCAATTGCTCTACAGCTGTGTTGTGGAGAGCGTCTTGACCAGCTGCATCACCGTGTGGTGTGGAAACACCACTGTGAGGGACCACAAATCTGCAGAGAATTGTGAAGACTGCTGAGAAGATCATCAGGACTCCACTGCCTTCTCTGCAGGCCATCTACCATCGCTGAGTCCACAGGAGAGCTGCCTCCATCATTATAGACCCTACCCACCCCCAGCATGGACTGTTCACACTTCTACCCTCGGGACAGAGGTATAGCAATGTGAAATGCATGACTTCCAGATTTAGGAACTCGTTTTACCCTTCAGCTATCAGACTCTTAAACAGATAGCCAGTGGACACAGAATAGTCTCATTTATCTATCATAGAATAGTTGGGCTATTTGTTGCATCAATTGCTCATCTGTTAATGTTAATTATCATGGAGCTGCGCTCAAATTGCACTTTAATGTATTATTGTTTTTAATACAGTCAATATTGCACATTTGCTTACAAAGATGTACTAAATTTAAATATTTTATACAGTCTAATTCTTATTCCACAGTATTTTTATTTTGTTTGTGTGTGTGTATGTGTTTTTTTGTGTGTGTTTTTTTTATATATATATATATTGCACTTGTCTTGGCATTCACTGTGGACAGCAAAGAAAGAATTTCATTGTACAGGGAAACTTGTTTTCCTCACTGTGGATATGACAATAAACGCTTTGACTTGACTTGATAGACTTTACTCAAAAGTTGCAGTTTACTAAAGGGCAAAATGTTCCAGAATTAAAAGGGCAAAAAGAAAGTAATATTGTAAGATTTATGAAGTCTACTCCCTAATACCGCTACTACATTACTCTCTACTGAAATGAATACCCATTACGCAGCAAAAATGCATTAGTGCAACAAAGAGAGAACAAAAAAATACCTGCACGTGTTTGTATAACACTTGACTGAACTTATTCATGATTCTAAACACTAAACTTTTGTGGTGATTATTTAAAAAAAGAACAAGACTTCCATGTGAAAAACGAGTGAAGAGCTCTTACCTTGCCCACGTACAGTGGCTCCGTCCCAGTGTATTCCTCAAGCACAAAGAACTGGTTCCAAACCCAGTTGCGTTTCTGTCTCTGCATGTGTTTGTGGGGTCGGTCAGGGGTCGTGTCAGCAGACCAGCTCATGTTCTCAACAGCGAGGAGCCAGACGGCACAACACACGAGACGGCCACAAACACTCATCTGGGGCAACGTGAAGGATCAGCACACGGGAGTGAAGGACCAGCACAGGATCAGCACACAGGAGTGAAGGATCAGCACACAGGAGTGAAGGATCAGCACACAGGAGTGAAGGATCAGCACACAAGAGTGAAGGATCAGCACACAGGAGTGAAGGATCAGCACACAGGAGTGAAGGACCAGCACACAGGAGTGAAGGACCAGCACACAGGAGTGAAGGATCAGCACACAGGAGTGAAGGACCAGCACAGGATCAACACACAGGAGTGAAGGATCGGCACACGGGAGTGAAGGATCAGCACACGGGAGTGAAGGACCAGCACACAGGAGTGAAGGATCAGCACACAGGAGTGAAGGATCAGCACACAGGAGTGAAGGATCAGCACACAGGAGTGAAGGACCAGCACAGGATCAACACACAGGAGTGAAGGATCGGCACACGGGAGTGAAGGACCAGCACAGGATCAACACACAGGAGTGAAGGATCGGCACACGGGAGTGAAGGATCGGCACACGGGAGTGAAGGACCAGCACACAGGAGTGAAGGATCAGCACACAGGAGTGAAGGACCAGCACAGGATCAACACACAGGAGTGAAGGATCGGCACACAGGAGTGAAGGATCGGCACACGGGAGTGAAGGACCAGCACACAGGAGTGAAGGATCAGCACACAGGAGTGAAGGACCAGCACAGGATCAACACACAGGAGTGAAGGATCGGCACATGGGAGTGAAGGATCGGCACACGGGAGTGAAGGACCAGCACACAGGAGTGAAGGATCAGCACACAGGAGTGAAGGATCAGCACACGGGAGTGAAGGATCAGCACAGGATCAACACACAGGAGTGAAGGATCAGCACACGGGAGTAAAGGACCAGCACACGGGAGTGAAGGACCAGCACAGGATCAACACACAGGAGTGAAGGACCAGCACACAGGAGTGAAGGACCAGCACACAGGAGTGAAGGACCAGCACAGGATCAACACACAGGAGTGAAGGATCAGCACACGGGAGTAAAGGATCAGCACACGGGAGTGAAGGATCAGCACACAGGAGTGAAGGATCAGCACACGGGAGTGAAGGATCAGTACACAGGAGTGAAGGATCAGCACACAGGAGTGAAGGATCAGCACACAGGAGTGAAGGATCAACACACAGGAGTGAAGGATCAGCACACAGGAGTGAAGGATCAGCACACGGGAGTGAAGGATCAGTACACAGGAGTGAAGGATCAGTACACAGGAGTGAAGGATCAACACACAGGAGTGAAGGATCAGCACACAGGAGTGAAGGATCAACACACAGGAGTGAAGGATCAGCACACAGGAGTGAAGGATCAGCACACAGGAGTGAAGGATCAGCACACAGGAGTGAAGGATCAGCACACGGGAGTGAAATTAATGAAATTATCTGCGTTGCAGTTTGTGGATTTTCCAAAGTTTTTGATGCACAAAACCTAGAAATCCATGAAGTGATTACAGTGATGTAATTTCTGATGATTCAGGAGGAGTTTCTGATTCCTGTCAGAGAAAGAGAGATAAAACAAGGGTGAGGATCTGCTTTCAATTATTGTAGACTTTTTTATGAAGAGTTGTTTCAGCAAATCCACACTGCCATGTTTGGGTGGTTAGTCTTGCTATGTTATATAATTGAAATTAATAATCATTATTACAATATAAAGAGCAATAATCAACAATAATGATTTTCTCCTAATACTGCAGCCCTAAACTGTAATAATGTTTTTTTATTATTATTTTTTATATATACTTTTAAGGCTATACTATATTTGCATACATATTTATATACACACTATATTTATATAATGCAAAGTTATATGAATATTTGAGTGATTGTTTTATATCGACTAATCCAGGTTATTGTCACAATCTCACCTGTCTTGTGTTCTGTAGGACTTTTATGTTGAAGTGTATTCTTAGTTCCCATTGTTTCTGTGTTCACTACCTGTGTTTGGTTCCTGTTTTGCCTTGTAACTTGTTTGTTGTCATAGTTACCCTCATTAGTTCCCATGACATCTAATCACCAACACCTGTCCCTCATCAGCCCCTTGTTAACCTGTCTATTTAAAGCTCTGTTCTTCAGTTGTTGGTTGTTGTTCCTGTTGTTGCTCTCCTGCCTGCTCTATGTGGATTATGCTCTTGTTCTTGGATTATCTGTGTTTATGTTTTATTAATAAACGTCTATGCTTGGGTGTAATTCTCGCCCCGTCTCATGCCTGCTCACACCTTACAGTTATATAGGATGCCAAGTCTACTTACAGGTGAGACATTTTAAACCATGAAATGTGTCACCCTTCTGTAGAATGCTATATCAAATGCTTTTCTTATATAAATAGCATGATAACATATAATTTCATGTGAAGAATATATGTGTGTATAAGTACATATATGCTGGGTCAACCAGAAGTGGCCTTTGCAATTGGAAGAGTTTCTTTGAAACTGAAAAATTCAGTCAAATTTTACAATGTTAAAATATTGTATGCAATTCGACTGCAATTACTTTTATTATCTGTTATTTAACTCATATTTCACTCTTAACAGTCTGTTTATATTCTATCTACTACTATCCACGCAACGACCGAAACAAAATCAACATTCAATCTTCGTCATTTCAGTTTTCCCCTCAAATAGCAGCTTGGACAATTTAATGACAGGCGTTGAAGAGCAAAGAAATTAAAATTAGAGAACCGGGATTATATAAATAGTTTAATAGAAATTAGTAATGCATTATGAATAGGCTAGGTACATCAAGAGGAAATATTTTAAACACCGAATTTGACATAACTTTGCTTTCTGATGACCAAGTGCTGCAAAAGCTTTGACAAGCGTAACTACAGTATGTCCTTCTTATCCAGCGATCTCATGACGTCGTGTTCATCTTGGCAGGTGTGGACAGACTTTCTTGCAGCATGATGGGCCGCAGGAATTATTCTTATCAGCCACATGTGCCAGATATAAATAAAAATGAAATGATGTGGAAAAATGTAATGAAACTAAAATTGCCAATAGGTGGTGGCAAATCATTGTCTTTACGTGTGAGTCATTCAATCATTAAGTCAGTCAAAAAAATCCATTAAAAATGGCTGATTCATTCAGGGACAAAGCTATTGTGACTGACTTGTTGCCTCAAGCAGTGTTTGTGCAAGAAGGTACATCACGAAAATTATTTCAGACAGATTTCTGAGGCAGAGTAACGGTTTAATGAACTACAGCAAAATAGAGAGAGCTTTGGTGAAAACTAAGTAAATATTTAATTGCTACAATAGTAATTTCTCGCTAGAAATAATATCAAAAAGTGGAAATAAAACTTACATTTACACAACTTTCAGACGGCATATTATATTTGTTGTATAAAATCATTAGGGTTCACGTTTGCAATAGTGCTGGTGTTCGGGAAAACAGCACTCTATATCCATATATATAAACATATACAGTAAATACAGGCTAGGCTATTATAAATATTTTAAAAAATCAAGAACTCATACAGGGACGTTTTCTGTCCTATATATCTTGAATTTTGAGAGCATTTTATTAATTTCGCTGACATTTTTGCCCAAAGCCCCAACAGTTTCTGCCCCTGATGTGTGTGTGCGGCATGAAGGCGGAAGCCCGGACCAAAGCATAGCATAGCAACATAGCAAAGGCCACTAGTAATGTAAACATAATTAACCACAGTTGTAAGATTAAAAAATATTTTTGAATAGAGCTTGAAATTGAATTTGGAAAAGGTGTAAGATGCTGCCAAACAATAGTACAGAAAGTGTCCTTGTGCTTAATATACCTAACATTCACAATCAAAATAAAACATACAGACTGTGTTTAGATTTGAGAGGAACATGACAATACGCAGGAGTTTTGTTGAGTTCTGTGTGTTGGAAAGGGCAGAAGACCGGAGTGTGTGGAATATCAATTAGAAGCCGCTTAGCTTCGTAGTGCTGATTCCCAATGCCAAATAATAACTTTGGCAAAGGCTGATGATGGCGTCTCATGTGGATAACAGTCACCACATACAGTATCTGCTGAAATAATCAATAAACCATTAAAAATGTTGGTCCAGAATCAAAGTGAAGCTGGTTGACCAAGGTTGAGTAGGCCAGTCACCTGAATGCAGGCAAGAATTGAGGGGACAAGAACTGTTTTTGCTTGTGTTTTTCTACATTTATCACATTAATGATGTAAAGGAAAAAACGTCTTAGGGTTAGGCATTTAACCCTGGTTCCCTGGGAAGGGAACGAGAAGCTGCTTTAGTTGCTGGCGCTGTGGGAACGTTAATCCCCCACTACGCCATCCTGAACAAACGCCTGCTCGCCAGCTGTGACTGAATAACCTGCAGCGAACCCAAGCATATTCCAGCCTGAAGAGACTGCCTTGGGTTGCCACTCAACACGCATGCCAACTGACCGAAAGCTCAGCACCTATAGAGGAACTGACCACAGCTCACCGGGCCGAGCGGACCAGAACTAAAGGTAAAAGGACTGCATTTATATAGCACTTTAACAGACCCATGGCCACCAAAGCGCTTTACATATTGCCTCACATTCACCCATTCATTCACTCATTCATACACAGACAGCAGTGTCAGCCATTCAAGGCGCCATCCAGCTCGTCGGGAGCAGCTGGGGTTAGGCGTCTTGCTCATGGACACCTCGACACTTGGTCAGGTGGAACTGGGGATTGAACCACCAACCTTCCGGTTTGTAGACAACCTACATGAACCACACACAACTACAGCTGTGTCCAGCTCTCTGCCTGCCTTGCTTGGGCTAACTGCTCCCGCCCAGATGCGCAAGGCTCTCTTGTGTGCGCAATCTGCACCATATAACTTGCTTAAACAGACGATCTGACGGGTTTTAGAAGATTAAATACAACCCGAAACTAAAAAAAAAAGAGTCAATTCGAGTAGAGTTGTAGAGTCAATTGGTTGTTCTTGGAGATAGCGGGTTAACTCCGTGTCAGCGCACGCTGATTCCTATAGCCACTGCGCTTATGCTGTTTTAGCGCTGTTTACAGTTGGAAACGATGTAGACCATTAATAACACAGACTGTTAAAGGAACACTCCGACTTTTTGGGACTTTAGTCTATTCACCTTATCCCCCAGAGTTAGATAAGTCCATACATACCTTTTTCATCTCCGTGCGTGCTATAAGTCTGTTTGACGCACCCACCACTAGCCTAGCTTAGCACAAAGACTGGATGTAAATGGTTGCAGCTAGCATACTAATCCAAATAAGTGACAAAATAAAACAAACATTTTCCTATTTACATGTTGTGATTTGTATAGTCACAGAGTGTACAAAAAACAAAGTCACATGAGACAGACATATTTTAACCGTATAAATACTGGGAACTATATTCTCTGAAGGCGAAGCACTGCTACTTGGGCGGAGTGATAACCGCAGCACCTGAGACGCGCCATTGTTTCTTCTGTCAACAAAACCAACGTGACTATACGTGAGCTCTAGCTTCGCTCAAGTGTCACAGAGCGCGTTCGAGGCAACAATACTAACATTACAGGGGATACATGGAGCCCGTAAACAACTGCAATAGTAGTTACCACCCTATTCATATAATAGTGTCACTAACGTTACATTAGATCTAAGTTAGCTAATGGCACTGTTACAGTAACGTTAGGCTAAACATTTAAAAATATAACGGAACACTTACCGCAGCCGCTCCACTTTGTCCTGTAAGTTATGTGATATCGATGGGATGGCCGTATCCTTCAGCACACGTTTCATGGTCCTTGTGGCAAATAATTTTTTTTGAAAATAGTCTGTGTTGTTTATTGCATATCAACACATAGTCGTCCTCAGTGAAATGTACCGAGCAAACATAATGTCCCTTGATAATCTCATTAGGTGTGTTTTGATCAATATCCAGAGCAAGTAGCCATTTCTTCATCCGGTCAGCGTTTTTAGTTGGAATTCTATGAAACATCATGGTATCACCTGGTCTCCCCTGTTTATTGTCACAGCTCTTTACAATACAGCGAAAATCCTTGATTGTAAACTACGCTTTTACTATTTATAAATTGCTGACTCTGTTACCCAAACTCTGAACGAACTGCTCCTCAACGGCGCGTCTCAGGTGCTGCGGTTATCACTCCGCTCAAGTAGCAGTGCTTCGCCTTCAGAGAATATAGTTCCCAGTATTTATACGGTTAAAATATGTCTGTGTCTCATGTGACTTTGTTTTTTGTACACTCTGTGACTATACAAATCACAACATGTAAATAGGAAAATGTTTGCGTTATTTTGTCACTTATTTGGATTAGTATGCTAGCTGCAACCATTTACATCCAGTCTTTGTGCTAAGCTAGGCTAGCGGGGGGTGCGTCAAACAGACTTATAGCACGCACGGAGATGAAAAAGGTATGTATGGACTTATATAACTCTGGGGGATAAGGTGAATAGGCTAAAGTCCCAAAAAGTCGGAGTGTTCCTTTAACAATTGTTTTTAATTAATATTTAAACATTCTCTATGATACATTTTTTTTGTAAAAAATATTTTAACACGGTTTTGGCGGTTATAGAGTTCTAATGACGTGTTCAACTATAACCGTCGGTCTCACGGTTATATGATAACCGTCACACCCTTATATCCAACTCAAATTTCCAAAACAGAACGAACAATGGGGTGTGAGTGTCAGTATCAGTAGTGTAGGGTAGGTGCATGGGTGTGTTGTGTGTGTGGGTGCAAGTGTTGAGTGTAAAAATAAAAGACATAAACTTAAATGTGCATCCATGAGTCCTGGCTTCCCGAGCGAGGCGTGGACCCGGACAGGCCAACAGAGCAGCGTTCGAGCCCTTAGCCACCAGACCAGAGCAGGAAGAGAGATCAATACAGCAGAGAATCTCCTATTTAAACACCATCTTCCCAGGTGCCAGCCATTAGGCCTGAAAGAGAAGAGGGGCAGGAGAACGGCCAGAAACAGGCCAAGGGCCGTAACACCATCCAAGAGCACATTCGGTGTTAAGAGCTGGAAAGGCCGCCATAACTGGCAACTCCGCAGAGACTGGATATGTTTACGCACAACTTTTGTTTCAATCAGACTGAATTCATTCCGATGGATTTATCTGAATGTACTGTAGTTTACATGAATGCTAAACGTGAGCGGGTTGATGTGCGCATTTATGTCACAAGCTTCAAATCGGAATATATTTTTTGACATGCCGCACAAATATACAGTTTTCCCTGTTTGTGTTTAATAACCATTCTCCTACATTGGTTCTTTATTTGTTTTAAACAGCAGACTTAATATTTATAAATTTCTGGTCATAATTTGGAGACACTGAACATATGAACCGTTGAGCCGCTACTTATATTTATCACACAGTACAAATGGCTAAAACCAGTCGTATGTGGATGATAATCTGAAGCCAGGACTGGTGGGCCGTTGTCCTGCTCCACTTCACACACACAGAGAAGGGAGAATTATATTTATTTAGAATTTAGAAATTTAGAATTATTTAGATGACACTTTATTCAACAGGAACAACAGCTCGTTTAGCGCATCATACGTCGTCCTTTCAGTTTCGGTTTTCAATCGATCAAGTGTTATGTTCTTTTGTTTGGATTAGAAAAGGAATAAACCTGCCCTTTCAATCCGATCGAAATTATTTGTAATAGAGCAGTTGAGTTTTAGACACTTTGAGTTTTTAATGTTATGTTATAGCCCTACTTGTTTTTAATGTTTTTATAAAAAATATGTAGTGACTGCATGATCATATCACCGTATTATTTACCACCATGCGAGCCACAAATTAAAGCTTGGTGAGCCCCGCAACAAGTAACACTGATCTGACTAATCTTACATTTTCCTTGCAGTGCATCGGTTATGGGGTGATGTGCTATAAATTGATTGCAGGCCAAATGAATTGCAATATTAATTTAATAATAAAAGTAGTAGTAATAATAATTTAATACATTAATTGGAAATGCCAAATCCTATTGATAAGGTCGATAGCTGATGCTGTTATCAAAGGACCCTCCAACATCTGGTGCATCCCGACCTCCTGATCGTTTCCAATCTTATTCCAATATTATTATAGTCCAGCGGCTGCAACTGGAGAAGATATTGTATTATATGTATATATAGCACATTGTATATTATGTGATAAATCAGCCAGTTCACACATGCAGAAAATACACTCAGAAAATATGCTCAGATGATTTATGAGTCATGTGTGTTATTAGCTTTCTTGATTTTCAGCAATCTAATTCTCCCACATGTCCCCCAATTTCCCTTTCCAATAAAATGTTTGTCTTTTCTTGAATTTTCTCTCAGTTTCAGATGATTATTTTCTATCGCTTCTGTTTCATCCATACGATCCACCGCTCCAATATTTCACACGTGTTATAAAGGGAGAATCAGCACCTGTGCCTTTGGTTTCACAGAGAGAGAGAGAGAGAGAGAGAGAGAGAGAGAGAGAGAGAGAGAGAGAGGGGGGAGAGAGAGAGAGAGAGAGCGAGAGCAAGAGAGATTTTGACTTTTAAAAACACTTTAATTTACAAAACACTAAGAAATCAAACCAAAAGAAACAAATAAACAATAGCTATTCTTATCGCCAATTAAATACCAATCCCCTGATTCACATAGTCACCAAAACCATTCCAACACCCCATCTCCATTCAAAATAAGAGACATTATTAGTGTGCCGATAATAAATATATTCAATGATCACTCTTGACTTCACCAAAGACATAAAAAGGGCCACCATGCTTACATCCTCTTCAGCATTTTTGCACTGATGTGTCTTAAAAAATGCTAGTTTAGCTTGCCTTATTAACAAAATTGGTAAGTGTACACTGTTGTAATCCCCTGGTTATAGAAAAAGGCCTAGTTAGGGAAACATTAAGTCTTAACATGCTGTAAATTTCATTATATAGCATTTTAATGAGAGAAACAAAATGAGGACCAAAACCAAAAGCTTCCAGGGTCTTAAATAAATATTAATTGTCCACTCTTGGTCTAGTGAAAGAAAACCAATGTCCAAATGATGAATCTTTGCAACAGTAATAATACCTCTCAACAAAAAGAGTTTGTCAAAAATCAACCTTTTAGGAACACAACATGTTTGATCTTTGTGAATGACTGATGCCATACATTTAAGCCTATTAGTCAATGCTTTTGATAATATCTTCAAATCAGCACAGATCAATGATACAGAACGCCAGTTCTTTAGACACCAAATATCACCCTTTTTTTGGGATTAGTGTTAAAATTTCCCTTCGACAACTCAAAGGAAGAGTTCCTTGCTCAATACATTCAAGAAAAACATCATATAGATCTTGTCCAATTAAATTCCAGGACATATGTCACTCCAACTCACTCCTAACTCACTTCAACTCACTCCTAACTCACTCCTAACTCACTCCAACTCACTCCAACTCACTCCAACTCACTCCCAACTCACTCCTAACTCACTCCAACTCACTCCTAACTCACTCCTAACTCACTCCTAACTCACTCCTAACTCACTCCAACTCACTCCAACTCACTCCAACTCACTCCCAACTCACTCCTAACTCACTCCAACTCACTCCAACTCACTCCCAACTCACTCCTAACTCACTCCAACTCACTCCTAACTCACTCCTAACTCACTCCTAACTCACTCCTAACTCACTCACTCCTAACTCACTCCTAACTCACTCCAACTCACTCCAACTCACTCCCAACTCACTCCTAACTCACTCCTAACTCACTCACTCCTAACTCACTCACTCCTAACTCACTCACTCCTAACTCACTCCTAACTCACTCATTCCTAACTCACTCATTCCTAACTCACTCATTCCTAACTCACTCACTCCTAACTCACTCCTAACTCACTCACTCCTAACTCACTCACTCCTAACTCACTCACTCCTAACTCACTCACTCCTAACTCACTCCTAACTCACTCACTCCTAACTCACTCACTCCTAACTCACTCACTCCTAACTCACTCACTCCTAACTCACTCACTCCTAACTCACTCCTAACTCACTCACTCCTAACTCACTCACTCCTAACTCACTCCTAACTCACTCCTAACTCACTCACTCCTAACTCACTCCAACTCACTCCTAACTCACTCACTCCTAACTCACTCACTCCTAACTCACTCCTAACTCACTCACTCCTAACTCACTCACTCCTAACTCACTCCAACTCACTCACTTCTAACTCACTCCTAACTCACTCACTCCTAACTCACTCCTAACTCACTCACTCCTAACTCACTCACTCCTAACTCACTCCAACTCACTCACTTCTAACTCACTCACTCCTAACAGCAGACACGCAGTCTTCGGCTGATCGAGTCATCGGGTACACCGAGCTACACTAGACCTCCAACAGAAGCCTACACACAGAACTCTGCTAACCTAAAATTACAAAGGAAAACACCCAATAATGCAAATAGAGCAGAATTAGGCAGATTCACATGAACAATAAGCAAAAAAGATCCCTCAATGCATCTAATAAACCCACAGAATCGCTTCATTTTAAAACATCACAAACCCTAGAACCCCGAAAAGCGTCCCTCAGTTCTGAGACTCACTAACTCTACTAACACCAAACATCAAGGAAACGTTCCTGAAGATTCGTCTCTTAATCAGCACTTTTAACATCTCACAGTGGTCTGTCCGTGATTTTCCCTGTTTTATTCTTTTTTATTCTTTTCTTTTTATTATTTTTTTTTTTTTTTTTATGGCTAATAATTATATATAAAAAAGATCTTAATCAAAATTGACATAAAAAAGCACTTAGAATTTATATTTTAAAAAAATGCTGTTCTTTTGAAAGTTTTATTCATCAAAGAATCCTGAAAAATTAAATGCATGACGACTTCCACACAAATCTGAAGTAAAAACCCACAGACTGTCAGTATTCATTACTGGGTTGGTTGGTTGTCCATGTCAAATTTTAAATATATATTCAATATTAAACACATACACAAAAAAACATTAGAATTATTCACATTATGTATCAAATAAGACCTTAATGTATAAAACTAAATTCCTACAACTAATGCAGTTCCTTTCAGGGGCATCATACTTTCTTATTGGCAGAAAAGATTTTGAGCAAACAATATACTATATACTTTTAATATATAATATAAATATGTTCATTTTGCTCATGAAAGATGTGTCAGTCAAGTGGAAAAAAGACCTGCATATACTTTTTATAACAATCTAAGAAATTATTGCATCTAAATTTGAGTCTTTGAGAAGCAAGCATTTTTATTTATTTATTACTATTATTAATGGTTATTATTTGGAAGTTGTATTCAAAGTCATTATAGCGCAAAATGTTTGCCTAAGTCTGGATAGGCATTATGACTCTGGTTCACTTTTACTATCTTTAAAAAGTTAAGGAATAAAATGTAGGCTATATTTAATAACTTCTGACAGTCCCTTAAAGTCAGAAAAAGACTACATGTATGATGATACAAAATGTTCGCATTTAAATAGTTACAATTTGCATATTTTAATATTCATATGTGATCATGTGTTTTTGTATGTCTTAATAATTTAAGACATTCTACTACTATATAATAATTATAATAAAAGTAATATAGCCTACTGTGAAAACCAATACATGCTCATTATTAAACATAAGTGTCCCACATAAACTATAGCATCAAACCCCAGAGAAACGGAGATAACCCAACCATTAATAAAGCATATTCTCATGAGTGTCCTGAACTATAAGCGCATCTGGAAACCTCTGAGCTGAAGATCATGAAGTCTGATCGCTACTGACATTCATATCGTGTAAAGAAGACAGTTTAAAGCCATATATTCTCTGTATGTTGTTTTATGGATGTAAATGTCCGACATAACTCCTCCATCACAGACACATGTGAACACTCACCTGACTGTGGAGAAACTGAAGTCCTCCTTCGATATGATCGTGTGGACGCGACGAGCTCGAGTAAAGAAAGCCGAGTGAGAGTCTGAGAGAGAGACAAATATTCTGAGAGTGGAGAGAGAGAGAGAGAGAGAGAGAGAGAGAGAGGAGAGAGAGAGAGAGAGAGAGAGAGAGAGAGAGAGAGAGGGAGAGAGAGGAAGAGAGAGAGAGAGAGAGAGAGAGAGAGAGAGAGAGAGAGAGAGAGAGAGAGAGAGAGAGAGAGAGAGAGAGAGCCCGAGTCCAGTCCTGTCGAGCGTTGAGGCTGCGCGACGCGGGAATGCGACGCGTCTCTCCAGGGAGATCGGGAGGAGTGGACAGTGGAGGAGTAGAGGTGTGTGTGTGTGTGTGTGTGTGTGGTTATTGTAGTTCTAGTCTAAATGTGAACATGCATTTATTCATCTCACTTGCATAAACACAGATTCAATATTCCTTTAAACCCTAAAACAACTTTTTTTAGTTAATGATCTGTAAGACTCGGGCTTTATTAATGCTGTTCATTGATTCAAGTATTTTTTTTGACATTTGGGTATAAAGTGTTTTAATTCTACAATATGGTGTAAAAACGTCCCACTTTTCCAGCATTTTTCAAATATTGCCAGTGGGTGGAGTCAGACTCTGACCAGGGGTTTAGTTACTCTTTCAATAAAACAGTGAAGTGAAAACACAGAATATTACGCAAACTAGCAATAATTAAATATTAAATTACACAAATACACTTTATGTTATTTATAAGGATAGTTCACCCAAACATGTCAATTCTGTCATCATGTATTTACACTTATGTTGTTCCAAACCATGTTTCTCTCTTCTGTTGAACACACAGTCTGTTATTAAACTGTGGACAGTACAGCCATTGAAAAATACAGTGGAAGTCAATGGCTGCCGTCAACTGTTTGATTACCAACATTATTTAAAATATCTTCTTTTGTGTTTAACAAAAAATAATTTCATACAGGTTTGGAACAACATGCGAGTAAATGGCAGAATTTTCCTTTTTGGGTGAACTTTGACCAATGTCTCCGCTGCTGACCTTGAATGATCCAATCCAACCGTACTAATCAGCAAACCTGTCCCTGGGTCTCGATGTCCACACTATCCAGCAGTGTGTGAGATTGAAACAAGTGTGTCCCAAAGTGTAGTGTGTGGAACAGAGTCTGCCAGAAGTGCCCGGATGGTCTGCTACTGCCGGTGGATATTCGAAGTGTGGATACGTGCTCACTACGGCTGCGCTCCGCATCACAAAGCTCATCATCCGTCCGCCATCCGTCCGCCATCCGTCCGCCATCCGTCCGCACCAGCGTTTGTGAACAATTTTCAAAACCGCCGCCGCCGCCATCCGCTGATTGGCCGATGCTGGACGCTGCTGATGACAGCCGTGAGACTAGCCGCTCTCACCTCAGAATATCAGCAGAACTCCGTCTCCGAGCGGCGCACAGGGACAAGAATAAACAAATAGCCTAAATTAAACCGGCAAACCTGACCTTATCTGATAGGCTACTGTTCAATATTTGCATTGTAGCCTAATAGAAAACACATTTTGGCGCATCATTTCAACATGCTGCTATTTAGCCTACTACTAATGAATGCCTATTTCACTTTATGTTTTAGCAATAGATAGAAAGCGCGGATAAAATAACAAGTCATTTACATTATAGGCTAACTCTACGCACTGTCATGTCTGACGACTATAGGACAGCGCCGCCGCTCCCAGCATCATGTGCTGTGTGTAGGGCACCAAGAGCTGAGGGGGCACCAAAGAAATAGCCTAATGAAAAATCAATAATTATAATGCCGATATTATTTCAGAAATACAGACATCACAAGTCTCCTGGAAGTTCCGGGAGTCTCCCGCATATTGATAGCGGCTGATGCCCGCAAATTAGTAAAAATCTCCGTAATCTAGAGCGAGCGCGCCCGCGAGACAGTGACCGCTCCACACCGCAGCGCGTGCACGGCAGAGAGAGCAAGAGTCCGCGCGCGTGTGCCTCATGAAGCGCATGTAATATCATCCTCCTATATTCTTTTTTTGGATGTAGGTATAGTCAGATAACTGTATTTAACAATGTATACATATTTTTTTCATTTGATTGGTTCAACCGCCCGCCACCCGTCCGAATTTAATTAAAATATTATTCTTCATCATGTCATCCGCCGATCCGCGGTCCTGTGCAGCTCAGCCGTAATCAGTGGCAGCACTCATACTACAGCACTCATACTACAGCACTCATACTACAGCACTCATACTACAGCACTCATACTACAGCACTCATACTACAGCACTCATACTACAGTACTTATACTACAGCACTCATACTACAGCACTCATACTACAGCACTCATACTACAGCACTCATACTACAGCACTCATACTACAGCACTCATACTACAGCACTCATACTACAGCACTCATACTACAGCACTCATACTACAGCACTCATACTACAGCACTCATACTACAGCACTCATACTACAGCACTCATACTACAGCACTCATACTACAGCACTCATACTACAGCACTCATACTACAGCACTCATACTACAGCACTCATACTACAGCACTCATACTACAGCACTCATACTACAGCACTCATACTACAGCACTCATACTACAGCACTCATACTACAGCACTCATACTACAGTACTCATACTACAGCACTCATACTACAGCACTCATACTACAGCACTCATACTACAGCACTCATACTACAGCACTCATACTACAGCACTCATACTACAGCACTCATACTAAAGCACTCACTCATACTACAGCACTCATACTACAGCACTCATACTACAGCACTCATACTACAGCACTCATACTACAGCACTCATACTACAGCACTCATACTACAGCACTCATACTACAGCACTCATACTACAGCACTCATACTACAGCACTCATACTACAGCACTCATACTACAGCACTCATACTACAGCACTCATACTACAGCACTCATACTACAGCACTTATACTACAGCACTCATACTACAGCACTCATACTACAGCACTCATACTACAGCACTCATACTACAGCACTCATACTACAGCACTCATACTACAGCACTCATACTACAGCACTCATACTACAGCACTCATACTACAGCACTTATACTACAGCACTCATACTACAGCACTCATACTACAGCACTCATACTACAGCACTCATACTACAGCACTCATACTACAGCACTCATACTACAGTACTCATACTACAGCACTCATACTACAGCACTCATACTACAGCACTCATACTACAGCACTCATACTACAGCACTCATACTACAGCACTCATACTACAGCACTCATACTACAGTACTTATACTACAGTACTCATACTACAGCACTCATACTACAGCACTCATACTACAGCACTTATACTACAGTACTTATACTACAGCACTCATACTACAGCACTCATACTACAGCACTCATACTACAGCACTCATACTACAGCACTCATACTACAGCACTCATACTACAGCACTCATACTACAGCACTCATACTACAGTACTTATACTACAGTACTCATACTACAGCACTCATACTACAGCACTCATACTACAGCACTTATACTACAGTACTTATACTACAGCACTCATACTACAGCACTCATACAACAGCACTCATACTACAGCACTCATACTACAGCACTCATACAACAGCACTCATACTACAGCACTCATACTACAGCACTCATACTACAGCACTCATACTACAGCACTCATACTACAGCACTCATACTACAGTACTCATACTACAGCACTCATACTACAGTACTTATACTACAGTACTTATACTACAGCACTTATACTACAGTACTTATACTACAGCACTTATACTACAGTACTCATACTACAGTACTTATACTACAGCACTTATACTACAGTACTCATACTACATCACTCATACTACAGCACTTATACTACAGCACTCATACTACAGTACTTATACTACAGTACTTATACTACAGCACTTATACTACAGTACTTATACTACAGCACTTATACTACAGTACTTATACTACAGCACTTATACTACAGTACTTATACTACAGTACTTATACTACAGTACTCATACTACAGTACTTATACTACAGTACTTATACTACAGCACTTATACTACAGCACTTATACTACAGCACTTATACTACAGTACTCATACTACAGTACTCATACTACAGTACTTATACTACAGCACTCATACTACAGTACTCATACTACAGTACTCATACTACAGTACTTATACTACAGTACTTATACTACAGTACTTATACTACAGTACTTATACTACAGTACTTATACTACAGTACTCATACTACAGTACTCATACTACAGTACTTATACTACAGTACTTATACTACAGCACTTCTACTACAGTACTTCTACTACAGTACTTATACTACAGTACTTATACTACAGTACTTATACTACAGTACTCATACTACAGTACTTATACTACAGTACTTATACTACAGCACTTATACTACAGTACTTATACTACAGTACTTATACTACAGTACTCATACTACAGTACTTATACTACAGTACTTATACTACAGCACTTATACTACAGTACTCATACTACATCACTCATACTACAGCACTTATACTACAGCACTCATACTACAGTACTTATACTACAGTACTTATACTACAGCACTTATACTACAGTACTTATACTACAGCACTTATACTACAGTACTCATACTACAGTACTTATACTACAGTACGGCCTAAGAGTATGTACTTGTTTTGTGAAGAAAAAAACACATTTGTTTGAGTGTGTAGCAGAAGAGTGTTTGGGACAAACTATCAAACTAAGTTGTGTCTTTAACGGGCGATCTGTCGCATATACACTCATCCAGTCACTGTTAACTGAGCTGTCAATCATCTTCTCACAGTGAACATCCTCCACATCTTTAAATGTAATGTCCTACCGTATCAGAGAGAACAGGAGAGCACGCTGATCTGCAGTCGGCTCTGTCATGCAGACTCTCCTCTTGACATCAGTGAATGGCTTAGACTAACTCACTGTCACTGTGTGTAAGACTCCAATTTAATGATTAGGTAATTATTCCCTGACGAGTAAATCTCTCACTGAGTAAAACTGTGTCTTTATGAACCTGCGATCCTGATTATTGAGTTAACCTGTTGTTTGGTAGAGAGAACTATCCTGTGATCCTTCACCCGTCAGTGCTCGACGCCAGCACTGCATGTGTTCTGTGCACCTCGTGATATCTTCAGGAAGCATTGCATATATATATATATATATACTGTACTGAATATGGCATGAAACACATTTTTAATACCCTCAGGATTTTCGGAGAATCTAGTGAAGCATGATGTTTCCTGACTCATTTGATAGATGACTTCTAACACAACATTAAACTGAGATTGGAAAGATCAGCTCTGTTAAAGGAACGCACCACTCTTTCCCTGCAGAGCTCATAATTCAGCCGCTCGGCTCAGCGTATGACTGTTAACCATCCATCTATCTGCCATCAGGAGCTCTTCAACAAACACCCTTCCATCTAAACATACGTTTGCGTTACAAAAGAGCATCGAGGCCAAATTTGATGAATGACTCTGTCGGAAGCCACAAAATCTGCAGGAGAAACCAATCAATAAATGGCTGCATCCTCTCAGACTCTTCATATTCTGACTGACTCTCGGGTTATAGACGAGCACACCGGCGAGAGCGGGAAGTCCTCGCGGCGTAAGCGGACGCTGTGTGTCTGAACAGAGTCTCAGAGTCGCTCCTCCACTGTTACAAAAACTGTGATATTTACGGTAAATAAACGGCAACTGTGGTTGCCAGGATTTTACCGTCAAAAATATGGTAGTAACCTTACTCTGGACTTAAATTTACGGCAAAAAAGAACATCAGCAGGACTTAAATGTGTGGTAAAAAAACATCAGCTGTGGTTCCCAGTACTTTACCATAAAAAGTACAGTAGTAGTAACTTTTTAGTTTTTAGTTGACACACACATGACTCCAAATAATGCCATAAACATTCATTAAACAATATATGATGTAATATAAACCCCAAATGTACATAACTGATAAAAATACTAAGAAGAAACATAATTGTTTAAATGAAATAACATCAAATGTGAAGTGTCACTCGGGGAATTGTGACAATTTCAATTTAGAGAAACAACAAGAACAGAGAAAAAGAGAAGAGACGAGCAGAAACACAAGAACTATTCTGACTTCAGCCAAAGTGTTGAGATCCACTGCAGAGAAAAGAAGACATTAACTCTCTGAAGATCTCAGCAGAGGATCAACCAGCTCCACAAACAGCATTACCTCACTTATTACTGACCAGACTGACTTTACTCCTGTCATACCTCTACAGTTCTGTTCGAGAATTAACAGAGGTTTAGATGTTGATGATTTATTGTTTCGTTTGAAGTTACGATGATGGTGACCAGTGACTGCTTTACTTTAGACCAGTGACTGCTTTAGTTGGGCTCTTGACCCTTGACCTTCCCATTAGTTTTTCTCTGACTGCTGTAACTCTATGTTATTAAGACACGCTGATTATGGCAAGAAAATCATAGAGAAGATAAATCATGTGACATTGGCTATGTATTGATGATGACATAATCATCATGTACGAGACAGATTCATTGAGCTCATATAGAGTCTTATCTTTGATTATATGGGTCATTAATTGTACATTATGGATTGCAGTAGCCCTATGATTCTACAGTAGCGATCTATCAGTGTTGTGATAATCTGAAGAATTTAAAAAACATTGTGCACAATAAAGGTTTGAACTACTATATATTTCAGACACACACAGACATCAAGAATCAGCGTATGAATCTCAACAATGGTGATGACAAAAGTGCAATGCATGATGGGAACCATCATTCAAAACTCATCAATATCTCCCAGCATGCATTGCAGCATGAATAAATTATGCTGAATTGCCTTAGTATTTTCTTTTATTATTAGTATATGCTTTTATTTTTGCTGTTGTTTTAGTTGCAACTTTTTAGTAGTTTGTTTTGGGATGTTCAGAGTTTTATCTGATTATATATGATTATACGCTGATTCTTGATGTCTGTGTTGTTCTGAGTCGTACAGTAGTTCAAAAACTTTTTTTTACACTGTGTTTTTAAAGTTTTTCAGATCTGTTTGTCGTTGCTGGCTCACGTGCGGTAGGGTCACAGAGCTATTATATTCTAAAACACGAAATATATTAGTATTAAACATTCCTCAATGAAAGATAAGACTCTGTGTTAGATCAGACTATCAGACTCCTATGATGATTATGTCGTCATCAATAAATAGCCAACAACACCTGATCCTATTTTCGCCCTGATTTTCACATCATCACGGATGTGTTTTATAAATAGTCAGAGAAATTCTAAGCGCCACCTCAGGCCGGCTGGTTTGATAAGGCCATCAGTAGCAGAGATCAGTCATGGTGGCGAGACTCGACTCTCAGACTCTGCTGGACTTTATCATGTTTCCTCACAGAAAGAACGCAGGGATTTGAAGAACATCAGGGCAAGCAAATGATCACCAAATCTTTTAAGGTTTTAGATTTAACAAAAAAGATATATGGTCCATCTACATTCAGCATTAGCTTTTATCCAAAACGACTTTTAAATTCAAATGATTACAAGCCATTAATTATAATCTGCAACACCAGTGTCTCATAAGCTGAGTGAAGAGAAGTTTAGATGTGGATCTGATCAACCCGCTCTTCATCTGGCCGGGAGATTTCCTTTTCATGCTTGTGGATTCTCTGTGTAAAAAATGAAAAGAACTCAAATGATTACAATCCTAGATTAAAATAGTCCATCAGTTCCATCGATTAAGTTCATCGCTGCCACTCAGTGTCCCAAACCGCTTTTTGTTCATATTGCCGCAAAATTAAACAGCATAAGAGAAAAGGAACCAAACAATTCGCAATCTAATAAGAAAAAGGGTAATTTCATCCAACCTTCCTGGCAGATTTCCCAGC
This sequence comes from Phoxinus phoxinus, assembly GCF_949152265.1. Taxonomy (NCBI): domain Eukaryota; kingdom Metazoa; phylum Chordata; class Actinopteri; order Cypriniformes; family Leuciscidae; genus Phoxinus; species Phoxinus phoxinus. The sequence goes on along the minus strand of NC_136899.1, from coordinate 27,433,238 downwards.
ACAACAAACAGTTTTCTTTTAATTAGCAATCATGAATTAAGTAAAGGGGGAGGACGTGTTCCCGCCGCCGCCTGTCTCGTTCCACACTTTTAATTGGCTCGACTTGATGGGTCCTTCTGATAAGCACAAACAATGCATTCAAGTGATTGGCAGCTCATTTGTTGCCATGTAATTAGCAAGAGAGCAGCGTGATCGTCACAGGCACAAATGTGTGCGCTTTAATCACGCTTTCTGCTTCTTTATTACAGAGGAACACAATCCAGAGAAGCGTTTGTTCAGCAGAAGCTCCTGATAAACGTAACAACAGCAGCTCATGTGGAAGAGAAGCTGCAGTGACGGTCCTGGATCAGTTCTTATAATAAACATCACTCTATTACTGCAATACTCTTCAACTATACTCAATACTCACAATCAGGGGCGGACTGGCCATCGGGAGCACCGGGACGTTTCCCGGTGGCCTGACGGTCGTTCTGGCCTGCCGGCTGCCAAAAAAAGTAAAAAAAATAAAGGTGCAGACGATCAGCCTGGCATGTGATAGGCTGGTGTGCAACTACGAATTAATTGACGGATCTCTCAATCGACGAATCATAATGGCGGAGTGAAAATGACAATCCCACCCAACGTCACAAAGCACTGCCTAATATCTGACTAAATAGTTCAAAAAATGGAGCGTAAACGCAAAGGAGCAGAGGGAGCGTTTAAAAAGGAAAAAAGCCCTGGCCACAGACGCAGCAAACTGCTGCAAAATCTCAGCCATGTTCGCCAGTAAGGGAACAGGTCGGTCAAGATTACATTTACATTATATTTGTAATAATTTGGCAGACGAACGCTTTCATCCAAATAGTGTTAATTTCGTCAGACGAGACGAGACTAAAAATGTTCGTCAACGACCTTTTTTTCCATGACTAAGACGAGATGATGACGAGACTGCACCAATGTCCAAAAACGCTGACTAAGACTAAATTAACATGCATTATTGTTGACGAAAAAAGACGAGAATGTTTTGCATAAAATAAAAACTAAGATAAAATCTCTCTTCATTTTCGTCTCCAATTGTCTCTACTTGCCATTATCAGGAGATAGAATATTCATCTGTTATGAACAGATTAATGTTAAAAACTAGTTGCATTAAAAAAATCTATTAAATTTTGTTCAGGTAATTATGACATTTAACCAATATTTGAGATGTGTGAAACACTATTTGACTGAAATGGTTATCAGAAATAATCTCAGAAATAATTTGTTATTTAAAAAAAAAGACTAAAATGTTTTAACTAAAACTTAGAAATATTGAGTTTCTTTTGACTAAAATTAGACGACTAATTAAAATTTGACTAAAATAACAAGACTTTTAGTCGACTAAAACTTGACTAAGATACCTTAAGTTTCTTTTGACTAAAACTAGACTAAAATGACGAGACTTTTAGTTGACTAAAACTAAGACTAACTAAGACATTTGGCACAAGACTAAGACTAAATTAAAAATAGGTGACAAAATTAACACTACATACAAATCACTAAGATAATCACAATAGATAAAATTAAACTACAGTAAATCTATAGCACAGTCGTAGGGAAGGTGCGGAGGAAGAGAAGCAGCCCTTGACTTACTGAACACTTCTCTCAGGTCACGATACTCCGCGGGCACGTTTGACAAATCCACTGCCTCCTCCTGAAACACAGGAACAGACACAACAGAACAGGCTGACACAAGACACAACTATGACACTCAGCGCTCCAGGCAGATATGGTTCTCTGTTTCCAGTCAATACGGGGGTTGTGATGATTGAGCCAGGGGTGACCTAAGACAATGGGTGTGAACTGAGAGTCCAAGATGTAAAATGATATAGTCTCTGCGTGATTCCCGGAGGTGATGAGTGTGACGTTCTCTGTGGTCTGGTAGATGGCTGGTAATGACTGTCCGTTGAGTGCGTGCACCGTGATACTCTGGGGAAGTGCTCTGAGTGGGACTTGAAACTGTTGAGCAAATGTGCGATCCATAAAATTACCTTCGGCCCCGGAGTCCACAAGTGCAGTGCATTGGTGATCGTGGACAGACCATCGGAGTCTTACCGGGAGGACGGTGGATGTGGATGAGGGCTTTTCGGCGGAGATCCCACCCGATAGTAGCCTCATGCTTACTATCGGGCTTGGCCTTTTACCGGGCAACCGTAAGCGAAATGTCCCGCTCCCCCACAGTATAGGCAAAGGCCTAGGGACCTCCGCCTCTCCCTTTCCTCCCGGGAAAGCCGAGCTCGACCCACCTGCATGGGCTCGGGATCGGAGAGGTGAAGAGGTGAGGAAACACAGACAGGAAACTCGGGAACCGGAACACACACACACACGGACAATCGCGGGACACAGCCAGACTCCACCAACAACGACAAACAATCCGACACTGGAACAGAGAACGAGGTGAGTATTTAAGGGAGAGGAAATAAGCCGCAGCTGTGAATGATGATGATGATGATGATGATGATGACGATCAGCTGGAGCGCTGAACAAACACGTGAGTGGGACAACGCCCACTCACACATAAACAAACAAAGACACGAGACAAAGAAGAGGCAATGCATTCAACAACCGTGACACTCCTATTACATTGTTGGTAACAACTGCTGTTATAAAAAACTAATCTGTTATTGTGGTAACGCCACCGTGATATATTATTTGTAAATAATCTGAGAGCACAGTAAATATGAAGCCTAAATATCAATTACAAATGGTGACGCTGGGTTGGGATTAAATAAGTTGTCTTCTTCCCACTCCCTTTCAGGCAGAATTTGATTGTTATATTTGAATACTATATATTATTTTGTTTTTTTATTGCTTATTGTTTTTTTGTTTTTTTGATATGATTTGTACGGAGCCCCTAAAGGGACCTTTGCAAAAATAAAAATATAAAGACTATCGTGTGCTCACGAGAAACTATTGCGTGCGCACGAGAAACTATTGCGTGCGCACGAGAAACTATTGCGTGCGCACGAGAAACTATTGCGTGCTCACAAGAAACTATTGCGTTCTCACGCGAAAGTTTCTCGTGAGCACGCAATAGTTTCTCGTATGGAAGTAAAATAATGACAAATGTTTTTGAAATAAAAAAGCCTGTTGAATTGCACTACTTGAAAAAAAATATGTATTGCATTAACCATGCTTGCATTTTAATGCATTGTATTTTTAGGGCTTGCATTTTTATGGGCTGAAATTCAACATGGTTGTATATTTAAGCTGTGAATATTTCAATTCAAAACATTTCAAACACATTTTCATTCATAAAAATTCAATAATCCATTTTCACCTTTCATATTTCACGTCCAAAATATTCAAACTGTTTAAAAATACAACCTATAATATTCAACAGGCAATTTTCGGTCCACTTTATTTCGCTTTACAAATTCGCTTCCACAAATTCGACAGTAAATTCAACATTGACATCCAGGAACTGCAGGAAAAGCAGTAGATTACCGAGCATACTCTCCATCTGCTGTTAATCGATCTCACCAGCAGGGGGTGCAAGCGCGTGTTGTTGACGAAGACCAGAGCAACAGTTAGAGCAAGCCATTCATTCATTCATTCATTCATTCATTCATTCATTCATAAACACTGATTTATAGAAATGTAAGTGTATTTGTGATTATTATGAGGGCTGTTTTTATGTTTAATTCAGGTCTTTATGGTCCCTGTGTAGTCTACATGCATCTTTCTCTACCGTGAACGAGAACAAACAAATGTACAGAACAAATGTTACATTTGAGGTAGACTTATATTTATCTTGGTTGTTTAGTTGCCTTAACTTTATATCGCGGCGATGTGTTGCAGTATTAGGGTTTTCCTCAATAATTCAGGATTGCTGGACATATTAAACGCTTAATGTAGCTTAACTACAGTGATATAAAAGACCAAACTCGCACCTTATTGAGAAGGCTGTACTATGGCTACAGGCAAGCAGACTCAGAATATAAACTTAACGTGCAAGCAAAGTTTCACGCTAAGCGTTTCCCAGTTATATTTGGTTATAAAGTTGGCTTGACGTTGGACATTCGCACATTTAGGGACCGTCTCTAAAGTTGCATACGACATTAGGCTAGACACGTTTCTAACTTCAATAGCAAACTTCTATTTATGAATAAATATAACAAATGTAAAAGGTGTGCATCACGTCTGACACCTACATGAACACTTACAGTTGTTTTAATGACTGCAAGTCATTCTCTTCCAATGCTATTGAAGTTAGAAACGGAATGTCGTATGTCACTTTAGAGACGGTCCCTAAATGTGCGAATGTCCAATGTCAAGCCAACTTTATAGCCAGTATATCACTGGGAAACGCGTGAAACTTTGTGTGTTAAGTTCATATTCTGAGTCCATCTGCTTGCCTGTAGCCATATAGTACAGCCTTCTCAATAAGGTGCTAGTTTGGTCTTTTACAATATCACTGTATTAGTCCATTAAGATACGTTAAGCGTTTTATATGTCCAGCAAGCCTGAATTATTGAGGGAAACCTGCGCAGCACATCACCGCGATATAAAGTTAAGGCAACTAAAGTTGAACAACCAAGATAAATATGTCTACCTCAAATGTAACATAACATCAGCATCGGGGGAATAACATTATAATCTCGTTCACGGTAGAGAGATGCATGTAGGCTACACAGGGACCGTGAAGACACTGAATTAAACATAAAAGCAGCCCTCATAATAATCACAAATACACCTACATTTCTATAAATCAGTGTTTGAATGAATGAATGGCTTGCTCTAACTGTTGCTCTGGTCTTCGTCAACAACACGCGCTTGCACCCCCTGCTGGTGAGATCGATTAACAGCAGATGGAGAGTATGCTCGGTAATCTACTGCTTTTCCTGCAGTTCCTGGATGTCAATGTTGAATTTACTGTCGAATTTGAACCACTGAATTTGTGGAAGCGAATTTGTAAAGCGAAATAAAGTGGACCGAAAATTGCCTGTTGAATATTATAGGTTGTATTTTTAAACAGTTTGAATATTTTGGAAGTGAAATATGAAAGGTGAAAATGGATTATTGAATTTTTATGAATGAAAATGTGTTTGAAATGTTTTGAATTGAAATATTCACAGCTTAAATATACAACCATGTTGAATTTCAGCCCATAAAAATGCAAGCCCTAAAAATACAATGCATTAAAATGCAAGCATGGTTAATGCAATACATATTTTTTTCAAGTAGTGCAATTCAACAGGCTTTTTTATTTCAAAAACATTTGTCATTATTTTACTTCCATATTCTCGTGCGCACGCAATAGTTTCTCGTGCGCACGCAATAGTTTCTCGTGAGCACACGATAGTCTTTATATTTTTATTTTTGCAAAGGTCCCTTTAGGGGCTCCGTAGATTTGTACCATATTGTCTACCTTTATTTTTATTTTTTTTGTGCTATTGCCTGGAATAAACGATTAATAAAAAAAAAAACTAAAAAAAAAACTGAACCTCTTCTAATGACCCAGAAAGGGTTAGGGTCTCCAACGAGCCCACGCCACTCCTCTGTCCATCTCTCAGACGCTCACAGATCGACCACCGGCTCCGCTCTCCTGCGTCCCCTCGCTCCTAGAGTCCACATCCCAGCCTGCGATCGGCCACCGGCTCCGCTCTCCTGCGTCCCCTCGCTCCTAGAGTCCACATCCCAGCCTGCGATCGGCCACCGGCTCCGCTCTCCTGCGTCCCCTCGCTCCTAGAGTCCACATCCCGGCCTGCGATCGGCCACCGGCTCCGCTCTCCTGCGTCCCCTCGCTCCTAGAGTCCACATCCCAGCCTGCGATCGGCCACCGGCTCCGCTCTCCTGCGTCCCCTCGCTCCTAGAGTCCACACCCCGGCCTGCGATCGGCCACCGGCTCCACTCTCCTGCGTCCCCTCGCTCCTAGAGTCCACATCCCAGCCTGCGATCGGCCACCGGCTCCGCTCTCCTGCGTCCCCTCGCTCCTAGAGTCCACATCCCGGCCTGCGATCGGCCACCGGCTCCGCTCTCCTGCGTCCCCTCGCTCCTAGAGTCCACATCCCGGCCTGCGATCGACCACCGGCTCCACTCTCCTGCGTCCCCTCGCTCCTAGAGTCCACATCCCGGCCTGCGATCGGCCACCGGCTCCACTCTCCTGCGTCCCCTCGCTCCTAGAGTCCACACCCCGGCCTGCGATCGGCCACCGGCTCCGCTCTCCTGCGTCCCCTCGCTCCTAGAGTCCACACCCCGGCCTGCGATCGGCCACCGGCTCCGCTCTCCTGCGTCCCCTCGCTCCTAGAGTCCACATCCCGGCCTGCGATCGACCACCGGCTCCGCTCTCCTGCGTCCCCTCGCTCCTAGAGTCCACATCCCGGCCTGCGATCGGCCACCGGCTCCACTCTCCTGCGTCCCCTCGCTCCTAGAGTCCACACCCCGGCCTGCGATCGGCCACCGGCTCCGCTCTCCTGCGTCCCCTCGCTCCTAGAGTCCACACCCCGGCCTGCGATCGGCCACCGGCTCCGCTCTCCTGCGTCCCCTCGCTCCTAGAGTCCACATCCCGGCCTGCGATCGACCACCGGCTCCGCTCTCCTGCGTCCCCTCGCTCCTAGAGTCCACATCCCGGCCTGCGATCGGCCACCGGCTCCACTCTCCTGCGTCCCCTCGCTCCTAGAGTCCACACCCCGGCCTGCGATCGGCCACCGGCTCCGCTCTCCTGCGTCCCCTCGCTCCTAGAGTCCACACCCCGGCCTGCGATCGGCCACCGGCTCCGCTCTCCTGCGTCCCCTCGCTCCTAGAGTCCACATCCCGGCCTGCGATCGGCCACCGGCTCCACTCTCCTGCGTCCCCTCGCTCCTAGAGTCCACATCCCGGCCTGCGATCGACCACCGGCTCCGCTCTCCTGCGTCCCCTCGCTCCTAGAGTCCACACCCCGGCCTGCGATCGGCCACCGGCTCCGCTCTCCTGCGTCCCCTCGCTCCTAGAGTCCACACCCCGGCCTGCGATCGGCCACCGGCTCCGCTCTCCTGCGTCCCCTCGCTCCTAGAGTCCACATCCCGGCCTGCGATCGGCCACCGGCTCCACTCTCCTGCGTCCCCTCGCTCCTAGAGTCCACATCCCGGCCTGCGATCGGCCACCGGCTCCGCTCTCCTGCGTCCCCTCGCTCCTAGAGTCCACATCCCGGCCTGCGATCGGCCACCGGCTCCGCTCTCCTGCGTCCCCTCGCTCCTAGAGTCCACATCCCGGCCTGCGATCGACCACCGGCTCCGCTCTCCTGCGTCCCCTCGCTCCTAGAGTCCACATCCCGGCCTGCGATCGGCCACCGGCTCCACTCTCCTGCGTCCCCTCGCTCCTAGAGTCCACACCCCGGCCTGCGATCGGCCACCGGCTCCACTCTCCTGCGTCCCCTCGCTCCTAGAGTCCACACCCCGGCCTGCGATCGGCCACCGGCTCCACTCTCCTGCGTCCCCTCGCTCCTAGAGTCCACACCCCGGCCTGCGATCGGCCACCGGCTCCGCTCTCCTGCGTCCCCTCGCTCCTAGAGTCCACATCCCGGCCTGCGATCGGCCACCGGCTCCGCTCTCCTGCGTCCCCTCGCTCCTAGAGTCCACACCCCGGCCTGCGATCGGCCACCGGCTCCACTCTCCTGCGTCCCCTCGCTCCTAGAGTCCACACCCCGGCCTGCGATCGGCCACCGGCTCCGCTCTCCTGCGTCCCCTCGCTCCTAGAGTCCACACCCCGGCCTGCGATCGGCCACCGGCTCCGCTCTCCTGCGTCCCCTCGCTCCTAGAGTCCACACCCCGGCCTGCGATCGGCCACCGGCTCCGCTCTCCTGCGTCCCCTCGCTCCTAGAGTCCACATCCCGGCCTGCGATCGGCCACCGGCTCCGCTCTCCTGCGTCCCCTCGCTCCTAGAGTCCACATCCCGGCCTGCGATCGGCCAGCGAGCGGCGGCGCGTGGGTCCGTCACTGAGAAACACAGAGTCCCTCTCCAGAACATGCTCGCTCACGGGTCCCTGCTGAACGATCTCCTCACCCTCGCCCGGTGGCAGAGTCACTCACTACATTCAACAGGCAGCTGAAAACTCAGCTCTTCCGGGATAAAACATGAATAAAATATCTTTCCTTTTCCTTTAATCCTCCCTTGTCTGGCTTCTGCTACTCTGAGCAATGCTGATCGTGTGTGTCGAGCACTTGTGTGTTGAGGCTGATCGTGTGTGTTGAGCACTTGTGTGTTGAGGCTGATCGTGTGTGTTGAGCACTTGTGTGTTGAGGCTGATCGTGTGTGTGTTGAGGCTGATCGTGTGTGTTGAGGCTGATCGTGTGTGTTGAGGCTGATCGTGTGTGTTGAGCACTTGTGTGTTGAGGCTGATCGTGTGTGTTGAGCACTTGTGTGTTGAGGCTGATCGTGTGTGTTGAGCACTTGTGTGTTGAGGCTGATCGTGTGTGTTGAGGCTGATCGTGTGTGTTGAGGCTGATCGTGTGTGTTGAGGCTGATCGTGTGTGTGTTGAGGCTGATCGTGTGTGTTGAGGCTGATCGTGTGTGTGTTGAGGCTGATCGTGTGTGTTGAGCACTTGTGTGTTGAGGCTGATCGTGTGTGTTGAGGCTGATCGTGTGTGTTGAGCACTTGTGTGTTGAGGCTGATCGTGTGTGTTGAGCACTTGTGTGTTGAGGCTGATCGTGTGTGTGTTGAGGCTGATCGTGTGTGTTGAGGCTGATCGTGTGTGTTGAGGCTGATCGTGTGTGTTGAGCACTTGTGTGTTGAGGCTGATCGTGTGTGTTGAGCACTTGTGTGTTGAGGCTGATCGTGTGTGTTGAGGCTGATCGTGTGTGTTGAGCACTTGTGTGTTGAGGCTGATCGTGTGTGTGTTGAGGCTGATCGTGTGTGTTGAGGCTGATCGTGTGTGTTGAGCACTTGTGTGTTGAGGCTGATCGTGTGTGTTGAGGCTGATCGTGTGTGTTGAGGCTGATCGTGTGTGTTGAGGCTGATCGTGTGTGTGTTGAGCACTTCTTGCGCTGGTTTTGCCTCTTCACGATGACCCGCTCGCTGTAGTCCTCAGTCGTAAATCACTTTGGATAAAACATATAAAACATGAACGGCCAGCGGGTCACATTATAAAGTTAATATGTAACTTTCAAAGACACAAAACCAGAGTTCCCACTCTTTTTCATCAATCATTTTCCAGGATTTTTCCTAGACATTTGCAATTTTGCTACGGTGGAAATAAAAGACAAGAATCACTGATGATTGCTGTAAAGTAATATGCAATATTGCAATAGCTCAGTTTTTAAAGGGTACATAACACACAGTTTCTGCCGATCTCATGTTAAACTCCACAGCTCTACACAGTTCACAGTGTTTGTAACATGTTCTCAGCCATACATGTATAATGTGTTTACAGAGACTTTAAGGAATCACGTTTATGTTTTGTCAGCTGTCCTCACTTTTCTCTTTCCTCTATGACAGCCTCTTCAGCACCAGTGCCCCCCCCCCCCCCCCGACCGTGAGTTACCAGTTCACCAGTGCACCACCCCCCCCCCCCCCCGACCGTGAGTTACCAGTTCACCAGTGCACCCCCCCCCCCCCGACCGTGAGTTACCAGTTCACCAGTGCACCCCCCCCCCCCCGACCGTGAGTTACCAGTTCACCAGTGCACCCCCCCCCCCCCCCCCGGCCGTGAGTTACCAGTTCACCAGTGCACCCCCCCCCCCCCCCCGACCGTGAGTTACCAGTTCACCAGTGCACCCCCCCCCCCCGACCGTGAGTTACCAGTTCACCAGTGCACCCCCCCCCCCCGACCGTGAGTTACCAGTTCACCAGTGCACCCCCCCCCCCCCCCGACCGTGAGTTACCAGTTCACCAGTGCACCCCCCCCGACCGTGAGTTACCAGTTCACCAGTGCACCCCCCCCGACCGTAAGTTACCAGTTCACCAGTTCACCCCCCCCCCGACCGTAAATTACCAGTTCACCAGTTCACCAGTTCACCCCCCCCCCCGACCGTAAGTTACCAGTTCACCAGTTCACCCCCCCCCCCCGACCGTAAGTTACCAGTTCACCAGTTCACCAGTGCTGAAGGAAAAAAAGATCTCATGCTGTAAACATACAGAGCCGTCAGCTAGTATTATTATTATTATTATTATTATTAAAGGTTAGAAATAACAGCTCAATTAAATATAATGGGGTTTTTAATACAACGTTATAATATGTCAATGATACTAGTAAAAATGTATTAGGGAATATAGTGCACATATTATATAAATGAGTTTCCTGAGGTCGATATATCGGTGTGTGACATTATTCTGTTTTATTGACCCGGTTAAAAACACTGATTGGTCGATATTATGAGTGTAAGTTGTGCTGTCTCTTTCAACATAACTATTGTTCATTCCTGTTTATGAACTATTAACTATAAGATATGTCACGATCTGCACGTCACACTGCAAGCGCCAAAACTGTATTTATTGTTTGAATATCGTAATAAAATGGACATAATTTGAATTCAGAATTTGTTTCATATCAACAGTACTCTGTGTTGTCTGGGGGTCAGCCTGTGTTTGTGTGTGTGTGTGTGTGTGTGTGTGTGTGTGTGTGTGTGTGTGCGTGCGCGAGTGTGTGCGTGTGTGTGTGTGTGTGTGTGTGTGCGCGTGCGTGTGTGTGTGTGTGTGTGTGTGTGTGTGCGTGCGCGAGTGTGTGTGTGTGTGTGTGTGTGTGTGTGTGTGTGTGTGTGTGTGTGTGTGCGTGCGCGAGTGTGTGTGTGTGTGTGTGTGTGTGTGTGTGCGCGTGCGTGTGTGTGTGTGTGTGTGTGTGTGTGTGTGTGTGTGTGTGTGTGTGTGTGAGCCTCTGAAGGCCTGAGTGAAGGAGGCAGATGTGCAACACAATACAGATGTTCATCTGTCATTATAATGACTCTGCTGCCCTCTAGTGCCTGTTCACACACTTCATCACTGTTGCACACACACACACACACACACACACACACACAGACTAACACTAGTCCCTCAATGATGTGATTAACGTGACGGTTCAGATGAAGTCCAGTCAATAAATGTTCATGATCTCCATGATCCAGCTGCGCCTCAGAAACACGGCTCCAGATATATGAGATGAGGCAAGCCTCCACTCGTCCTTGAATAGATTTAGTTGGTGGCACTTTACTGGAAGCGGTGTGTGTAAGACACGACACTTCACAACCATGACACACACACCACACACGTCATGGATATGAAGGAGGTTTATGCATGTTTATGACAACTGCCATTAGGTGTCATTCGCTCAATTATTACATTTTTAATGCAAATATGACATTGTTTGAGATGTCTTTGTTATGACAACTTGGCATAAACCAATCATAGCCTGTCTGTGTCATAACAACTTGACATCACCAAGACAACATAAATTGTCATAAACATGACATAAACATGACATATCAGATGTTCAAGCTCTGTCTGGTGAGTGTGTTTCTCTGATGCCTGTTTATTTGCACATGTGTCTGGTTTCAGTAAGAAAACACATTCTCTGTGTAGTGTGTGTGTCGTCCACTATGCAGGAAGCACGCGCGACGGATTGAGACGCGGCCAGCGTGGCGTCAGCATCGCGGCGTCAGCGTCAGCTCAGTGCGCATGCGCGGGCTCCACTACTGTCTGCACTTCCTGTTGATGCTCTTCTTCTTTTTCTTCTTTTCCTCCTTCCCGCGCGCAGTCATGGCGCTGCTCACCGCAGGTACCGATGCTTTATTCATAACTCATGATCATATCTGAGGTATCATCATCATGAAGGCACTGTGTGATTGTGTGTTTGCAGTTTTCTCCTGTCTTCTCCTCAGTCCGCTGCTCGTGGCTCATGTGCAGGATCTCGATGACATGTAAGATAGTCCGTCTTGTTATTTTTATTCATTTTCATGAGGTGAACAATATTTATGAGAAATGTCGACAAATGTAAGGCTTTCCTGAAACAGTCTGAGTGTATTGTAATTTGAAAGAAAGTGTAGAAAAGTTAAGGTGTGTTTATGATGATCTGATGCATTAATATCTGTATGATCACATGACAGATGCATGATTAATATCTGCGTTTGATAAATATATATGTGTTTTATCTTGTGTTTCTGCTAATATCTTGCTTTAAGAACCATATTGTGCTTTAATGCGTAATTCCACCATAAAGCTCATGATTACAGTTTGCATTGTTTAAAATGAAATTACTTGACAAGTAGTTTTATGTTCTGGACTGAGATGAGATGTTGGACTGAGATGTTCTGGACTGAGATGTTCTGGACTGAGATGAGATGTTCTGGACTGAGATGTTCTGGACTGAGATGTTCTGGACTGAGATGTTCTGGACTGAGACGTCTTCTTGAAGCGAGTCGCAGGACGAGACGCTCATCATCATCATTATAAGATAAATCAGCCGAAGCTGAAAGTCTGTCGTTACTCCGTTCTCTCGAAGACAGACACTGACAGACTCGTATAAACTCTGACGCTTCGAGACGACCATAAAGAGACGGACTGATACATCCTTATTAATGGAGCAATAGATCCAGTTCTTCTGAAGAGACTCGAGCGCTTTATATGATCATCATTCAGGCTGTGTGTGTGTGTGTGTGTGTGTGTGTGTGTGTGTGTGTGTGTGTGTGTGTGTGTGTGTGTGTGTGTGTGTGTGTGTGTGTGTGTGTGTGTGTGTGTGTGTTTCCCGCAGGTTTAAGGAGAACCGGATGGATGACGTCTGGCTGGTGGATGTGAGTGACCCATCCTGCAGATGATGTTACTGTAGTGTGTGTGTGTGTGTGTTTCTGAGCTGTGTGTGTGTGTGTGTGTGTGTGTGTGTGTGTGTGTAGTTCTATGCCCCGTGGTGTGGATACTGTAAGAAGCTGGAGCCGGTCTGGCAGGAGGTCGGAGCAGAACTCACACACTCCGGGTCGCCGGTGCGAGTAGGGAAGATGGACGCCACTGCATACTCAGGTGATCGATCTCACACACACACACACACACACACACACACACACACACACACACACACACACACACACACACACACACACTGAGTCTCCTGACACACACTGAGTCTCTTGACACACACTGAGTCTCCTGACACACACTGAGTCTCTTGACACACACTGAGTCTCTTGACACACACTGAGTCTCCTGACGCACACACACATACAAACACATAAGCCGTTTCCACCGCGGGAACTTTCCCCAGGAACTGGGAGCTGTGGGCTGGTGCTCGTGTGTTTACACCGCAGGAACTGGGAACTGTGGGCTGGTGCTCGTGTGTTTACACCGCAGGATCAGGGTCTAAATGAAGTTCCGGGTAAATATTTCCCCCTCCGAAAGTCCCTGCTGGCGAGGTAGAGCTTTTCAAAAGTTCAGGAACGTTCGGGGGCGGGACTTGTGCGCTGAACATGCTGATTGGTTGTTCACGCCGCATTTTGATTGGATGACTCCACGCAGCATTCATGAGCATCGCTCATTCTATTTTAACCGGCATTTTTAAAAATCTATTGTGGTTCATGGCTTCATGCAGTGAGAGTCTGTCTGCAAATATGGAATTTAATTTAATAAACACGCAGCTGGACCGACGACGAGGTTCAGGCTTTATTAAGCGTATTTGTGTAACAGGAAATGTTCTGCGCGTTCGTCCCAGCCGTCTCACGGTCAATCTCCGCATCGTCTGATTTTATATCTAGCATTACGAGCGTTCAGAACATGCTTTAGTATCAGCGCTCGTCTCTTTTCTGCCATTAATTACCTCGTTAGTAAACCAATACATCACAAACACCTGCAGCACAGCTTCAATCTGCTCCATACTTATAAATGTGGCGCTCAAACCTGATGACTGTGTGTCCAGACTGGAGGAGCGTCGAGCAGTTTATACTCCCCGGGACTTTAGACCGCGGTGTAAACACAGAGAGCAACCGGTCTGGGGCAAATAAAGTTCCTGGGACAAATTGTTCCGGGTAATTTCGGTGGAAACGCGGCTATACATACCATACCTGCCAACATGTACACATTTTTCGTACTCGGCACGCATTTTGAACCATAAGTACGATTGGCTGCTCTCTAGGTACGCATTTTGTTGCTTCTCGCATTTCGCCGATTTCAGTTTCTATGCAATCTATGATGCTGATTCTGCCGCTGAGCCACAGTGTTTAAGTGGAGTGAAAAGCTTTCGGCCAATCAGAGCGCTGCATGTTAACCCGCCGCCCACCTACCCCTCTTGTTTACATGCTTCGCGATCAGCGCTCAATTCAGTGCCTCAAGCAAGCCAAACTAACCGGATAAGATACCTAGCCAATAACGCACCTAAAAGCTGTCGCAAAGAACCGGCAAAAGTAATGATTACAAATAATGTCAAATATAGAAAGATTGTTTATTAATAAACAAGTGTTTCCTGTATCAGTGTCGTGTCGGCTGAAAAGATGAAGTTGAAGATGCTGTCTCGCGATCTTCGCAGTAGTGAAGGCGCCAGAAAGAAATGCACATTTTATACGGATTACATAAGCAGAGAGTCTGTTTTCTTTCGTTTTGAATTGTTCTGTTTAAAAGTAGCAGCTAGACAGGTATGCGAGTCAAGTAGACGCTGAGTTTCGGTTGCTTTATGAGGAGAGCTCTAACGTGAGTTGACGCCGGCGCCTCCGTGTCGTGATTATCTCTTGTTTTCTTGTTTACTTCTTATTTATTCAATCCAGACAATTGCTTGATGAAACATGGATTAAAAGTAAGATAAAATGTATACAAAACGAAATTCACTTTAAAGAAAGGCTTTGTGCTTTCTGTTTGTGCAGTTAGTGCCGCTTTCAGAGCGGTCATGTCCGTAACGGAGAACTGTCACGCCCCTAACATTGTTTTTTCCTCATAAATGCGAACACGAAAAAATGTATATTTTATGTTTTGTGGAGAACCAACCCTTCTTCCTCCAGTGGGTTAGTATTACTTTTGGTTTGCGCAGTGTAATTCAGAAGGCTAAGTGTAACCTGGTCTGACTCTCATCTTTAACATTACTACTTAGGCCTATGTATTAGCTCACTCCGCCTCCTATTGGTTAGACTAACAAAAATATGGGCACAAAATATTGGACAGGATATAAGACAACATTTGTTTCAATACATGTACTGCCATTCATCCACTCCATTCCTCTACACAGTAATACTATTTTTTTGTAATCTAGGTACTAGTGATGAGCCAAACAATGTATTTTAATGTAAATTGCATGTATCCTTTGAATGAATTTTGCTAGTGTGTGTGTGTGTGTGGTGTATCATAATTTGTTCTGTTTTTATTCTATCAGATAAAAAAAGATAACTTGGACTTATAGTGCTCATAATAACTAATTTTGATATTGATAACTGCTGGTTTTGCACATTTATTTAATGTTTTGATTTATTTATTTACAAAGAATGTCCTCAGTTTACTTTTATTTCTTTTATAACAAGGGGGGGGGGCATCATAAAATGCCTTCAAGGTTGGCAGGTCTGACATACACTTACATACACATACACATACACACACACACATACACATACATACACACACACACACACACACACACACACACACACATACACATACATACACACACAAGTTTTAGTTAAAAAGTGATTGACATTAAAAAGGAATAGGTTTGGAGTTGGTTTTCATTGGCGATATATCACAGCGGGAGTAAGTGAGTAATTGAACAGTTCATAATAACACAAGAACTGAAGAACACATGAGTACAGCAGAGAAGGGTGTGACTTCCGGCCCGCGGGTCTGAGCGCTTGCACATCTACAGGAACACTCGTTATCAGGAGGAGAGAGACTGAAGAGGAAACGGTTCTGCATGAGCATGTGAAACTGAAGAGAGCTAACACTGCTCCGTCCTCTCCCCGTCTGCATCCCCTGAGGCGGACCTGCGTCTCTCAGCAGCAGAACACACACGAGGAGAACACGATCACATGATCATCCGCCGGACCCGAAGCCTCCCCGCGCCGCCGCCACTGGCTAGCAGAGCATCTCCTGCTGTTAGCGCTCCGCTGACTCCCGTTCATTCCGGCGTCACTCTGACAGCGGATAACTACATCTGAGGCGTTTAAATACTCCAATTGTCCATTATTTATTCCTAAAGAAACACCACAGTGTAGAAAGGCTCCATTACCTTGTGTCTTACGTTATGGCCCCGTAGAAGCCATGTAAAAATAGGCTAACGATTGCATCATAACCACGCGACTCTGTCGCGCCGTCGAGAGATTACCGTACAGACCGGCGGAGAAGCTCACGAAGATTACCGTACAGACCGACGGAGAAGCTCGCAGAGATTACCGTACAGACCGACGGAGAAGCTCGCAGAGATTACCGTACAGACCGACGGAGAAGCTCACGGAGATTACCGTACAGACCGACGGAGAAGCTCACGGAGATTACCGTACAGACCGACGGAGAAGCTCTTGGAGATTACCGTACAGACCGACGGAGAAGCTCTTGGAGATTACCGTACAGACCGACGGAGAAGCTCTTGGAGATTACCGTACAGACCGACGGAGAAGCTCTTGGAGATTACCGTACAGACCGGCGGAGAAGCTCACGGAGATTACCGTACAGACCGACAGAGAAGCTCTTGGAGATTACCGTACAGACCGGCGGAGAAGCTCGCGGAGATTACCGTACAGACCGGCGGAGAAGCTCACGGAGATTACCGTACAGACCGACGGAGAAGCTCTTGGAGATTACCGTACAGACCGGCGGAGAAGCTCACGGAGATTACCGTACAGACCGGCGGAGAAGCTCGCGGAGATTACCGTACAGACCGACGGAGAAGCTCTTGGAGATTACCGTACAGACCGACGGAGAAGCTCACGGAGATTACCGTACAGACCGACGGAGAAGCTCGCAGAGATTACCGTACAGACCGACGGAGAAGCTCACGGAGATTACCGTACAGACCGACGGAGAAGCTCTTGGAGATTACCGTACAGACCGACGGAGAAGCTCTTGGAGATTACCGTACAGACCGACGGAGAAGCTCTTGGAGATTACCGTACAGACCGACGGAGAAGCTCTTGGAGATTACCGTACAGACCGGCGGAGAAGCTCACGGAGATTACCGTACAGACCGACAGAGAAGCTCTTGGAGATTACCGTACAGACCGGCGGAGAAGCTCGCGGAGATTACCGTACAGACCGGCGGAGAAGCTCACGGAGATTACCGTACAGACCGACGGAGAAGCTCTTGGAGATTACCGTACAGACCGGCGGAGAAGCTCACGGAGATTACCGTACAGACCGGCGGAGAAGCTCGCGGAGATTACCGTACAGACCGACGGAGAAGCTCTTGGAGATTACCGTACAGACCGACGGAGAAGCTCACGGAGATTACCGTACAGACCGATGGAGAAGCTCGCGGAGATTACCGTACAGACCGGCAGAGAAGCTCTTGGAGATTACCGTACAGACCGGCGGAGAAGCTCACGGAGATTACCGTACAGACCGACGGAGAAGCTCTTGGAGATTACCGTACAGACCGACGGAGAAGCTCACGGAGATTACCGTACAGACCGACGGAGAAGCTCTTGGAGATTACCGTACAGACCGACGGAGAAGCTCTTGGAGATTACCGTACAGACCGACGGAGAAGCTCTTGGAGATTACCGTACAGACCGACGGAGAAGCTCTTGGAGATTACCGTACAGACCGGCGGAGAAGCTCACGGAGATTACCGTACAGACCGACAGAGAAGCTCTTGGAGATTACCGTACAGACCGGCGGAGAAGCTCGCGGAGATTACCGTACAGACCGGCGGAGAAGCTCGCGGAGATTACCGTACAGACCGGCGGAGAAGCTCGCGGAGATTACCGTACAGACCGACGGAGAAGCTCGCGGAGATTACCGTACAGACCGGCGGAGAAGCTCACGGAGATTACCGTACAGACCGGCGGAGAAGCTCGCGGAGATTACCGTACAGACCGGCGGAGAAGCTCACGGAGATTACCGTACAGACCGACGGAGAAGCTCACGGAGATTACCGTACAGACCGACAGAGAAGCTCACGGAGATTACCGTACAGACCGGCGGAGAAGCTCACGGAGATTACCGTACAGACCGACGGAGAAGCTCACGGAGATTACCGTACAGACCGGCGTGGAGCATAACGTCTGATAAAGTCCAGGCAGAAGCCCACAGAGAGAGATGAAGCTGCTCCTGCTGCTAGCTCATGCACAGCTAATGCTCACGCGAGACTCGGACGGGAGTGAGTCAGGTTCCTCTCGGCACAGCTACTAGAAGACTGACAGCTGTCAGACACACGTCACATCTACTGTGTCCAGCTTATATACGGTCTCTGGGAAACCCCACTGCAATGTTGACCGGTTGATTACAGTATTGCGTGTCATGTGACTGGCTGTTGATGTGTTGATTACAGTATTGCGTGTCCTGTGACTGGCTGTTGATGTGTTGATTACAGTATTGCGTGTCATGGGACTGGCTGTTGATGTGTTGATTACAGTATTGCGTGTCATGTGACTGGCTGTTGATGTGTTGATGCAGGAATGGCGTCCGAGTTCGGCGTGCGAGGATATCCCACCATTAAACTGTGAGTCTGTCCCCTTCATTATTAACATGTTATAATCTATGTGTTCAAAGTTGAAGAGTTTGGCAGCTAATTGATCTTAAAATCATGACATCTTTTGAGATATAAGAGGCATTAGTACCATTAACCCATCCTGCAGGGTTCATACATTAAAGCGGTGGTTGAGTATGATTTGACTGTTCTAACTGTAGTTAGTGTGTAATGTTGCTGTGTGATCATAAACAACATCTGCACAGTTACAACACTCAAAGTTCACAGCAAAGGGAGATATTTGCGTTTAAAGAAAAGGACACAACACACGGCTGGAACTACACCACATTCCTCCCGTTAGTGACATCACAACCCTAAACTGTACATAAGCCCCGCCCCCTGAACACATAAGCCCCGCCCCCTGAACACAACATGTTGAGGAGAGAAGAGTTGCTGTAGTCGAGCACATCTGAGAGTCCGCTCAAACTTTAGCATCTCACAACAGTTCCTATACGAGCGGTTTATAGATTAGCATGACAGAATATGCTAATTGAAGATAGCTAACTCCACATCAGCTTCATAAACTAACCGATCAGAGACGTCCTGTTCTTCTACATGTGTCACTTCTTCTGGAGTCTCCATCTCTGTCTCCTCATTATAAACACAGCATTTATTAATTCAAGCTCCAAAAACAGCTTGTTTTGATATTGGGATATCTGTGATGTCACACTGGCAAATATATTTGCATATGCCCTCCTCCAGAGCGAGACATCGACCAATAGTTATACATCACACTAGGGGTGGAGCGGTACACTGTCATGGTTCGGTAAGAGTTCGGTACAATGGAGGGAAAAACAAAACAAAAATGCAGAAGGCAATTATTTTAATAGTCGCGTGCAAATTAATTAATGTATGCGGAACTACTGTTGAAACGCGGGTTCTGTAGCCCTGCTAGGTTTGCGCTGGCTATGGGTTTGCGAGCCTGCGCTGCGAGCGCCTCCCTAAATGGACGAGGCATTTTTAGAATATCCAAAATGCTGCAAAACGGCTAAAACGTGTCCACCAAAGCGGTTTTAGTTCTGCTGAAGACGCTAGGCGCTCTGCTGAAGACGCTAGGCGCTCTGCTGAAGACGCTAGGCGCTCTGCTGAAGACGCTAGGCGCTCTGCTGAAGACGCTAGGCGCTCTGCTGAAGACGCTAGGCGCTCTGCTGAAGACGCTAGGCGCTCTGCTGAAGACGCTAGGCGCTCTGCTGAAGACGCTAGGCGCTCTGCTGAAGACGCTAGGCGCTCTGCTGAAGACGCTAGGCGCTCTGCTGAAGACGCTAGGCGCTCTGCTGAAGACGGCGAGCTGTGGGCGCTTGAGAGCGTTTTGGCAGCGCAGTTTTTTTTTTCAGTTGAGACGCATCGTTGCTATGATACAGAATATCCGTTGGTCCGTGTGGTATTAGTCCCGCCCCTCCTCCACTGTGATTGGACGGTTGGCTAAAAAGTGACAGTGATGAGCGCTGCGTTTTACCCAAAGTTGAACATTCTACAACTCTTGGCGACCTGTAAAAAACGCAGAGCGCTCAGCACTTGAGCGTTA
>NC_136899.1:27398159-27408159 GCF_949152265.1 Phoxinus phoxinus | reverse complement strand
TCGGTCCAGGGCCTCGGTCCACATCCTCGGTTCAGATCCTCGGTCCAGGGCTTCGGTTCAGGGCTTCGGTTCAGGGCTTCGGTTCAGATCCTCAGTTCAGGGCTTCGGTTCAGGGCTTCGGTTCAGATCCTCGGTTCAGGGCTTCGGTTCAGATCCTCGGTTCAGGGCTTCGGTTCAGATCCTCGGTTCAGATCCTCGGTCCAGGGCTTCGGTCCAGGGCTTCGGTTCAGATCCTCGGTTCAGATCCTCGGTTCAGATCCTCGGTCCAGATCCTCGGTCCAGGGCTTCGGTTCAGGGCTTCGGTTCAGATCCTCGGTTCAGATCCTCGGTTCAGATCCTCGGTCCAGGGCTTCGGTTCAGGGCTTCGGTTCAGCGCTTCGGTTCAGGGCTTCGGTTCAGGGCTTCGGTTCAGCGCTTCGGTTCAGGGCTTCGGTTCAGGGCTTCGGTTCAGATCCTCGGTTCAGGGCTTCGGTTCAGATCCTCGGTTCAGATCCTCGGTTCAGGGCTTCGGTTCAGGGCTTCGGTTCAGATCCTCGGTTCAGATCCTCGGTTCAGATCCTCGGTTCAGATCCTCGGTTCAGATCCTCGGTCCAGGGCTTCGGTTCAGCGCTTCGGTTCAGGGCTTCGGTTCAGGGCTTCGGTTCAGGGCTTCGGTTCAGGGCTTCGGTTCAGGGCTTTGGTTCAGGGCTTCGGTTCAGGGCTTCGGTTCAGCGCTTCGGTTCAGGGCTTCGGTCCAGGGCTTCGGTTCAGGGCTTCGGTTCAGCGCTTCGGTTCAGGGCTTCGGTTCAGGGCTTCGGTTCAGCGCTTCGGTTCAGGGCTTCGGTTCAGGGCTTCGGTTCAGGGCTTTGGTTCAGGGCTTCGGTTCAGATCCTCGGTTCAGATCCTCGGTTCAGATCCTCGGTCCAGGGCTTCGGTTCAGATCCTCGGTTCAGGGCTTCGGTTCAGGGCTTCGGTTCAGGGCTTCGGTTCAGATCCTCGGTTCAGGGCTTCGGTTCAGATCCTCGGTTCAGGGCTTCGGTTCAGGGCTTCGGTTCAGATCCTCGGTTCAGGGCTTCGGTTCAGGGCTTCGGTTCAGGGCTTCGGTTCAGATCCTCGGTTCAGGGCTTCGGTTCAGGGCTTCGGTTCAGATCCTCGGTTCAGGGCTTCGGTTCAGGGCTTCGGTTCAGATCCTCGGTTCAGGGCTTCGGTTCAGGGCTTCGGTTCAGATCCTCGGTTCAGGGCTTCGGTTCAGGGCTTCGGTTCAGGGCTTCGGTTCAGATCCTCGGTTCAGGGCTTCGGTTCAGGGCTTCGGTTCAGATCCTCGGTTCAGGGCTTCGGTTCAGGGCTTCGGTTCAGATCCTCGGTTCAGGGCTTCGGTTCAGGGCTTCGGTTCAGGGCTTCGGTTCAGATCCTCGGTTCAGGGCTTCGGTTCAGGGCTTCGGTTCAGGGCTTCGGTTCAGGGCTTCGGTTCAGGGCTTCGGTCCAGGGCTTCGGTTCAGGGCTTCGGTTCAGATCCTCGGTTCAGGGCTTCGGTTCAGGGCTTCGGTTCAGGGCTTCGGTTCAGATCCTCGGTTCAGGGCTTCGGTTCAGGGCTTCGGTTCAGATCCTCGGTTCAGGGCTTCGGTTCAGGGCTTCGGTTCAGATCCTCGGTTCAGGGCTTCGGTTCAGGGCTTCGGTTCAGGGCTTCGGTTCAGATCCTCGGTTCAGGGCTTCGGTTCAGGGCTTCGGTTCAGGGCTTCGGTTCAGGGCTTCGGTTCAGGGCTTCGGTCCAGGGCTTCGGTTCAGGGCTTCGGTTCAGGGCTTCGGTTCAGGGCTTCGGTTCAGGGCTTCGGTCCAGGGCTTCGGTCCAGGGCTTCGGTTCAGGGCTTCGGTTCAGATCCTCGGTTCAGATCCTCGGTTCAGATCCTCGGTTCAGGGCTTCGGTTCAGGGCTTCGGTTCAGATCCTCGGTTCAGGGCTTCGGTTCAGATCCTCGGTTCAGGGCTTTGGTTCAGATCCTCGGTTCGGATCCTCGGCCCAGGGCTTCGGTCCAGGGCTTCGGTCCAGGGCTTCGGTCCAGGGCTTCGTTCCAGGGCTTCGGTCCAGGGCTTCGGTTCAGGGCTTCGGTTCAGATCCTCGGTTCAGGGCTTCGGTTCAGGGCTTCGGTTCAGGGCTTCGGTTCAGGGCTTCGGATCAGATCCTCGGTTAAGGGCTTCGGTTCAGATCCTCGGTTCATGGCTTCGGTTCAGATCCTCGGTTCAGGGCTTCGGTTCAGATCCTCGGTTCAGGGCTTCGGTTCAGATCCTCGGTTCAGGGCTTCGGTTCAGATCCTCGGTTCAGGGCTTCAGTTCAGATCCTCGGTTCAGGGCTTCGGTTCAGATCCTCGGTTCAGATCCTCGGTTCAGGGCTTCGGTTCAGATCCTCGGTTCAGGGCTTCGGTTCAGGGCTTCGGTTCAGGGCTTCGGTTCAGGGCTTCGGTTCAGGGCTTCGGATCAGATCCTCGGTTAAGGGCTTCGGTTCAGATCCTCGGTTCATGGCTTCGGTTCAGATCCTCGGTTCAGGGCTTCGGTTCAGATCCTCGGTTCAGGGCTTCGGTTCAGATCCTCGGTTCAGGGCTTCGGTTCAGATCCTCGGTTCAGGGCTTCGGTTCAGATCCTCGGTTCAGGGCTTCGGTTCAGATCCTCGGTTCAGATCCTCGGTTCAGGGCTTCGGTTCAGATCCTCGGTTCAGGGCTTCGGTTCAGATCCTCGGTTCAGGGCTTCGGTTCAGATCCTCGGTTCAGGGCGTCGGTTCAGATCCTCGGTTCAGATCCTCGGTTCAGATCCTCGGTTCAGATCCTCGGTTCAGGGCTTCGGTTCAGATCCTCGGTTCAGGGCTTCGGTTCAGATCCTCGGTTCAGGGCTTCGGTTCAGGGCTTCGGTTCAGATCCTCGGTTCAGGGCTTCGGTTCAGGGCTTCGGTTCAGGGCTTCGGTTCAGATCCTCGGTTCAGGGCTTCGGTTCAGGGCTTCGGTTCAGATCCTCGGTTCAGGGCTTCGGTTCAGGGCTTCGGTTCAGATCCTCGGTTCAGGGCTTCGGTTCAGGGCTTCGGTTCAGATCCTCGGTTCAGGGCTTCGGTTCAGGGCTTCGGTTCAGGGCTTCGGTTCAGATCCTCGGTTCAGGGCTTCGGTTCAGGGCTTCGGTTCAGATCCTCGGTTCAGGGCTTCGGTTCAGGGCTTCGGTTCAGATCCTCGGTTCAGGGCTTCGGTTCAGGGCTTCGGTTCAGGGCTTCGGTTCAGATCCTCGGTTCAGGGCTTCGGTTCAGGGCTTCGGTTCAGGGCTTCGGTTCAGGGCTTCGGTTCAGGGCTTCGGTCCAGGGCTTCGGTCCAGGGCTTCGGTTCAGGGCTTCGGTTCAGGGCTTCGGTTCAGGGCTTCGGTTCAGGGCTTCGGTCCAGGGCTTCGGTCCAGGGCTTCGGTTCAGGGCTTCGGTTCAGATCCTCGGTTCAGATCCTCGGTTCAGATCCTCGGTTCAGGGCTTCGGTTCAGGGCTTCGGTTCAGATCCTCGGTTCAGGGCTTCGGTTCAGATCCTCGGTTCAGGGCTTTGGTTCAGATCCTCGGTTCGGATCCTCGGCCCAGGGCTTCGGTCCAGGGCTTCGGTCCAGGGCTTCGGTCCAGGGCTTCGGTCCAGGGCTTCGTTCCAGGGCTTCGGTCCAGGGCTTCGGTTCAGGGCTTCGGTTCAGATCCTCGGTTCAGGGCTTCGGTTCAGGGCTTCGGTTCAGGGCTTCGGTTCAGGGCTTCGGTTCAGGGCTTCGGATCAGATCCTCGGTTAAGGGCTTCGGTTCAGATCCTCGGTTCATGGCTTCGGTTCAGATCCTCGGTTCAGGGCTTCGGTTCAGATCCTCGGTTCAGGGCTTCGGTTCAGATCCTCGGTTCAGGGCTTCGGTTCAGATCCTCGGTTCAGGGCTTCAGTTCAGATCCTCGGTTCAGGGCTTCGGTTCAGATCCTCGGTTCAGATCCTCGGTTCAGGGCTTCGGTTCAGATCCTCGGTTCAGGGCTTCGGTTCAGATCCTCGGTTCAGGGCTTCGGTTCAGATCCTCGGTTCAGGGCTTTGGTTCAGGGCGTCGGTTCAGATCCTCGGTTCAGATCCTCGGTTCAGGGCTTCGGTTCAGATCCTCGGTTCAGGGCTTCGGTTCAGATCCTCGGTTCAGGGCTTCGGTTCAGGGCTTCGGTTCAGGGCTTCGGTTCAGATCCTCGGTTCAGGGCTTCGGTTCAGGGCTTCGGTTCAGATCCTCGGTCCAGGGCTTCGGTCCAGGGCTTCGGTCCAGATCTTCGGTCCAGGGCTTCGGTCCAGGGCTTCGGTTCAGGGCTTCGGTTCAGATCCTCGGTTCAGGGCTTCGGTTCAGGGCTTCGGTTCAGGGCTTCGGTTCAGATCCTCGGTTCAGATCCTCGGTTCAGATCCTCGGTTCAGGGCTTCGGTTCAGATCCTCGGTTCAGGGCTTTCGGTTCAGATCCTCGGTTCAGGGCTTTCGGTTCAGATCCTCGGTCCAGGGCTTCGGTCCAGGGCCTCGGTTCAGATCCTCGGTCCAGATCCTCGGTCCAGGGCTTCGGTTCAGATCCTCGGTTCAGGGCTTCGGTCCAGGGCTTCGGTTCAGATCCTCGGTCCAGGGCTTCGGTCCAGGGCTTCGGTCCAGGTCTTCGGTCCAGGGCTTCGGTTCAGATCCTCGGTCCAGGGCTTCGGTCCAGGGCTTCGGTTCAGGACTTCGGTTCAGATCCTCGGTTCAGGGCTTCGGTTCAGGGCCTCTATTGCTACTGTCAATCTGAAGAGAAAACGACCCCTGACAAATTTAATTCAAGTTTCATCATATTATTTCCTCATGCTGTCTTTGTTCCTGCGTTCCAGGGATTTCCAGTTTGGCCACATGGACGGTAACGACTACATCAACAGCCTGATCATGAGGTGAGTGTCTGGATCAGATGACGGCACAGATTCACTCATCTTCGGGATTTACTGAAGGTGCACAAGTGTGAGGGGAAGATGGTTATGTGACAGATAACATATTTAGCATGTGATGATAAACCGTATATACTGTAATCTCAAGCTCTTCATGTCGTGTGTGTCTGCAGTGAGGTGCCGGTGCCCAGCCTCCTCGTCCTCAACACCTCGAACGAGCAGTACTTCGTGCCGGAGGAGCCGGTGGAGAGTCTGGAGCAGATGCTGATGTTCTTCACCAGTGTTCTGGACGGCAGCGCTCCGGTGAACAGCTCACGCTCAGTCTCTTGCTCGCAGCGAACATCAACTCAGATCAATACATGCTTTAGAAGTAGTTTTCATTATTAGTTTAACCAATATAGTTTAATAATGGTAACACTTTTTTTATTTTCATTTATTTTGTTAATTTTCTGTTGAAAGACTCATAAATAGTGATGAAAACCCAAATATTAAATGTCACAAATGTATATTTACTGAGTAGTCCACTATTATGTCGAGGGGGCAGAATGACAGTTTTCAGGTGTAAAAATGACTTTAGAAAGATGGCAGCATCATGATTTTATTTTCACACAGAGATTGGTAGATCTATTTACTTGAGCAATCTTTGTCTCATTATATGCCAGCGGTGAGCGTTCAATAAGGGGAAGAGGCACTTCTTGTGTTTTTCTGCCTCAAGTTTGCATGCCTGTTATTACAGCCGATTAGTGTTGTCAAAAGTACTGACTTCGCTACCAAGTCAGTACTTAAATAAAAAAAATGGGATGATACTAGTATTTCCCTCTAGCATTTTGAGCGCTGGATGTTTAAACACCTCTGATTGGCCATTGTTCACGTGCTCAACATACAGTATATGTCTGTTATTGGCTACAATGATCAACACGGACATCTCTTCACCGAGCGCTTGCACATATACACACAGGAGCGTTGGACAGCGATCTCTAGATCAGCTGATCTCATATATATTTATAGATGGATCCGCTGAGATGCTGCAGTAAGGTCATTTTTACCCTCCTGTAAGGTGGCTCCAAATCTCAGGTGAAAACTGTCATTTTGACCCTCCTCTACAGAATAGTGGATTTCTTAGTAAATGTCCATCTGTGACATTTAATATTTTGGCTTTCCTCACCATTTATGGTTGTCTTTCTACAGAAAAGATATTAATAAAATCTCAAATTTGAGCCGGGGACCTCTGGTTGAGCTGACACGGAATGACCCTGTTGCAAAGTGTTAATTAAATGAGACGAGTTCAATTCATCCAATTCCAAATGATTAACATCCTACATCATATTCCCAACAGGCATATGGAGGAGATGGAATATTCCAGAGGATCAAGCGTGTGGCGTTTGATGCCCGATCCACAATAATGGTGAGTCGAGGTTAAGACACGAACTTAATGCAGGGGGTGGGGCCCAGAAGGCAGGGGGTGGGGCCCAGAAGGCAGGGGGTGGGGCCCAGGAGGCAGGGGGTGGGGCCCAGGAGGCAGGGGGTGGGGCCCAGAAGGCAGGGGGTGGGGCCCAGAAGGCAGGGGGTGGGGCGCAGAAGGCAGGGGGTGTGAGTGCGAGTGAATGGAATAAGTAGCTGTGTTTATTGCAGCCCTGAGAAGACTACAGACACTTGATTTGTATACTCTCTTTTTCAGAGTGCTTACATTTTAATTATGTACTGGAATATAAAGACAGTTTAAACTAATTTGGGGAAAAGTTTTTTAGAAAAATCCTGCCTACCCTGCCTTTAAATATAACTGTGTGATAGAATTATTTAATTTTTTTTTTTTTTTTTTTCTTGATATGATATATATATATGTTTAAGCAGAGCCGTAACAGTGTCCCCGTGTGCTCAGTCTGTGTTCCGCAGTTCCCCGCTGCTCGGCTGCTTCCTCTTCGGCCTTCCTCTGGGCGTCATCAGCCTGATGTGCTACGGCATCTGCACAGCCGAGTCCGACGACGGCTCCGAGGACGCGCTGAAGAGGGAAGCCCTCACTGATGAAGAGGAGGAGGAGGAGGAGGAGGAGGAGCAGAGGCTCGCCGGGGGAGCGCCGGACACACAGGACCTCGGAGAACTCAAGAATCCCAGCGAAAAAAAGGTTGATTAACGGCGGTGCGGAGAAGAGGAAACCACGGCCTGGAGTTTCCTCACAGGTTTTCATGGGATTATTTTCTTTATATCATTTCTTTATTTTCATAAGTTCCCTAATTGTTCATCACATTGGAAGATTGGACTGCGCCGGCTTCGAGGCGAGCGAGGAGGGCACGCATGATGTACACGGACCGAACACACACTGGTTTAGAGCGGCGGTCGTCCTGCTTATTAATGCTCATTATTGTGATGTTTCCTCATGACCCCTGACCTACTGTAAATCCTCAAGCGGCGGAAACCCTTGATCTCTGAATGGACACTCTTTGTTTTGTTGTTTTTTTATGAGAAAGTGCAGTTATTGTTGTATAAAAGACTTGATCTACAGAGGATTGTCTTACATGAGATTAATTGGCATTTTCAGAAGTAATGACGCACATCGGGGCTTCTCCTGAGCGCATCGGGTCTGATCTCATCGGGTCTGATCTCATCGGGTCTGATCTCATCGGGTCTGAGCGCATCTGGTCTGATCTCATCGGGTCTGATCTCATCAGGTCTGATCTCATCGGGTCTGAGCGCATCGGGTCTGATCTCATCAGGTCTGATCTCATCGGGTCTGATCTCATCGGGTCTGATCTCATCGGGTCTGAGCGCATCGGGTCTGATCTCATCAGGTCTGATCTCATCGGGTCTGATCTCATCGGGTCTGATCTCATCGGGTCTGATCTCATCAGGTCTGATCTCATCGGGTCTGATCTCATCGGGTCTGATCTCATCAGGTCTGATCTCATCGGGTCTGATCTCATCGGGTCTGATCTCATCGGGTCTAAGCGCATCGGGTCTAAGCGCATCGGGTCTGAGCGCATCGGGTCTGATCTCATCGGGTCTGATCTCATCGGGTCTAGCGCGGCGATCGAGTGGCGATGGTAAGAGTTCATCTCTCAGGCGATGGCGTGCGCTGAACACATGATCTGAGCCAGCGAGACGAGTGATCTTCTGTGCGCGGCTGCTCCACATCACAGCGGCCCGTGTGTCTGCGCTTCATAGACAGAGACGGCTTTATATGTAGATTACACACTCTTACTCCACTTCATTTCAGATTCCCAAAACTTCAGCCGTTGTGAAAGTGTGTGTGAGACAGTGTGCAAGGCGACGGATCGAGCGGAGCTGCTGTTAGTGTGTGTGTGTGTGTGTGTGTGTGTAAGGCCGCTGATCTCTCACACACACTTCTACGAGGTGTGTCGTTGCACCGAGCGTTCTCTCGGGTTGGGGATGGTTGTGGTTTGGGAAGCTGAACATGAAGTGATGTGACGTCTCTGCTTTCCCTTCATCGCTCTTAATGATCCTCATATTTTGACAGATCGATCGTCTAACTGTGTGTGATCTGTTCATTAAACACTTCTTTGTCTCTATCTCTCTGTGCTCTTCCCTCACACCCGTATCATGATGAAGTGTGTGTGTATGCGCGCGAGTGTGTGTGTGTATGCGCGAGTGTGTGTGTGTATGCGCGCGAGTGTGTGTGTGTGTGTATGCGCGCGAGTGTGTGTGTGTATGTATGCGCGAGTGTGTGTGTGTGTGCTATGATAATTAGCTGAACGTGAGAACTGTCTGTTTGATAACGGTAATGAAATATAAAAGTCTGCTGTTCTGGATTTAATAAGCGGTCACTAATGTGTTCTTTGAAAGATACGGTTGGGGCCGTCGGGTAAGATGTGCCGGCTCTTTAATCTAGCAAACGTTTGGGCTTACACTTTATTTTAATGTTCTTGTTCTAGTGTAATTCTGTATTTAAGTACGGAGTAATATTAATGAGCACTTACTGTGGGGTTAGGAATAGAGTTAGGGTTTAGTTGCATGAAATTATGCGTCATTTATGATTATTACAATAGTGACTAAATGACAGTAAATGTTTCCCACATGTCCAGATGACGGTAGCCGGGGCACTTCTCTAAAGAACCGCGTCTGGTTCAGGGTTTATCACCAATATGAAGGCATGCAGAGTCTGCACAGATCACATGTGTGTGTGTGACCCAGGACTGCACATCCCAGAATAATCCACTCCTCCTCACACACACGCGCACGGGATCTCGGGAAAACCAGCTTTCAAAAATGATATTTTCAACATGCCCGTTTCGTCTTCCAAGTGTTAAATCCAATATTAATATTGATTTCCAATATGTAACAACATTTTAAAGAGATCTGTCACTTCACTCTGACTGGATAAAGGGTTCGTGTTCATATCACTGGTTACTGGCGACAGTAGAACTGGAAACTGGACAAACCCTTTCTGTCTTGAGTGTGTGTTGCTGAGGAGAATAATGTGTGTGTGACCGACGGCTTTACAGCAGATCTGGGGCAGCTTTACTCCCAACACGTTCATTAAGGGTCGTCTACATGATTATTGTGGGAGTCGCCCAGATCAATCTCTTCATGACTGATGATCAAAATATCCATCACATGATCTGAGCAAAATATGAATAAAACAATTAATAAAATTCATAAATTGAGAAGGGTTATAACTTTAATGAAGGTGATTTTAGCATGGATGTACAGTTCCCAGATTTGGTGCATTGCTTCCGGTTCCTGGAAGTAGAGTTTTAGACTGGTTTAAAGCACAGACTGGTTTAAAGCACAGACTGGTTTAAAGCACAGACTGGTTTAAAGCAGGTTTTATCTGATATCTGACCAGTTTTATACATTTGTAGATATTTTAATCAGACATCAGTATAATTAACTCGCCAGATGTTTTGCTATAATAAGGGACATGGGATCTTATTTCTCATTTTTCTCAGTTATTTAGCTTTATTCCCAGATTCGATCATAGGGTCGTTCTTCTGGGTCGTTCACACGCGCACTCTTCAAACGCTACGCTTTAAATCTCTCGACAAACTAAAAGACGTAAATGACATTTCTATGTATTCTAAATAAAATATACAGATTGTGCTGAATGTCAGCTTGCTTTGCTCAGGATAATGATTTGAGTCACACGTCATGCAAACGAT
>NC_136899.1:27345659-27390659 GCF_949152265.1 Phoxinus phoxinus | reverse complement strand
TTGTTCAGCCAACAGTCAAAGAGGCATTCCAGCGTCAGGCATCATATGGACCTTCATCTCATCGGGCCAAAGAAATCAATCATGCCATAGCATATTGTATTGCTAAGGACATGATCCCCATTTACACAGTAGCAAAACCAGGATTTCTGAAATTGATGAAGACAACAGTTCCACTTTACAAAGTTCCCTCACAGAAGTTTTTCTCTAAGACAGAATTACCCAAAATGTATAACAGTCTAAAAGAGAATGTTGGCAAGCGTATAGCTCAGGGAAAATGGTATGCAGCAACTACTGACCTATGGACCAGCAGTGGAGGAAGTGGTCATCCATACATCAGCTTCACCATCCACTACCTCACAGATTGGAAACTTCAATCAAACTGCCTGGAAACACAGTTCTTTCCAGAAGACCACACTGCTGCCAATATCAGTGAATTTTTTGATAACATGTTGCAGGAGTGGGGCATCAAAAAGGAGTCTCTTGTCAGTATTACAACTGATAATGCTTCAAACATGAAAAGGGCATTCGAGACTGACACCACCACCTTTCCCGGCCAGTGGTTTGGGTGTTTTGGCCACAACTTGAATCTGGCCATTTCTAAAGCTCTGAAAATCCAGAGGGTGGACACAGCTGTCCGAAGCTGTCGACATTTGGTGCAGGGATTTTCAAGAAGCTGGAAGAGAAGAAGAGAGCTTAGAAATAAACAAGAGGCCTTAAATGTCCCTCAGAGGTCACTCATCCATGATGTAGTCACTAGATGGGGATCAACACAGAAAATGCTTCAGAGGTTTATTGAACAGCAGCAGCAGGCAGTCTGTGCTGTACTGGCAACCGAGAGAGGCGCGTGGCATTTGATGCCAAAGGATGCAGATATTGCAGTCATTGAGCAAGTCTTGCAAATCCTTCAACCGCTCGGTGATTTTACTGATGCTTTGGCTTCAGAGAGCAGAGTGAGTCTGTCAGCCCTGAGGCCGGTGCTAGGTCACATCATCTCAGACGTTCTTGAGGTAAAAAATGAAGACAGTGCCCTCACCATAGACCTGAAGAGGGTAATGAAGTCAGATCTTGAATCCAGGTACAGTGTCGATGCAAAGAAGGTGATGGACTTGACAAGCTTTGTTGATCCCCGGTTTAAGGGAAGCTTTGCTGATGACCTTGATGCCACGGTCAACTGCTGTATCGAGGAATCCTCAAAACTGGCAGAGATGACAACGCTGAGTGAGGGAGCTGCCCATTCAGAGCAAAGCAGCACAACTCACACCCCCCCACCTACCTCTGAAAAACAGCAGCAAAGCTTGGCCACCCTTCTCAACAAAATCACCTCCACAAGGCAGCAGAGAGCAAATGAGCAGGATGTTGAAGGCAGCAGCATTAAGTCAAAGACTGAAGCTGAAATAAAAGTGTATCTTTCTCTGCCACTAATAAAATCAGAGGCAGATCCATTACAGTGGTGGAGTTTACATGCTGAAGAACTGCCTCATCTTGCTACCTTGGCTGAGAAATTTCTCTGCATTCCTGCAACAAGTGTTCCTTCTGAAAGGGTATTTAGTGCCAGTGGACATATCCTCTCACCTCAGCGTTCAAAGCTCAAGCCAGAAAAAGTGAACATGCTCACATTTTTGCACTTTAATCTTGAAGAGTAAAATATGCCAGGTAGCCCAACACAACTTTATAGTTGTGTATCGTTCTGTTTTTGCAAATGTTGTTCTTTTGCAGTTTGCACATTATTCATTTTGAAATAATTGTTCAGTTTACTTATATATTTTATATTGTTTTACTTATATTTATTTGTTTTTAAATGTTTGAGGTAATTTTAGTTCATTAAAAAGGACAAAACTGAAGTTTACTGTTTTTATCCTGTTTCTCTTGTAAAGTGAACATGCTCACATTTTTGCACTTTAATCTTGAGTAAATATGCCAGGAAGCCCGACACAACTTTATAGTGTTTTTTTTGTGTGTGTTTTTGCAAATGTTGTTCTTTTGCAGTTTGCACATTATTCATTTTGATATAATTGTTCAGTTTACTTTTATATTTTATATTGTTTTATTTATATTTATTTGTATTTAAATGTTTGAGTTACTTTTAGTTCATTAAAAAGTTATTAAAGTTACTAAAAGGACAAAACTGAAGTTTGTTTCTTTTTTTAACCTGTTTCTCTTGTAAAATTACAATATCGTGATAATACCGTATACCGTGATAAATGCTCTCTCAATTAATCGCAGCATGAAAAAGTGATACCGGCACATGCCTAACTGGTATATAACATGGTATAATTATTCCAGCAAATAAAATAAAAAAATCATATTGTTGAAGTAAAATAAAAAATACAATATAGGATTTTGGTCTTTTCCCCCTCCCCTGACATAACCCCTTTAACATCACATTGATTTTTAATATTGTTGAATAGCAAGAATTTCACTCATATGTTGTTTCTATTTTTCTACAGCGTATCAGGCCAAAGAAAACGCAGTCAAAACAACTGAATGTACGCCATGAAGAAAGTCCCTTTGAATGAGAAGGTAAAGTGTGGAGAGGCTTCCCCGATCGAGCCCGGAGCGCTGTAGCCGGCAGAACACGAACAGAAGCATGTTGTGGACGGGGGAGCGGAGGCCCGTAGCGTGGCCTACATTTGTAGCGTCCCTATTTCTAGCAGTGGGACCTGCATTCTCCGGAGTCTTTAATGCCTCAGGAAAAGATATGTTTAGTGAGTTTGGGGAGTTCCAGCTCAATGAGAACGGCCCAGCGGAGCTACGGAAACTCCAAGCCTCGAATCTTCATCCGAACTTGTACTTTAACCAAGACGATATACCACTGTTGAGACAAAGGTCAACGACAACTCATAGCCAGATCTTCAAAGTCATCCGGAGCGCTGTGATGACGATGCTCTCGACCGGCCCGCTCTACATGCCACCCACAAAGCATGAGGACTTCACCAGCAAATGGAATGAGATTTATGGAAACAACCTCCCGGCGCTGGCCCTGTACTGTTCCCTGTATCCCGAGGACTCTTCTGCCCTGCTCTTCCTGATGAAGTTCATGGACCGAATGTCGGAATATCCGGACTGGAGAGTAACCAGTGCGCCCAATGATGACGTTCCCGTGGCTCATTCGCTCACTGGATTTGCGACTGCTTTTGACTTCATCTACTCGTCCCTGGACCAGCAGCGCCGAGACCTGTACTTAAAGAAGATCTGTGCTGAAACCAGAGAGCTGTACGAGGCATCGCAGTACCGGGGCTGGGGGAAACAGTTCCTCCAGAACCACCAGACCACTAATATTCTGGCTATTCTGACCGGAGCAATAGTGGTGGGCGCACATGACGTCACCGAGTCAATGGTTTGGAAACAGGTGTCTGTAAATTACATGGAGAAGACAATGTTTCTGTTAAATCATGTTGTAGACGGCTCTCTGGACGAGGGAGTTGCGTACGGGAGCTACACAGCTAAGTCCGTTACGCAGTATGTTTTCCTAGCGCAGCGCCACTTCAACATAGACAACACACAGAACAACTGGCTGCGCACTCACTTCTGGTTTTATTACGCCACGCTGCTTCCCGGTTTCCAGAGAACAGTTGGGATAGGGGACTCCAACTATAACTGGTTCTACGGACCAGAGAGCCAGTTAGTCTTTTTAGATACGTTTGTGATCAGAAACGGGTCGGGGAATTGGCTGGCACAGCAGATTAGGAAGCACAGGCCTAGAGACGGTCCCATGGGTCAGTCCTTGGCCCAGCGCTGGACGACGCTTCACACAGAGTTTATCTGGTATAATGCCGACCTCACGCCACAACCCCCTTACGGCCACAGTAAGGCCAAGATGCACATATTCTCCAACTGGGGCGTGGTGACGTACGGCGCGGGTTTATCTGTGGCTCAGGGCAACACCTTTGTCTCATTTAAATCTGGAAAGTTGGGTGGCCGGGCAGTGTTTGACATCGTCCATGCTAAGCCTTACTCATGGGTGAACGGCTGGAACAGCTTCAACCCTGGTCACGAGCACCCCGACCAAAACTCATTCACTTTCGCCCCTAATGGACAAGTATTTGTTTCTGAGGCTTTATATGGCCCCAAATACAGCTTCCTAAACAACGTGTTAGTGTTCAGCCCTTCCCCGACGAGCCAGTGTAACATCCCTTGGGAAGGTCAGCTTGGCGAATGTGCGAAGTGGCTGCGCTGGACCGACGACGGGGTCGGAGACTCGGCAGGAGAGCTGGTCGCCGCTTCTGCCCACGGAGACACCATGTTCGTGAGTGGCGAAGCGGCCGCTGCGTATTCCTCAGCCATGAGACTGAAGAGTGTGTACCGAGCCCTGGTGCTCCTCAACTCTCAGACTCTCCTGGTGGTCGACCATGTTGAGAAAAGACACGACTCGCCAGTGAACATGGCCAGTGCGTTCTTTCACAACCTGGATATCGACTTTAAGTATGTGCCCCATAGTTTCTCAGACAGCTACAATGGGGCGCTGATGGACGTCTGGGATGCTCATTACAAGATGTTCTGGTTTGACAGTCAGGGACACAGTCCTGATACTCAAATACAGGAGGCTGAGCAGGAGGCAGAGTTTAAGAAGAGGTGGACACAGTTTATCAATGTCTCCTTTCCTTTCACTGATTCAGTCAGTAGAATGGCGTACGTGATGCACGGGCCTTACGTGAAAGTTTCCGACTGTAGGTTCATTGAAAGCAGTAAGAATGGGCTCAAACTTTCTCTCACCATCAACAATACTGAGAAAATAGTTTCGATAGTTACCAATCACAAAGACATTGGGGCACGCTCAAGCTATCTGGGGTTTGGGGGTTACGCTAAGGTGGAAGACAGACATCAGATAGTCCGCTTTGGCTTGGGGACACAGCTTGTCCCCAAACAGACCAAGTTACACAATCATCTGTTCGACTTTGGAGTTACGGTGAATGTTGCAGCTGGGGTAATACTGTGTGTGGCGATTGTTTTCCTGACCCTACAGCGCAAGTTCTACGCTTGCTTTAGCAGACTGATGCGTTACGCTTTGCTTTCTGTCTTAATGCTGTGGATAAGCGAGCTCCTGTTCGTCTCCAACAGCTGTGATCAGCTCCTCTGTGGAGTAAAGTGGCACGGATCTGCCACAGACCCGGAGCTCAGCAAACAAATGACACTTTATGACCAGCATCAACTCCCTCTCCCCACTGTAGTGATAACATCGCTGCCTGGCTCCGGGTCCGACATCCTTAAGCACCTTTTCTACAACAACACAGACTTTGTCTACCTTCGCATCCCCACAGAACACTTGGATATACCTGAAACAGAGTTTGAGTTTGACTCTTTAGTAGATGCTTGTGAATGGACACGCTCAGAAGCACAGAATGAGCGCTTTAAAATGATTCAGGGCTGGCTACATTCACTGGTCCACAACACCCACTTATTCCTGCAAAATATCCCACTCCATGACACCAGCCACATGAAACCGGCCCAAAGAGCCAGTCTCTCGCAGGACAAGAGGAAGAGACTGAGGAGACGAGAGTCCAGGGCTGAAATGAAAGGTCGTGTGCGAGTGGACAGGGATGTGGAGTATGTGAGGGAGTTGAGGAGACACACGGTGGACTACCCTAATGCCCGTGTCGTCCTCAACCTGTGCAGCGGCAGCTGGGCTCTGAAGCTGCCCTTCCTCCAAGAAGTCCTCGGCCCATCTCTGAGGGCCATCTACGTCATCAGGGACCCTCGTGCGTGGGTTTATCTGATGCTGTACAACAGCAAACCTAGCCTTTACTCGCTCAAGAACATTCCTCAGCATCTAGCCCTCCTTTTCAAAGAAGATACGGTTAGTGACGGGTGTCCGACCGCATTTGCAGGCGAGTTCAGAACGCTGTGGCTCCTCATATCTCGTTCAGAGACCGATCCTGTGCTGTTGCTGGCCCACCTGTGGCTCGCCCACACGGCCGCCGTCCTCAGAGTCACGTCCAGCTTATCCGAAGAGTCCTTCCTCCAGGTCAGGTTTGAGGATGTTGTGGATTATCCTCAGGACACAGCCGAGAAGATACACTCCTTCCTCGGAGTCCCCGTATCTCCCTCGGCCCTGA
Organism: Phoxinus phoxinus; assembly: GCF_949152265.1. Classification (NCBI taxonomy): domain Eukaryota; kingdom Metazoa; phylum Chordata; class Actinopteri; order Cypriniformes; family Leuciscidae; genus Phoxinus; species Phoxinus phoxinus. Next base: position 27,384,606 of record NC_136899.1, on the reverse strand, counting down.
ATCAGCTCATGTTCACCACCTCCACAAACTTGTATAACTTGATGTATGAAGGGGACATATCACCAGCCAACATCAACATATGGAGGCGAAACCTGCCAAGGAGAGACATCAGACTCATAGAGCACACCTGTGGGGTCCTGATGAGGCAGCTCGGGTATCAGAGGTTCACTGACTAATTAGCTGCTGGCCAGCTGTTGTCCTAAATCTCTTGTGTGTGTTTGATATTTGTGTTGTATTTTTGCACAAATTTAGGTTGCAAACCAAGTAAAAGTGAAAATGACAGAAATAGGCACAAGAATTGAATGTCAGTCTGTGACAGTCTGCACCATGTCTAATCTAACCTATGTCATTTTTTACTACAATGCCTTCAGGATACCGTTCAAAAGTTTTAGATCGGTAAGATGTTTTTAAAAGAAGTCTCTTCTGCTCACCAAGACTGCATTTATACAGTAAAAAGAGTTGTATTGTGAAATATTATTGCAAGCTAAGGGTAGCCTGGTTGACACCAGACCCTTCCAGACTCATTCACAGCCCATTTCCAAAGGGGCGTCACCAACGGACGTCGCTCAAATGCCTCCGGGCGCAATTGGATATCCATAAAGCCAATCAGAGCGTTCGTCATCGTGTAAAGCCCACCGCAACGTTTGTGATTAGGGGCCTCGATTTGGAAAAATAGGAAATGGGCTTGAATGGGCTCTTTGCCAGACGGACTTGCAGAGCAAATCTCAAATTAGCCGGAAGTCCGTCAGGGTTTTCCCAGGCTAAGCTAAAGGTGTACTCACACTAGCCGCGGTTGTCTTGTCTCGAGCCCTGGTGCGATCGTCCCCCTATAACGTTCTGGGCCGGAGCACGCTTACGTCATTTACCATGCAACTTTTTGTTTTAAAGTAAACAGGAAGAAAAGCACTTCCGCTAATAGACGCTTAGTGGATTTTTCATTTATGCCACGCAGCAATGTCCCCTTGATTACGCTACACATGTCAGAAGATTGCTACGAAGGCAGCTGACTTTGATGGAGGAATTTACAGCTTTACTTGCAAAATACAATTCCTGTTCATCAATTAGGAGAGAACCAGACCCGTTATAAACCTAAATATACTCGAATTAATTGAATATTGTACTGTCCAGGTAGGTTGTAATAGAAGATGTTTGCTGTCGTAATGATGACAGTAGCGCACACAGCAGTAGTAGCTGTGGTTAGCGATCACACTACACGCGTACTGCGCGAGCCTAACTGGAACTCTAGTCAAACGAGCCAGTTTCCGACACAGAATAAAAAAGATAATTGCAACTTTTTATCTCACAAATCTCTTTTTATCTCAGAATTGCGTGATATAAAGTCGTAATTGCGAGTTATAAAGTCAGAATTGCGTGATATAAAGTCGTAATTGCGAGTTATAAAGTCAGAATTGCGTGATATAAAGTCGTAATTGCGAGTTATAAAGTCAGAATTGCGTGATATAAAGTCGTAATTGCGAGTTATAAAGTCAGAATTGCGTGATATAAAGTCGTAATTGCGAGTTATAAAGTCAGAATTGCGTGATATAAAGTCGTAATTGCGAGTTATAAAGTCAGAATTGCGTGATATAAAGTCGCAATTGTGTATAAACTCGCAATCACGAGAAATAAAAAGTCAGAATTGCATGTTTATATCTTGCCATTCTGACTTTATGACACGCAATTGCAACTTTAAATTAAGCAATTCTGACATTATATCTCACAATGGTGAGATAAAAAGTCGCAATAATCTTTTTAAATGATTTATTTTGTGGCGGAAACAAGCTTCCATAGTTTTCTATGTGAATATATTTCCCAATATTACTGGTTTTGCTGTATTTTGGATAGAATACAGCCTTGGTGAGCAGAAAAGAGTTCATTAAAAAATATTACCAATCTAAAACTTTCAAAAGTGACAGTAAAGACTGAGATATTCACATTAGTATCCTTTATATTTAACACTGTGTTTCCTGCTGTGTGAGACTTGAGAAGTTTCCTACGACAGGAAAAGATCAACATATGGATCATCATCAGCATCTACAGTAAACATAAAGCTTTGCTCCCATCGTCCCGTCCTGTCAGTCCCAGTGGTTGAAGAATCAGAATCCGCTCTCCACATCCTCATCAGAGTTCTGCTGTGACCGGATATTGAATGATTGTTTCCCGAAGTGACAGAATGATTCAGGAATGATGTGTTGTTATGGATGAGGTGTTCTGGGCTGAAACATGTTTAAAGAATGGCAAAGTACACAGAATCATTACGAAGCATTTCATCCTTTCTCTCAGCATGACACACAATACCAAGTGTTCATAGAATGTTTTGTTGTATTTTCTTCTTGGCAAAAACACTGTAATATCAGGAGCACTGTACCGTCATGCCGCCGAGCGGTTCTCCGCGGTCTCGGTCTCTGGGTCTGACTGTCCATCATACAATAAAGATGATGTATAACGCTTCGCCTGTGGTCATGTGATCAGCAGAGGACCATCATGTGGTGTAACATTTACAATCACACTGTATGACAAGCCTTTTTTAATATTTGCTACTTTTTACAATAATTATTTGTTGCTTGTATTATAATATTACAAAAGTTACTGTTCCTTATTACAATAGTCACTAGTCTCTATTCAATAGTAATTATTAACCATTACATATTAGTGCCTAAATATAAATGTACTTATTCCAAATTTCTTAAAGGGGTCATGACATGAGAAACCAAATTTCCCTTGATCTTTTAGTATATAAGAGGTCTTTGTACCATTAAAACGTCCTGCAAGTTTCATAGCTTAAGACGTCCTCCCCATTATAAACGAATCATTTATTTAATCAAGCTCTAAATACAGCTCGTTCTGGATTCATGGTAAGAAGTGACGTCACGGTACGAAGTGACGTACCAGCGTTTGCATATGACCGCCTCCAGGCACAAGACAGTTACGCTTTAAGCGCAAGGCAACTACGCTCATTTCGTATCGTTGTCGCGCCCGCGCGCCGCGCGCCTCACAAGTGTTCAGTCGACGGACAGCGCGTGGGTCTGTGTACAGGGAAATGACGATGCCACAGATGTGCTGTTCCTGGCTGTGGACAAACAACATCTTTGAATACGTTGCGAAAGATCCAGTCGTCAGGGGAAAATGGATGCACTTTATTTTTTGCGGACGTCTCTGTCACGGCAGTGTTAGTTTAAGCGTTTGTAGATACATTTGAAGGATGACCGTTTTGAGAACAAATCCCAAAATGATGCTGGCTTTGCCAGAAAACTGTTGCTCAAAGATAAGTCCTTGCCGACTATTCTGGGCTCAACAACGACGACGCAAACTGTAAGTAATGTGTTTAAAACTTTAAACTACTTTTTAAATACGCTGAATATGCAAATGTTCTGGCTGGGGGCGTTAATAATTGATGCATAGGCACTGACGTTAGCCAATCATAACAGTGGGCGTTAACACTGAACTCTTAAAGGGGAAACCCCCCCAAAACAGGCTGTTTGAATCAGAGGATGAGAAACAGGGTGGGAAAAGGTAATAAATCACTACATTTTAAAAGTTTTTTGTAAAAAAAACTATAGTAATACTATATTTGCACCTAAGGGAACATAATAATAAAATAAAAAAACCCATGTCATGACCCCTTTAAGAGACTTTGGTTAAACTTTACTAGTCTGGAAAACACAAGTACACTGTAAAACCCAACAAGTTAAGCTAACTCATTTAATTTGAGGAAACTTATTACCTCAATTTAATTAAGTTAACAAAAAACAATAGTTATGAGTACTCTGAACTTATTTTAATCGAGTCCACTAAACAATGATATTTTTTAATACGCAATTAAACTTTACACTGCATTTAAATACTTTATATAGCTGAAACCTCACTATATTGAGTAAAAAAATTGAAAAGACTAACTTTAAATGAACTCAGAGCACTTGCAGTTCCTGCTAGCTCGCAATATCATATACAAACTCAAATCCAATGAGTTAAGCTAACTCATTACATTTGAGGAAACTTATTACCTCAATTTAATTAAGTTTATAAAAAACAATAGTTATGAGTACTCTGAACTTATCTCAGTTGAGTTAAATAAAAGCATACATTGCAGTCAAGAAATTAAGTGATTAATTAATTGATGAATTAAGCGATTAGTGAGCATTAATTATGAACACCTGCTGTTAACAAGCAGAATCACTGAAGGAAAAAGAAACACAAGAACTACAACTGACTTCCAACCACAGCCTTAGATGAAATCAACTTAAGATCAAATATGTTTAAATCTCTCAAGTTCTCAGCAGAAGAGGATTATGACCCATGATTATCCAATTAAATCTGTGGGCAAAGAGACACTTTACGTGGCTTTTCAGTCTGGAAATTCATGTTCAGTCTGTCCAACGTAACGCTGAGGTCACCTGTCAAACCACTACACAAACAACATTAGCAGCTTCACTTATTACTAACCAGTTTTACTTTTGTCATGCATCTACAGAAGTTGTTATTGAGAATGAACAGAGGTTTAGATGATGATGATTTATTGAGTTTCATTTAAAGACACCATGATAGTGGTCAGTGTTTGCTTTAGTTGGGCTCTTGACCCTTGACTTTATAACACCAGATTTTCTTCTGGCTGCTGTAACTGAGTGTTTATATAACACATTTGTTATGGCACATAAGCCAAAAGAAAATATAAACATTTTATTGCGTTTAGATGATGCAAATCAACATTTAATGACTTGATTTTCTGATCTTTTCCAGAGCCTAATCTCTGTGTAAACAGGTGATATGTTACTTGTATTGTTTGTTATAACAGAACTCTGATTTTACTGTAAGGTCCATTGAAATGACAATATGATTTTTAAAACCTCTATGGTTTCATACTGACTTACACAGACATCAAGAATGAGCATATGAATCTCAACAACGGTGACCAATAAAAAAATATTCATGCCGCAATGTGTGCTGGGAGCAATGGATACATTTTGTATTATGCTAGTACCCAGCATGCATTGCAACATGAATAGTTTTTAATGGTCACCATTGTTGAGGTTCATATGCTGAATCTTGATGTCTGTGTGAGTCTTTGAAATACAATACATTTTTTGTGAAACTTTTTGTGCACATTCATTTTGTAATATTATTCATATTGTCTGATGAACATAGAATTGCTGGCGCTTATGCTGTTGAAACACAGTTTTGAAAAAAAATGATTAATATGTTGCCCTTTTTATCAGGGATTAGACTCTGAATAAGATCAGTGAATCAAGTCACAAAATGATCTATTGTCATCATCAGTCCTCAACCATTTATACACAATCAACAATTTTCCATGACTTTTGTACCATTATAAATGTGTTATATAAACACACAATATAGCAGCCAAAGAAAACCTTATGTGGAAAAAGTCAAGGGTCAAGAGCCCAACTAAAGCAAACGCTGATCTCCATCATGGTGACCTTAAACGAAACAAATCATCAACATCTAAACCTCTGTTAATTATAATAATAACTGTATAATAATAATAATTCAAACTGGTTAATAATAAGTGAAGCTGGTAATGCTGTTTGTGTACTGGTGTAATCCTCCTCTTTTATCTTCAGTTTATTTCATCTAAGGATGTGGTGGAAGTCAGTTGTAGTTCTTGTGTTTCTCTTTCCTTCAGTGATTCGGCTTGTTAACAGCAGGTGTTTATCACTAATCCTCAATCATCACTTAATTATACAATTATTATTCAATTATCATTCTGGGATATAGAAATGTTCTATAACTCATTCAGTTTGAGTTCAATTTCAGTCATTCAAGTTTCAATAATATTTGAGTGCAGTGAACTCAATTTGATTTAGTACATATTACTGTTAGGTTTTACAGTGTACTAACCCTTACTATTCAATGACTCACAACTATTCACACCCACACATCCCCATCTCTACAGTACTTTACAGTATTAATGCAGCCGATGAGAGATGCTATAGATGTTTAAATCTCTGGAAACGCAGTTCTGCAGAATACGCATTTGAACACGTTTAGGCCGTTCACACCAATGACGAGAGCTATAGCAATACTGATGAAGATATAGTTGTATAAATCGTTCTAAATGAGTCTACAGCACAAGCGATGGCGAACGATACCACGCAAATATTTTCCAGAATGCCTGATGAACGATAAACCCCCGACAGCCAATCAGAATCCGTCCTGCTCAGAAGAGCTCCAGCCTGACAGCCAATCAGAATCCGTCCTGCTCTGAAGAGCTCCAGCCTGACAGCCAATCAGAATCCGTCCTGCTCTGAAGAGCTCCAGCCTGACAGCCAATCAGAATCCGTCCTGCTCTGAAGAGCTCCAGCCTGACAGCCAATCAGAATCCGTCCTGCTCTCCAGCATTTAAAGCGACAGACGCCGAAACTGAACCATCGTTATCGTTCCTGGTGCCAAGGAGCCTTTAGGAAACACCAAACGGAGTGCACTGGACTCGTCTTTAGTGGATTTAAGAAGAATAAAATGTATAATTTGTTAGTAGTTTGTCTGATCTTAAAGCTTTGATCATATGCTGAGCGGTCACTCACTTCTGTGTCTCTTCAGCGAGATATAATCCTGCACTGTGTTTCTCAGACCTTCGAGTGAGTAACATCTCAATCAGTGTCAACATCACACACACACACACACACACACACACATATGGGTTATGAGTTATGGGTTATGAGTTATGAGTTATGGGTTATGAGTGATGAGTTATGGGTTATGAGTTATGTGTTATGAGTTATGGGTTATGAGTTATGGGTTATGAGTTATGGATTATGGGTTATGAGCTATGGGTTATGTGTTATGGATTATGAGTTATGGATTATGGGTTATGGATTATGGGTTATGAGCTATGGGTTATGAGTTATGGGTTATGAGTTATGTGTTATGGGTTATGAGTTATGGATTATGGGTTATGAGTTATGGGTTATGAGTTATGGGTTATGAGTTATGGGTTATGGGTTATGAGTTATGGGTTATGAGTTATGGATTATGAGTTATGGGTTATGCGTTATGGGTTATGAGTTATGGATTATGGGTTATGGATTATGGGTTATGAGTTATAGGTTATGGGTTATGAGTTATGGATTATGGGTTATGGGTTATGAGTTATGGATTATGAGTTATGGGTTATGAGTTATGGGTTATGGATTATGAGTTATGGGTTATGGGTTATGAGTTATGAGTTATGGGTTATGGGTTATGAGTTATGAGTTATGGGTTATGAGTTATGGGTTATGGGTTATGGGTTATGAGTTATGGGTTATGAGTTATGGGTTATGTGTTATGAGTTATGGGTTATGAGTTATGGGTTATGGGTTATGGGTTATGAGTTATGGGTTATGAGTTATGGGTTATGAGTTATGGGTTATGGGTTATGAGTTATGGGTTATGTGTTATGAGTTATGGGTTATGGGTTATGAGTTATGAGTTATGGGTTAGGGTTAGAGTTATGGGTTATGGGTTATGAGCTATGGGTTATGAGTTATGGGTTATGAGTTATGGGTTATGGGTTATGAGTTATGGGTTATGGGTTATGAGTTATGGGTTATGGGTTATGAGTTATGGGTTATGAGTTATGGGTTAGGGTTAGGGTTAGGCTTAGGGTCTTCTCTGCGAGCGCACGAGGGCCTCAGTGTGTAGGGTGCAGGAGAAGTGCACTAGAGTTCACCCGTGTTAAAGGCACAGTACTGTGAGTTACTCTGCTGGAACATCTCATTCATCTGAGCCTGTCAGAGTACAGCAGTGGAGTAGCTTACTTGCTGTTTGTGAGGTTATGTACAATATTTATGTGCATTATAATAGTTATGATTGAAAGCATTCTAAACCCAATTCTAAGGAAAATAATATAACATTAATTCTACATACATGCACAAGAGGGCGCCATCAGCACATCTGACTCAACACAGCAGGATCAAGCCACAACTTATTAATCATTCATATTAATATGCTAAACCGTTGATATATTTCACTTTAAATATAAAATGTTCAGTCGTCTGTGTCTCAGTATGTGCCAGCGTGACAGGACAACACTGGGGAAGCACTTTATGTTTTGCGTTATAGATATCGTAATATGTTTTCAGATGTCGGCTCTTCACAAACTTCAGAGTTGCTGAGCTCTACTGATTCGCTGAGGATCATGTTGTTCTTCTGAAGGCTGGAAACTGAATGTGTTTAAAGAGGAATGATGGTCTCCTTCATTTAGTTAATCTACAACTTCATTTAGTTTTGTGTCTTTGTATTCTCAGCATTTCAATATTTTCCAGCTACTTATTAATGAAAATAATTGCAGATGTTTTTTCAGCTTTTCAACTTTGCTACAGTAAATCCGTAGTGTGACAGTATTGAATGAAAATATTGAAACAATATGTATGTATTTATCTGAAGTCATTCTTACAGTATGAAGTCTGGACAGAGGCTGACGATGATGGTAAATGGACTGCATTTATATAGCGCTTTCACAGACCCAATGGCCACCAAAGCACTTTACATGTTTGCCTCACATTCACCCATTCACACACCGACGGCGGGGTCAGCCAAGGCCCATCCAGCTCGTCGGGAGCAGCTGGGGTTAGGCCTCTTGCTCATGGACACCTCGACACTTGGTCAAGTGGAACCGGGGATTGAACCACCAACCTTCTGGTTTGTAGACAACCTACATGAACCACTGAACCACACTCTTTAAATGGGAGTTTCTCTTTACAGTGCATCTCAAACTAATTGAATGTTAATTCAGAGTGCTTTTTGATAGCTCTACTCTACTCTACTGTACTGTACTATACTCTACTCTACTGTACTCTACTGTACTCTACTCTACTGTACTCTACCTCTACTGTACTCTACTGTACTCTACTCTACTGTACTCTACCTCTACTGTACTCTACTGTACTCTACTGTACTCTACTGTACTCTACTGTACTCTACCTCTACTGTACTCTACTGTACTCTACTGTACTCTACTCTACTGTACTCTACCTCTACTGTACTCTACCTCTACTGTACTCTACATCTACTGTACTGTACTCTACTGTACTCTACTGTACTCTACATCTACTGTACTGTACTCTACTGTACTCTACTGTACTCTACATCTACTGTACTGTACTCTACTGTACTCTACTGTGCTCTACATCTACTGTACTGTACTCTACATCTACTGTACTCTACTGTACTCTACCTCTACTGTACTCTACTGTACTCTACTCTACTGTACTCTACTGTACTCTACTGTACTCTACTCTACTGTACTGTACTTTACTCTAAATGTACTCTACTCTACTCTACTGTATGGACTCTACTCTACTGTACTCCACTGTACTCTACTCTACTGTACTCTACTCTACTGTACTCTACTCTACCTCTACTGTACTCTACTCTACTGTACTCTACTGTACTCTACTCTACTGTACTGTACTCTACTCTAAACTCTACTGTACTGTACTCTACTGTACTCTACTGTACTGTACTCTACTATACTGTACTCTACTTTACTCTACTCTACTGTACTCTACTCTACTGTACTCTACTTTACTCTACTCTACTGTACTCTACTGTACTCTACCTCTAATGTACTCTACTGTACTCTACTGTACTCTACATCTACTGTACTGTACTCTACTGTACTCTACTGTACTCTACATCTACTGTACTGTACTCTACATCTACTGTACTCTACTGTACTCTACCTCTACTGTACTCTACTCTACTGTACTCTACTGTACTCTACTCTACTGTACTCTACTCTACTGTACTGTACTGTACTGTACTTTACTCTAAATGTACTCTACTCCACTCTACTGTATGGACTCTACTCTACTGTACTCCACTGTAATCTACTCTACTGTACTCTACTCTACTGTACTCCACTGTACTCTACTCTACTGTACTCTACTCTACTCTACTCTACTCTACTGTACTCTACTCTACCTCTACTGTACTCTACTCTACTGTACTCTACTCTACTCTACTGTACTCTACTTTACTGTACTCGACTGTACTCGACTGTACTCTACTGTACTCTACTGTACTGTACTGTACTGTACTCTACTATACTGTACTCTACTTTACTCTACTCTACTGTACTCTACTCTACTGTACTCTACTGTACTCTACTCTACTGTACTCTACTCTACTGTACTCTACTCTACTGTACTCTACTCTACTGTACTCTACTGTACTCTACTCTACTGTACTCTACTGTACTCTACTCTACTGTACTCTACTCTACTGTACTCTAATGTACTCTACTTTACTGTACTCTACTCTATTGTACTCTACTTTACTGTACTCTACTGTACTCTACTGTACTCTACATCTACTGTACTCTACTGTACTCTACTGTACTCTACTCTACTGTACTCTACTCTACTGTACTCTACTGTACTCTACTCTACTGTACTCTACTCTACTGTACTCTACATCTACTGTACTCTACTGTACTGTACTCTACTGTACTCTACTGTACTCTACTGTACTGTACTCTACTGTACTGTACTCTACTGTACTCTACTCTACTGTACTCTGCTGTACTCTACTCTACTGTACTCTACATCTACATGTACTCTACTCTACTCTACTGTACTCTACATCTACATGTACTCTACTCTACTCTACTGTACTCTACATCTACATGTACTCTACTCTACTCTACTGTACTCTACTCTACTGTACTCTACTGTACTCTACTCTATTGTACTCTACTCTACTGTACTCTACTCTACTGTACTCTACTCTACTGTACTCTACATGTACTCTACTCTACTGTATGGACTCTACTCTACTGTACTCTACTGTACTCTACTGTACTCTACTGTACTCTACATCTACTGTACTCTACTGTACTCTACTATACTCTACATCTACTGTACTCTACATCTACTGTACTCTACTGTGCTCTACTCCACTGTACTCTACTGTACTCTACTCTACTGTACTCTACTGTACTCTACTCCACTGTACTCTACTGTACTCTACTGTACTCTACTGTACTCTACTCTACTGTACTCTACTCTGCTGTACTCTACTCTACTGTACTCTACTGCACTCTACATCTACTGTACTCTACTGTACTGTACTCTACTGTACTCTACATCTACTGTACTCTACTGTACTCTACTATACTCTACATCTACTGTACTCTACATCTACTGTACTCTACTGTGCTCTACTCCACTGTACTCTACTGTACTCTACTCTACTGTACTCTACATCTACTGTACTCTACTGTACTCTACTCTACTGTACTCTACTGTACTCTACTCTACTGTACTCTACTCTACTGTACTCTACTCTACTGTACTCTACTGTACTCTACATCTACTGTACTCTACTGTACTGTACTCTACTGTACTGTACTCTACTGTACTCTACCTCTACTCTACTCTACTCTACTCTACTCTACTGTACTCTACTCTACTGTACTCTACTGTACTCTACTCTACTGTACTCTACTGTACTCTACTCTACTGTACTCTACATCTACTCTACTCCACTGTACTCTACATCTACTGTACTGTACTGTACTGTACTCTACCTCTACTCTACTCTACTCTACTGTACTCTACTCTACTGTACTCTACCTCTACTGTACTCTACTGTACTCTACCGTACTCTACATCTACTGTACTGTACTCTACTGTACTCTACCTCTACTGTACTCTACTGTACTCTACTGTACTCTACATCTACTGTACTGTACTCTACTGTACTCTACTGTACTCTACATCTACTGTACTGTACTCTACATCTACTGTACTCTACTGTACTCTACCTCTACTGTACTCTACTCTACTGTACTCTACTGTACTCTACTCTACTCTACTGTACTGTACTCTACCTCTACTGTACTCTACTGTACTCTACTCTACTCTACTGTACTCTACTCTACTCTACTGTACTCTACTCTACTCTACTGTACTCTACTCTACTGTACTCTACTCTACTGTACTCTACTGTACTCTACTCTACTGTACTCTACTGTACTCTACTTTACTGTACTCGACTGTACTCTACTGTACTCTACTGTACTGTACTGTACTGTACTCTACTATACTGTACTCTACTTTACTCTACTCTACTGTACTCTACTGTACTCTACTCTACTCTACTCTACTGTACTCTACTCTACTGTACTCTACTGTCCTCTACTTTACTGTACTCTACTGTACTCTACTCTACTGTACTCTACTGTACTCTACTCTACTGTACTCTACTCTATTGTACTCTACTCTACTGTACTCTACTCTACTGTACTCTACTGTACTCTACTCTACTGTACTCTACATCTACATGTACTCTACTCTACTCTACTGTACTCTACTCTACTGTACTCTACTCTACTGTACTCTACTCTATTGTACTCTACTCTACTGTACTCTACTTCTACTGTACTGTACTCTACTCTACTGTACTGTACTCTACTGTACTCTACTGTACTGTACTCTACTCTACTGTACTCTACTCTACTGTACTCTACTGTACTCTACTCTACATGTACTCTACTCTACTGTATGGACTCTACTCTACTGTACTCTACTGTACTCTACATCTACTGTACTCTACTGTACTCTACTATACTCTACATCTACTGTACTCTACATCTACTGTACTCTACTGTGCTCTACTCCACTGTACTCTACTGTACTCTACTCTACTGTACTCTACTGTACTCTACTCCACTGTACTCTACTGTACTCTACTCTACTGTACTCTACTGTACTCTACTCTACTGTACTCTACTGTACTCTACATCTACTCTACTCTACATCTACTGTACTCTACTGTACTCTACATCTACTGTACTCTACTGTAATCTACATCTACTGTACTCTACTGTACTCTACATCTACTGTACTCTACATCTACTGTACTCTACTGTACTCTACATCTACTCTACTCTACATCTACTGTACTCTACTGTACTCTACATCTACTGTACTCTACTGTACTCTACATCTACTGTACTCTACTGTACTCTACATCTACTGTACTCTACATCTACTGTACTCTACTGTACTCTACTCCACTGTACTCTACTCTACTGTACTCTACTGTACTCTACATCTACTGTACTCTACTGTACTCTACTCCACTGTACTCTACTGTACTCTACTCTACTGTACTCTACTCTACTCTACTCTACTGTACTCTACTCTACTGTACTCTACTGTACTCTACTCTGCTGTACTCTACTCTACTGTACTCTACTGTACTCTACATCTACTGTACTCTACTGTACTCTACTGTACTCTACCTCTACTCTACTCTACTCTACTGTACTCTACCTCTACTGTACTCTACTCTACTGTACTCTACTGTACTCTACTCTACTGTACTCTACTCTACTGTACTCTACATCTACTCTACTCCACTGTACTCTACATCTACTGTACTGTACTGTACTGTACTCTACCTCTACTCTACTCTACTCTACTGTACTCTACTTTACTGTACTCTACTGTACTCTACCTCTACTCTACTCTACTGTACTCTATTCTACTGTACTCTACTGTACTCTACTCTACTGTACTCTACATCTACTGTACTCTACTCTACTGTACTCTACTCTACTGTACTCTACTGTACTCTACATCTACTGTACTCTACTGTACTCTACTCTACTGTACTGTACTCTACTGTACTCTACTGTACTCTACTCTACTGTACTGTACTCTACTGTACTCTACTGTACTCTACTGTACTCTACTCTACTGTACTGTACTCTACTGTACTCTACTGTACTCTACTGTACTCTACTCTACTGTACTGTACTCTACTGTACTCTACTGTACTCTACTCTACTGTACTCTACTGTACTCTACTGTACTCTACTGTACTCTACTCTACTGTACTGTACTCTACTGTACTCTACTGTACTCTACTCTACTGTACTCTACATCTACTCTACTCCACTGTACTCTACATCTACTGTACTCTACATCTACTGTACTCTACTGTACTCTACTCTACTGTACTCTACATCTACTCTACTCCACTGTACTCTACATCTACTCTACTCCACTGTACTCTACATCTACTCTACTCTACTGTACTCTACTCTACTGTACTCTACTCTACTGTACTCTACTCTACTCTACTGTACTCTACTCTACTGTACTCTACTCTACTGTACTCTACATCTACTGTACTCTACATCTACTGTACTGTACTCTACTCTACTCTACTGTACTCTACTCTACATCTACTGTACTCTACATCTACTGTACTCTACTGTACTCTACTCTACTGTACTCTACTGTACTCTACTCTACTGTACTCTACTCTACTGTACTCTACTCGACTCTACTCCACTGTACTCTACATCTACTCTACTCTACTGTACTCTACTCTACTGTACTCTACTCTACTGTACTCTACTCTACTCTACTGTACTCTACTGTACTCTACTGTACTCTACTCTACATCTACTGTACTCTACATCTACTGTACTCTACTGTACTCTACTCTACTGTACTCTACTCTACATCTACTGTACTCTACATCTACTGTACTGTACTCGACTGTAGAGCTCCACATCCGTCAGCAGAGGCTGAGACTGAATGTGTGTGTTGTGTGTCGCGGGTCACTAACTGCATTAGTGTAACGGGCAGCACATGCTCGAGATCAGATGCTCTGTACGTCCCTCACTGCTCCTGTGGAGGCGACGCAGACGACAGCATGTTTCCTCTCTACCTTCAGTCTCGGTGAGTCTCTCCGCTTTACTATAATCCTGGATCTGAGGAGCAATATCAGACGGTACATGAGCTAATGATCCGCTGCGCTCTCCCCACGACTGATGATCTGCGTGATCAACCGCACGTTCTCCTGGACGTGGAGCAACACAGGCCTATGAGGAGCATGTAGAGCAGAGCATTCGGGATTACATATATTACATTTAAAAATAATCATTATCATACGTCTTGGTTTTTATGGCTGTTGACAGAGGAACATTGTTGTTTCTAAGCAAGTAACACACTTTCTTTGTGTAGTGACAGGTTTAGTTGTTTATATATTTGATATATTTGCTGATTTTGAATGTAAACAAATAAACTATAGTCATCGGCAAAATCACACAAGTAGACCTCATGCTGTCATGTAAAGACAGATGTGTGTGACGTGTCCACTGATCAGTGTGTTCAGTGTGTGACGTGTGATCAGTGTGTGATCAGTGTGATCAGTGTGTTCAGTGTGTGATCAGTGTGATCAGTGTGTTCAGTGTGTGACGTGTGATCAGTGTGTTCAGTGTGTGACGTGTGATCAGTGTGTTCAGTGTGTGATCAGTGTGTGATCAGTGTGTGTTCAGTGTGTGATCAGTGTGTGATCAGTGTGTGTTCAGTGTGTGATCAGTGTGTGACGTGTGATCAGTGTGTTGTGCTCCTGTAACAGAAGAAATGTGACCGACAGCTACATGCGGTCTCATGCTCAGAGGAGCCGTGTCTAAAGCTGAGGCACAAAGGGAGCGATTGATGAACGCCACTGATGATGAGGACACCAGTGTGTCTGATCAAACCACTGCTTTCTCGTCTCCTGAGGGTCACGACCTCTCCTTACTGATAACTCATCCAGTCACATCCTCACCTTTCCCCACACCGGAGCCTGAGGATGTTCTCCAGCGTCTGGGATCCAGCGGATGGGAAGAGTTCAGGCTCCTCCACACACACACACACACACACACACACACACACACACACACACACACACACACACACACACACACACACACACACACACACACACACACACACACACACACACACTCAGTTCGCTGTGGTTTACACACACGTGCACTTCTCTGATTCTCTCTGAACACAAAGCCGCTCTGTAGATCCCTGTGTTTGGATCCGTCCTGCACTTCTCCCGCACCTCAGCGCATCCACACTGTACATCTGTGTGTCGTTCTGTACCAGAGCTTCTGCTTTTTGACATTATTTTGCTGTCACTCAAACTCTGGAAGCACGAATGTCGGAAACGGCTAAAGATGTTCTCAGAAATCAGACATCCCTTTATTCTCATCACCAGACAACCGAAGCCAGAAAGCATTCAATTTATGTGTTAAATACATTTTATTTCATTAATTAACTGTAATTCTGTCAGGACCACTATCGTCAAATATGATTGACACTTAGCATACAGTTTGGACTGGCGGTCAGGTTCTGTTCTGGGCAGCGGTGATAAGAGCAGCAATAACCCCCTCAGGGCAAACACAACAGAACCAATATTAATGTATGCAGATATCATTCATTAATAAAGATTTTAAGGTACAACATAATTCGAGAATGTATTCTGATTAAAGGGGAATGGCAGATCCGGACTGGAGACAGGTGGAGCT
The DNA here is from genome assembly GCF_949152265.1 of Phoxinus phoxinus. NCBI lineage: Eukaryota > Metazoa > Chordata > Actinopteri > Cypriniformes > Leuciscidae > Phoxinus > Phoxinus phoxinus. The sequence continues at coordinate 27,368,285 of NC_136899.1, read as the reverse complement.
GGGGAGGGAGGAGGGTAATGCGCTCCTGAGGAACACCACATCTGCTGATAATACTGAAGGAGTTATATATGTATATTCCTGTAGATGAGGATCAGCTGAGAGTCACTGATGCACGCTTGACTAACGTGACCCGCCAGAACTAACGATACGCTTCATGTAAATCTCTATTTTTTATCATTTATTTTATTATTGAAATGGCATTGGAAATCAATTCTACTGTTGAACCCCGTGAGTGGAGGAGAACATCAGATTCTCAGGACATTTAACAAAAAGCATGCAAATGAAAAATGAAACTGAGCAAAGCAAGAGTCGCTGTTACTCGGTTGAACGGACTGTTTTACACACACACACACACACACACACACACACACACACACACTTACTGTCCTCTGACAACACCGCTGATACTGCACACACTCCTGTCAGACCGGATCAACTTATCTCAGAGCAAACTAACTTTTTTTAATTACAAAATAATTACAATAATTTTTTTTTTTTTATAAACAATTAATAACTAACTAAATAAAAATTATTTCAATAGAAAAATATTTTAAAATGAAAAGCACATCAAGTAGTGAAAAAAATATATAAAAATAAAAATGTATTAACATATTTGACATATGATTTAAATAAATAAATAACAATAAATAATTCTATAAAAGAAATTAATAAAATATATCTTGCTTAAAAACTAAATAGTTAAAAATTGTATATAATATTTTGATATATTCTAAATAGTTGTACACTTTACACCTTTATAGTAGCATGTTAATTTTTCTCAGATTAAATGTGTATATTACTGTCAGGATCTGAAAGATTGCAGATCTAGAATCTCTACTTCCTGTCGAGCCCGTCAGCTGACACACGCGTGAGAGAGCCGTCGTGCGCATGCGCAGTGCCCTGCTGGTGGCAGAAGGAAGATGGCGGCGTCCTGGGTTTCTCACTGAGGGAAGCGCGTTCGGCCAGTTTGGGCTTCAGTTCTGGATCATTGAGTTAAAGCAGACTCGCATAGAGGAGGGCGGGGGCCGAGGGACCGAACCGAGCCGCTTCTGACACCACAGATCCAGGTAAAACACACTCATTCTCCTCATTCTCCGGCACTGCATTCACCGCGCGATCAGGCCAGTGACGCCTGACAGACAGCGAGCGTTTACTGTAAATACCACAGTAAAACATCAGCGAACCCTAGGGAATATAACACGCTTTTGCTATCAGTCTGTCTTTTCTGTGTTGATGCATGTCTTATGAATAGGAAACTGTGGTATTTTGACAGAAACAATGGTTTGTAAGGTTGGTCATAGTTAGAGAGTAACGTTATGTTTAATTATAATAATAGAAGCATCAATAAATGTCTCTTAACCCGTTCGCTACCGTCTACCCTTAACCCGTTCAACGCTGTCTACTCTTAACCCGTTCACTACTGTCTACCCTTAACCCGTTCAACGCTGTCTACTCTTAACCTGTTCACTACTGTCTACCCTTAACCCGTTCAACGCTGTCTACTCTTAACCCGTTCGCTACTGTCTACTCTTAACCCGTTCGCTACTGTCTACTCTTAACCCATTCGCTACTGTCTACTCTTAACCCGTTCGCTACTGTCTACTCTTAACCCGTTCAACGCTGTCTACTCTTAACCCGTTCAACGCTGTCTACTCTTAACCTGTTCACTACTGTCTACCCTTAACCCGTTCAACGCTGTCTACTCTTAACCCGTTCACTACTGTCTACTCTTAACCCGTTCAACGCTGTCTACTCTTAACCCGTTCACTACTGTCTACTCTTAACCCGTTCGCTACTGTCTACTCTTAACCCGTTCGCTACTGTCTACTCTTAACCCGTTCGCTACTGTCTACTCTTAACCCGTTCAACGCTGTCTACTCTTAACCCGTTCACTACTGTCTACTCTTAACCCGTTCGCTACTGTCTACTCTTAACCCATTCGCTACTGTCTACTCTTAACCCGTTCAACGCTGTCTACTCTTAACCCGTTCAACGCTGTCTACTCTTAACCCGTTCAACGCTGTCTACTCTTAACCTGTTCAACGCTGTCTACTCTTAACCCGTTCAACGCTGTCTACTCTTAACCCGTTCAACGCTGTCTACTCTTAACCCGTTCAACGCTGTCTACTCTTAACCCGTTCAACGCTGTCTACTCTTAACCCGTTCAACGCTGTCTACTCTTAACCCGTTCACTACTGTCTACTCTTAACCCGTTCGCTACTGTCTACTCTTAACCCGTTCGCTACTGTCTACTCTTAACCCGTTCAACGCTGTCTACTCTTAACCCGTTCACTACTGTCTACTCTTAACCCGTTCACTACTGTCTACTCTTAACCCGTTCGCTACTGTCTACTCTTAACCCGTTCAACGCTGTCTACTCTTAACCCGTTCACTACTGTCTACTCTTAACCCGTTCACTACTGTCTACTCTTAACCCGTTCGCCACTGTCTACTCTTAACCCGTTCAACGCTGTCTACTCTTAACCCGTTCGCTACTGTCTACTCTTAACCCATTCGCTACTGTCTACTCTTAACCCGTTCGCTACTGTCTACTCTTAACCCGTTCGCTACTGTCTACTCTTAACCCGTTCAACGCTGTCTACTCTTAACCCGTTCACTACTGTCTACTCTTAACCCGTTCACTACTGTCTACTCTTAACCCGTTCGCTACTGTCTACTCTTAACCCGTTCAACGCTGTCTACTCTTAACCCATTCGCTACTGTCTACTCTTAACCCGTTCGCTACTGTCTACTCTTAACCCGTTCAACGCTGTCTACTCTTAACCCGTTCACTACTGTCTACTCTTAACCCGTTCACTACTGTCTACTCTTAACCCGTTCGCTACTGTCTACTCTTAACCCGTTCGCTACTGTCTACTCTTAACCCGTTCAACGCTGTCTACTCTTAACCCGTTCACTACTGTCTACTCTTAACCCATTCGCTACTGTCTACTCTTAACCCGTTCGCTACTGTCTACTCTTAACCCATTCGCTACTGTCTACTCTTAACCCGTTCGCTACTGTCTACTCTTAACCCGTTCAACGCTGTCTACTCTTAACCCGTTCACTACTGTCTACTCTTAACCCATTCGCTACTGTCTACTCTTAACCCGTTCACTACTGTCTACTCTTAACCCATTCGCTACTGTCTACTCTTAACCCGTTCGCTACTGTCTACTCTTAACCCGTTCAACGCTGTCTACTCTTAACCCGTTCGCTACTGTCTACTCTTAACCCGTTCAACGCTGTCTACTCTTAACCCGTTCACTACTGTCTACTCTTAACCCGTTCGCTACTGTCTACTCTTAACCCGTTCAACGCTGTCTACTCTTAACCCGTTCACTACTGTCTACTCTTAACCCGTTCGCTACTGTCTACTCTTAACCCGTTCAACGCTGTCTACTCTTAACCCGTTCACTACTGTCTACTCTTAACACGTTCGCTACTGTCTACTCTTAACCCGTTCAACGCTGTCTACTCTTAACCCGTTCACTACTGTCTACTCTTAACCCATTCGCTACTGTCTACTCTTAACCCGTTCACTACTGTCTACTCTTAACCCGTTCAACGCTGTCTACTCTTAACCCGTTCGCTACTGTCTACTCTTAACCCGTTCAACGCTGTCTACTCTTAACCCGTTCGCTACTGTCTACTCTTAACCCGTTCGCTACTGTCTACTCTTAACCCGTTCACTACTGTCTACTCTTAACCCGTTCAACGCTGTCTACTCTTAACCCGTTCGCTACTGTCTACTCTTAACCCGTTCGCTACTGTCTACTCTTAACCCATTCGCTACTGTCTACTCTTAACCCGTTCGCTACTGTCTACTCTTAACCCGTTCAACGCTGTCTACTCTTAACCCGTTCAACGCTGTCTACTCTTAACCCGTTCAACGCTGTCTACTCTTAACCCGTTCAACGCTGTCTACTCTTAACCCGTTCAACGCTGTCTACTCTTAACCCATTCGCTACTGTCTACTCTTAACCCGTTCGCTACTGTCTACTCTTAACCCGTTCGCTACTGTCTACTCTTAACCCGTTCAACGCTGTCTACTCTTAACCCGTTCACTACTGTCTACTCTTAACCCGTTCGCTACTGTCTACTCTTAACCCGTTCAACGCTGTCTACTCTTAACCCGTTCACTACTGTCTACTCTTAACCCATTCGCTACTGTCTACTCTTAACCCGTTCACTACTGTCTACTCTTAACCCGTTCAACGCTGTCTACTCTTAACCCGTTCACTACTGTCTACTCTTAACCCGTTCACTACTGTCTACTCTTAACCAGTTCAACGATGTCTACTCTTAACCCGTTCAACGCTGTCTACTCTTAACCCGTTCAACGCTGTCTACTCTTAACCCGTTCAACGCTGTCTACTCTTAACCCGTTCAACGCTGTCTACTCTTAACCCGTTCAACGCTGTCTACTCTTAACCCGTTCGCTACTGTCTACTCTTAACCCGTTCAACGCTGTCTACTCTTAACCCGTTCAACGCTGTCTACTCTTAACCCGTTCAACGCTGTCTACTCTTAACCCGTTCAACGCTGTCTACTCTTAACCCGTTCAACGCTGTCTACTCTTAACCCGTTCGCTACTGTCTACTCTTAACCCGTTCGCTACAGTCTACTCTTAACCCGTTCGCTACTGTCTACTCTTAACCCGTTCACTACTGTCTACTCTTAACCCGTTCACTACTGTCTACTCTTAACCCGTTCAACGCTGTCTACTCTTAACCCATTCGCTACTGTCTACTCTTAACCCGTTCGCTACTGTCTACTCTTAACCCGTTCGCTACTGTCTACTCTTAACCCGTTCAACGCTGTCTACTCTTAACCCGTTCACTACTGTCTACTCTTAACCCATTCGCTACTGTCTACTCTTAACCCGTTCACTACTGTCTACTCTTAACCCGTTCAACGCTGTCTACTCTTAACCCGTTCACTACTGTCTACTCTTAACCCATTCGCTACTGTCTACTCCTAACCCGTTCAACGCTGTCTACTCTTAACCCGTTCGCTACTGTCTACTCTTAACCCGTTCGCTACTGTCTACTCTTAACCCGTTCACTACTGTCTACTCTTAACCCGTTCAACGCTGTCTACTCTTAACCCGTTCGCTACTGTCTACTCTTAACCCGTTCGCTACTGTCTACTCTTAACCCATTCGCTACTGTCTACTCTTAACCCGTTCGCTACTGTCTACTCTTAACCCGTTCAACGCTGTCTACTCTTAACCCGTTCAACGCTGTCTACTCTTAACCCGTTCAACGCTGTCTACTCTTAACCCGTTCAACGCTGTCTACTCTTAACCCGTTCACTACTGTCTACTCTGAACCCGTTCAACGCTGTCTACTCTTAACCCATTCGCTACTGTCTACTCTTAACCCGTTCGCTACTGTCTACTCTTAACCCGTTCAACGCTGTCTACTCTTAACCCGTTCACTACTGTCTACTCTTAACCCGTTCAACGCTGTCTACTCTTAACCCGTTCACTACTGTCTACTCTTAACCCATTCGCTACTGTCTACTCTTAACCCGTTCACTACTGTCTACTCTTAACCCGTTCAACGCTGTCTACTCTTAACCCGTTCACTACTGTCTACTCTTAACCCGTTCAACGCTGTCTACTCTTAACCCGTTCAACGCTGTCTACTCTTAACCCGTTCAACGCTGTCTACTCTTAACCCGTTCAACGCTGTCTACTCTTAACCCGTTCGCTACTGTCTACTCTTAACCCGTTCGCTACTGTCTACTCTTAACCCGTTCGCTACTGTCTACTCTTAACCCGTTCAACGCTGTCTACTCTTAACCCGTTCAACGCTGTCTACTCTTAACCCGTTCAACGCTGTCTACTCTTAACCCGTTCACTACTGTCTACTCTTAACCCGTTCAACGCTGTCTACTCTTAACCCGTTCGCTACAGTCTACTCTTAACCCGTTCGCTACAGTCTACTCTTAACCCGTTCGCTACTGTCTACTCTTAACCCGTTCGCTACTGTCTACTCTTAACCCGTTCGCTACTGTCTACTCTTAACCCGTTCGCTACTGTCTACTCTTAACCCGTTCGCTACTGTCTACTCTTAACCCGTTCAACGCTGTCTACTCTTAACCCGTTCAACACTGTCTACTCTTAACCCGTTCAACACTGTCTACTCTTAACCCGTTCACTACTGTCTACTAGGGCTGGGCGATATGGCCAAAAAAAAATATCACTATTTTTTTTTTATATCAGTCGATATCGATAATTATCGATAAATGTCAAATCTTTATTTATTTCAAGTTTAAAGACAGATTTGTACTCCTAAGTGAAAGCTGTAGAAACCAGAGCGTTGTGTTTTTAAACTACTCTTTATTGTCAGAACATATCATGACAAACACTTGCCAAACAGGTGAACATTTCACAAATCCAAGGTAGAACATTCAAATATTTGACATTTTTCCTTAACAAAATAAATATCTTTATTTCAGTAGTATTAGCTTGAGTTAGGATGCAGATTTACTTTATACAATTTATGTTCATTAACAAAAACAGTAAAATCTGTTTTAAAAAAAGTAACAACATTATTTTTATTTGGTAAAATGTAATATTCTTTAGTTTTATTAAAATTAACCATTGGTCATCCAGCATCATGCATTTATATAACAATAACTACAGATAAAATGTAACTTTATGGTTTCTATTGTAACTTTATGGTTTCTATGTGAGAAACGTCACATATTGTGACGTTTCTATGGTATTTATGAAAACCAGTAACTTAGCCTAAATACATTATTAGGGCCCAAGCCTTGAAAAGGCGAAGGCCCTATTGTTTTTCTTAGGATTATTATTTATTATTCTTCTTCTTTATTATTATTATTATTATTATTTTACTACCTTTTGGGCACTTTTGGGGGCCTTAACGTGCTCAAAAACTCTTGAAACTTTGCACAAATGTCAGAACCCGCGGCCATTAGAGCCGGACTGAAGCTGGGACCCGGGCGTGGCAGGGGGGCTCGGCAGCGCCCCCTGGAATGGGATTCAAAAACATGTCCATATATCAAACACGCTTGCATGTAATAATATGAAACTCGGTACACATATAGATCTCATCGGGCCGAACAACTTTCGTGCTCTAAGTTTTACGCCAGTCCAACAGGAAGTCGGCTATTATGGGCTGTATGGAAACGCATGTTCTGGCATTTGAAACACTTCTCCCAGAGAATTCATCGGATGACCACGAAACTCGGTGTGCATGAAGTCAAGACATGGAGGATGCTAAATTGCGGACGGATTTTTGATATCTCGAACGGTTTGGCCGTGGCGAGGAAACGAATTTATGATTAAAAAAGGATGCATAAAGTGTGTTATAACTTAGTTATAGTTTTACCTACAGTTACAAAACTCAGCGTGTGTTTTGATCTTATCAAGCCGAACAACTTTCTAATTTACAGTCATTAGCTCCGACCAACAGAAAGTCAGATATTGTGGTTTGAATGTGAATTGTGTCTCTCTCTGTCTCTCTGGCATTCTGTGTGTGTGTGTCTGTCTGTGTGGGGTGGGGAGGGGAGGGGGGGATCTGTGTATGTGTGTGTGTGTGAGGAGGGGGGCTAGTTTAGTTTAACCCTTTCTCTGCTGTGTGCAAAATCTCGGGCACTTTTGGGGCCCTTAACGTGCTCGAAAACTCTTGAAATTTTGCACACAGGTCAGAACCCGCGGCTGAAGCTGGTACCCGGGTGTGGCAGGGGGGCTCGACAGCGCCCTGGAATGGGATTCAAACACTTGTCCGTATATCAAACACGCTTGCATGTAATAATATGAAACTCGGTACACATTTAGATCTCATCGGGCCGAACAACTTTCGTGCTCTAAGTTTTACGCCAGCCCAACAGGAAGTCGGCTATTGTGGGTGGTATGAAAACGCATGCCCCTGGAATTTGAAACACTCTTTCTAGAAAATTCATCCAATCGCAACCAAACTCGGTCAGCATGACGTCAAGACATTGAGCATACTAAATTGCTGACGGATTTTTGATATCTCGAACAGTTTGGCCGTGGCGAGGAAACGAAATTATGGCGAGAAAAGAGAAACACGATGTGTTATAACGTCTTCATACATTAATTGATCTTGATGAAACTTCAGTAGCGTGTTTGTTGTAAGAGAGCGATCACATGGATGTAACTAATGTGAGTCAAAGTTATAGCGCCACCAACTGGCAGCAGGAAGTGTGTTACTTTTGACAAAAGTGGGGGGGTTAGTTTTACCTACAGTCACAAAACTTGGTATGTATATTGTGCACATCGAGCCGGACAACTTTCTGATTTACAGTCATTAGCTCCGACCAACAGGGAGTCAGATATTTTGGTTTGAATGTGGTTTTGTCTCTCTCTGCCTCTCTCTGACAGAGTTCCCCCAGCCATTCTGTGTGTGTGTGTGTGTGTGTGTGTGTGTGTGTGTGTGTGTGTGTGTGTGTGTGTGTGTGTGTGTGTGTGTGTGTGTGTGTGTGTGTGTGTCTGTGTCTGTGTCTGTGTCTGTGTCTGTGTCTGTGTGGGGAGGGGAGGGAGGGCACACACACACATAGACAGCCCCCCCTGTGTGTGTGTGGGGAGGGGAGCAGAAAGACTATGAACAATTGTGCCATCTAGTGTTTTATACTATGTATAAATGTGTTTTTTATTTTAAACGAGTGTTTTAAAGTACACTAATTTCAATGAATGATATGCTGCATTTTTATGTATATTTAAACATTATCAAAGTTATGATGTCATTTTTTTAGTTTCAAAACTTATCTGTCTCTGTCTCCCTTTGGCTGTCATTACCCTCCCCTCACTCCCACAGTCTCACTTATTTCTTTCTGTATCAAATAATATTACCATAAACAAAAAGTTTGAGTTTCTTTTTCAATCAATGTATTATGTGTAACTTAAAAATAAGCAGATTAAACAGATATGTTTGAGGGCAAGACATGAAAACGATGAAATATAATATAGTATTAGTAAAAGAGTGCAGTATAGGGTTGGATGAATCAGATAAATAACATATTTTGTTAAAAAAACATTTGGTTAAATAAAATCGAGTGATACATAGGGCTATATTGCCCTCTCGACAGTCAAAGCGGGTTACGTTATTGCCCGTCGTGCACAGGAACCCGAAAGGCAACGGGGTGGCGGCTTATATATATATATAAATAAATAAATATATATATATATATATATATATATATATATATATATATATATATATAAATAAATATAGCTGCAAGCAGCGATGGAGGGCCCAAGCCGGGGGCAGCGCCAGCCCGGTGCCTTTAGTGTAACTAAAGGCACCAGGGTGGCGGTGCCACCGGCTTGGGCCCGTAATCGCTGCTTGCAGCTATATTTATTTATTATTCTTCTTCTTTATTATTATTATTAGGGCCCAAGCCTTGAAAAGGCGAAGGCCCTATTGTTTTCCTTCGGATTATTCTTCTTTATTATTTATTATTTATTAGGGCCCAAGCCTTGAAAAGGCGAAGGCCCTATTGTTTTTCTTGGGATTATTATTTATTATTATTATTATTATTATTATTTTACTACCTTTTGGGCACTTTTGGGGGCCTTAACGTGCTCAAAAACTCTTGAAACTTTGCACAAATGTCAGAACCCGCGGCCATTAGGGCCCGACTGAAGCTGGGACCCGGGCGTGGCAGGGGGGCTCGACAGCGCCCCCTGGAATGGGATTCAAAAACATGTCCATATATCAAACACGCTTGCATGTAATAATATGAAACTCGGTACACATATAGATCTCATCGGGCCGAACAACTTTCGTGCTCTAAGTTTTACGCCAGTCCAACAGGAAGTCGGTTATTATGGGTTGTATGGAAACGCATGTTCTGGCATTTGAAACACTTGTCCTAGAGAATTCATCGGATGACCACGAAACTCGGTGTGCATGAAGTCAAGACATGGAGGATGATAAATTGCGAGGGGATTTTTGATATCTCGAACGGTTTGGCCGTGGCGAGGAAACAAATTTATGGCGAATATTGGAAACAGGAAGTGTGTTATAACATCCTCATACATTAACTGATCTTGATGAAACTTCAGCAGTGTGTTCGCTGTAAGAGGCCGATCACATGGATGTGACTATTGTGAGTCAAAGTTATAGCGCCACCAACTGGCAGCAGGAAGTGTGTCACTTTCAAAATGCTTTGAAATCACCCTCTTATTTTTACCCGATTTGCTTCAAACTTCATCTGTATAATGTAAACACACGGCAGATGTAGACCTGTGAAAGGATTATTGATATCTTAAATACTGTTGCCATGGCAACGCATCAAACTTTAATATTCTTTTTTAAAGTTTTTGAGACTCTTAGCATACTTGAAATTGCATGAAACTCGACAGACACTTTACATTTATTGCCTAGTACACTTGTGCAAACTTTCAGAAACGGGCGTGGTAAGGGGCTCAGTAGCGCCACCTTTAGTCAAAAATGGGGTATTAGTTTTACCTACAGTAACAAAAATCGGTATCTATATTTATCTCCACGAGCCGGACAACTTTCTAATTTACAGTCATTAGCTCCGACCAACAGGAAGTCAGATATTTTGGTTTGAATGTGATTTGATGGGAATTTTGCCAGTCTCTCTCAGTGTCTGTGTGTGTGAGAGAGGAGGGGGGCTTTATTTTAACCCTTTCTCTGCTGTGTGGGACTTCTCGGGCACTTTTGGGGCTCTTAACGTGCTCGAAAACTCTTGAAACTTTGCACACAGGTCAGAACCTGCGGCCATCAGGGCCGGCCTGAAGCTGGTACCCGGGCGTGGCAGGGGAGCTCAACAGCGCCCCCTTGAACGTGGTCCGAAAACTTGGTCCATATATCAAACACGTTTGCATGTAATAATATGAAACTTGGTACACATATAGATTTAATCGGGCCGAACAACTTTCGTGCTCTAAGTTTTACGCCAGTCCAACAGGAAGTCGGCTATTATGGGTTGTTTAAAAACGAATCCCCCTGGAATTTTATATACTCCTCCAAGAAAAATTATCCTATCGCCACCAAACTCGGTCAACATGAAGTAAAGACATTGAGGACGCTAAATTGCGGACGGATTTTTGACATCTCGAACGGTTTGGTCGTTGCGAGGAAACGAAGTTATGGCGAGAAAAGAAAAACACAATGTGTTATAACGTCTTCATACATTTATTGATCTTGATGAAACTTCAGCAGTGTGTTTGTTGTAAGAGGGCGATCACATGGATGTGACTATTGTGAGTCAAAGTTATAGCGCCACCAACTGGCAGCAGGAAGTGTGTTACTTTCAAGATACTTTTGACTAAAGTGGGGGGGTTATTTTTACCTACAGTCACAAAACTCGGTCTGTATATTGTGCTTATCGATCCGGACAACTTTCTCATTTACATTCATTAGCTCCGACCAACAGGAAGTCAGATATTTTGGTTTGAATGTGGTTTTGTCTCTCTCTGACAGAGTTCCCCCTGCCATTCTCTCTGTGTGTGTGTGTGTGTGTGCGTGTGTGTGTGTGTGTGTGTGTGTGTGTGTGTGTGTCTGTGTGGGGAGGGGAGGGAGGGCACACACACACACACATAGACAGCCCCCCCTGTGTGTGTCTGTGTGGGGAGCAGAAAGACTCACACTGATACAAGCTCTAAAGCAGACTTCTTCTCGACAGTCAAAGCGGGGTTACGTTATTGCCCGTCGTGCACAGGAACCCGAAAGGCACCGGGGTGGCGGCTTTTATATATATATATATATATATATATATATATATATATATAAATAAATATAGCTGCAAGCAGCGATGGAGGGCCCAAGCCGGTGGCAGCGCCAGCCCGGTGCCTTTAGTGTAACTAAAGGCACCAGGGTGGCGGTGCCACCAGCTTGGGCCCGTAATCGCTGCTTGCAGCTATATTTAAAAACTGTAATTATATTCCATTAGTCCTTTAATACATTGTCTACATTAATAATATTATACAATTCAATATATATATATAACACATTTCATGGTGCAGATAATATTACTAGGCTAGCGTTACAGTAACGTTAAATCCGTGGTAAATGATGGGAATGTGTAGACGGAAAAGCTTCTGACTGTATCGTTGCGCACAGTGCTTCTCATGTTCGTCAGCGCGGTCTCATCTGCCTTTAAACTGGTTTAAATCACTGAGACATTTGTGTTCCTCGCTGAATTCAAGCGCTATCACTGGATCTAGTGACCGAGACTGATCAGAGTAAACGCGTCTGCTCGAGTGAGCTGAGGTCGCGCTCGCGCTGCCGTTTGGACTTTGAGCCGAGCGGATAAACGGTCCGTGTGGCGCGCGCGGTTCAAATTAGATTCGTTCCGCTTTTGGCGCAAAAACATTATCGAACATTTATCGAACTCTTGATATCGTTTTATCGAGAAAAATTATATCGCGATAATTATCGTTATCGTTTTATCGCCCAGCCCTACTGTCTACTCTTAACCCGTTCGCTACAGTCTACTCTTAACCCGTTCGCTACAGTCTACTCTTAACCCGTTCAACGCTGTCTACTCTTAACCCGTTCGCTACTGTCTACTCTTAACCCGTTCGCTACAGTCTACTCTTAACCCGTTCAACGCTGTCTACTCTTAACCCGTTCGCTACTGTCTACTCTTAACCCGTTCGCTACAGTCTACTCTTAACCCGTTCGCTACAGTCTACTCTTAACCCGTTCGCTACAGTCTACTCTTAACCCGTTCGCTACTGTCTACTCTTAACCCGTTCGCTACAGTCTACTCTTAACCCGTTCAACGCTGTCTACTCTTAACCCGTTCAACACTGTCTACTCTTAACCCGTTCACTACTGTCTACCCTTAACCCGTTCAACACTGTCTACTCTTAACCCGTTCGCTACAGTCTACTCTTAACCCGTTCAACGCTGTCTACTCTTAACCCGTTCAACACTGTCTACTCTTAACCCGTTCAACGCTGTCTACTCTTAACCCGTTCAACACTGTCTACTCTTAACCCGTTCAACGCTGTCTACTCTTAAGTGAATGCAGACCTAAGGTTGGTCTCTTTTAAAAGACAGATTATTGTAGAAGTGAAAGCAAAAAATGAAAGTGTAAATAGTTGCATTACTTAACACTTGATCATGTTGTGTGTAACTGAAATTGTGCAAAAGTACTACAGCTGTTTATAAACTTAGAAGTGTGTGTGTGAGTGTCTATGATTGTGCAATAACTGACAGGCAATAAGCCCTCGCGCTCGTCGTGAGCAGTTATGCAATGTTTGTGTAAATGTCATGCAACACAATCATGACTGTCATCATGTTTTATTAAAGCCTGTAGATTCAGGAGCTGCAGATTCATCACAGCCTTTATTGCTTTCAGTGTAAGCATTACGTATGAGCTTTGCATTCATAAAACCCTTCAAAACTGCTTTATATTCTGTGGAAAAGGAAGGATGAGTTTCAGCAGTTTTGCAGAATCCTCCACCGTACAGCACAAACACAGAAGAGACACACTCACTCTCGCTGTGTGTTCTGTGGCGCTTCAGTGCAGAATGAAGGACGGCACTTAAAGATTGTGTTTCTGTGCAGTTTTGAACCGCTTGTATTGATCCATGCTGAGATTGATCATGTGACCTCATCCTGGAACTGGCGCTGGGTTTTTAACACTTAAGCTATTAAGGCTTCGCATCGAGTGCTGCTCTCCATTAGCCTCCCAGAGCACCAGCCGGATTACAGATTACTGATACTGCTATTTCTGCCACTGATGGCCGGCGGTGTTTTAATCGCTGGGTTTATCATTAATTACTCTCGCTTTAGTTGGCATGCTTTAGTTTAGTTGTGCTGTTGCGTAGACTGAGATTACCGCATCTTCCTCCAGCGCTTCCTTTAATTCATTACAATTTACTTTCTCAATCAATCGAGGAGACTGGCCATGAAAAAGCTTTTTTATACATTTTTATAAGCCATTTCTCTTGTTAATTGATTTAGACATTATACTTTAGTCATTTTGGAAAGATGTTACTGTAGCATTCATATCTCTAGATCAGAATACGTTCACTCACTGGAATGTGTTTTTCTTTTTTTTTTTTACAAGAGTGCATTTAAATGGCGTTACTTTTCCAATTGAGTTTATGTACCAAATATATAAATTACAACCTTAGCTTAAAGTTTACAAGTGTTCAATGTAAAATCTCAAAATCTGACCACCCAATAATAAGTCAAGAATAACAGAATGAAGACAATGAAACAAGATAACCCAGGATAAGATTAACCCGAGCTTAGATCTGACCCTGGGTTAGTAGTTTGGGTGTAAAGCCGCAGTGTTTGGAGTGGTGGTGAACTGAAGAATGATTAGCGTTAGCTGATATACTGAGAGTCAGGAGTTTCTGAGCTAGCGTTCAGTGTTGGACTGAGGAAGGAAGGAAGGAGTCTGGTGTTCTGTTGCTGACAGAGACATTCATGATCAGCACGGTGCACAGATCAACACCTCTCCTCTTCCCACTGTCCTCAGTGAATATGACCCTCACTTCCCTTTCCTCCCATCTCATGTTTACATGGGATTTTTTCTCCGAATACAATATAAATGTTGTTTGCTTGAGGCTATATTTAATTCCCGAGTGAAACTCATAACCTACTTTTACGGAATGGCACAAAGTGATTTCCATAATCAAAACTCTGTTTTCACAGAATTACCCATAATGCCTCAGTGTTTTTCCATGGCTTCAGTCTCAGAACATTAGTGTGTGGATCTGTGTGTCCCGTGTGCAGTGTGCTGCTGGATATTGTGGGAAACGTTGGATGTTTCCAGGATCATCATGGGCTCCTGAAACAGTCACTGCTCCAGTGATAAATGCTTTCTTTATCATGGTTCAACGCTTCAGTGTTGGGATGCACCCATACCGAGATTTTGATAGCCGATAACCGATATATTGGCCGATAAATCTAAATCCAAGTTTTTATATAATTTTTGAGTCTAATTACAAAAACAGATCAGTTTTCTCAGTCAGTGGAGTCTGTGGACGTCAGTCAGTCAGTCGTATATACGAGTCTGTATAGTGTTGGAGAGATTTGCATCTTCTGTATGCTGATAAAAGTGTTGAGTGTGTGGAGCCTGTAAGCATCGGTGTGTGAGAAGATGATGCCAGAGCTGAAGGATTTGGCTGAACTATATTTCACTTTTAAAATGACTCGCTTCAGAACTGGTTTTGAGTGCTTTGAGTGATGCTCCACAGTTTCACTGACATCCACTTGTCACACTACAAGAAACTGCTAAATGTCTTCCCAGATTTCCTGTGACCGCTTATATACGTGATCATAAACCTGGCCTTGGGCATCTTTGATCAGGAAGTAAATGTGAGTTGCAGACGTGAATCTCTTCTTCTCTTTTCACAGGCGCTGTCTGAAGATGAATGTCCTCAAAGACAACAGGGACCTGGCCTGTTTCTACACAACCAAACACTCCTGGAGGGGCAAGTAAGTGCTTTCTGCTCTGCGTTTCCTTCACAGTAGAATCTGCTCATATCTGGCTCACTTGAACACACGTCACTACACAACAAATAACAGCGCTGGTTCATTTGCATTGAAGCAATAGCGGAGATTAAACAGCATTTGGTTAACAGAAAAGACATTGTTATTTTCCAACATCCTACATGTTCTGTGTGATCTGTCCACATAAAACACGTCTATGGGGATGAGGAGGACAGAGGAAGAGAGATGATGCTGGACGACGGGATTTAGTTTGAATAAGAAATTAATGTATGAAATCCCAAACTTTATTTTATATATATATATATACCGGTATATACACTGAACAAAATTATAAACGCAACACTTTTGTTTTTGCCCCCGTTTTTCATGAGCTGAACTCAAAGATATAAGACTTCTTCTACAAAAGGCCTATTTCTCTCAAATATTGTTCACAAATCTGTCTAAATCTGTGTTAGTGAGCACTTCTCCTCTGCCGAGATACTCAAGATGCTGATTACACGGCAGGATTATTGCACAGGTGTGCCTTAGGCTGTCCACAATAAAAGTCCCAGTGATATTAGTCCGATTTTATTTTAGATTTCGGCTTCCAAAGATTATAAAAATAATATATTGAGTGAGGTAAAACCATTAAAGACTATAGCTGCATTCTGTCTAGCACAGCTTCTTCCCTTCGCAGCGGTGCGCTGTCATGTCTGCCTACAACTCAAACTTAACTACAGTCTGCTTGATCGGTGATTGTTGTAAAATGCAGTTTAGCTACTTTTGCTAAATAGCGGGATGCGTTTAATAATAAAAAGAGCTATTAAAAGCACAAAAGTCTGCGCAAGAGATGCTGTTCGCAAGGCGGCGCGCGCTACAAAACAGAACGAGACAAGCAAATTACACTTTGGGTTTCATCTGCGCTAAATGACCAAATGTACACAAAAAATATATACAGTACGACAGCGTGTTCCAGGTCCTGCCGATATCCAGCAGCTCTGCACAGCCACTGAAGAGCAGTGGACCAGCGCCCACAGGCCACACTCAACACCTGAGCAGTGGACCAGCGCCCACAGGCCACACTCAACACCTGAGCGGTGGACCAGCGCCCACAGGCCACACTCAACACCTGAGCAGTGGACCAGCGCCCACAGGCCACGCTCAACACCTGAGCAGTGGACCAGCGCCCACAGGCCACACTCAACACCTGAGCAGTGGACCAGCGCCCACAGGCCACGCTCAACACCTGAGCAGTGGACCAGCGCCCACAGGCCACACTCAACACCTGAGCAGTGGACCAGCGCCCACAGGCCACACTCAACACCTGAGCAGTGGACCAGCGCCCACAGGCCACGCTCAACACCTGAGCAGTGGACCAGCGCCCACAGGCCACGCTCAACACCTGAGCAGTGGACCAGCGCCCACAGGCCACGCTCAACACCTGAGCAGTGGACCAGCGCCCACAGGCCACACTCAACACCTGAGCAGTGGACCAGCGCCCACAGGCCACGCTCAACACCTGAGCAGTGGACCAGCGCCCACAGGCCACGCTCAACACCTGAGCAGTGGACCAGCGCCCACAGGCCACACTCAACACCTGAGCAGTGGACCAGCGCCCACAGGCCACGCTCAACACCTGAGCAGTGGACCAGCGCCCACAGGCCACGCTCAACACCTGAGCTGTGGACCAGCGCCCACAGGCCACACTCAACACCTGAGCAGTGGACCAGCGCCCACAGGCCACACTCAACACCTGATCAGTGGACCAGCGCCCACAGGCCACGCTCAACACCTGATCAGTGGACCAGCGCCCACAGGCCACGCTCAACACCTGATCAGTGGACCAGCGCCCACAGGCCACACTCAACACCTGATCAGTGGACCAGCGCCCACAGGCCACACTCAACACCTGATCAGTGGACCAGCGCCCACAGGCCACGCTCAACACCTGATCAGTGGACCAGCGCCCACAGGCCACGCTCAACACCTGAGCAGTGGACCAGCGCCCACAGGCCACGCTCAACACCTGAGCAGTGGACCAGCGCCCACAGGCCACACTCAACACCTGAGCAGTGAACCAGCGCCCACAGGCCACGCTCAACACCTGATCAGCTCTGTGCGGAGGAGATGTTGCACTGCGTGAGGCAATGGTGGTCACAGCAGATACTGACTGGTTTTCGGACCCCCCAATACAGTAAAACTGCAGATTTTAGAGTGGCCTTTTATTGTGGCCAGCCTAAGGCACACCTGTGCAATACATTGTTCTTCAGGATTATATAATCTTCCAGCTGTTCTTCAGATGATCTCAGATCTGCTGTTATCTGAGGATTGAGCTTCTGAAATCTCAGCGCTGCTCAGTTTCACACTTCAGGCGTTTCTCTTACTCAGACTTTACTGGTTACACACTGTGGCCAAGACGTTCTTTCAGTTCCTGATTTCAGTGTCTTTGTAAGTTTGTGTAAACCTCTTGTATGGAAAGCTATCGTAGTGCAGGATACTATTATTAACAGTGTGTGAAACAATGTTTATAATGCAAAAACATTTCAAACTGAAGGTTTGAAACTACATTGTCACATGACCTTATTATATTGCATGTTTAATTCAGCAATTGGTGTTCAGTCATACCATTACCAAAAAAAGACATTATTTTTTAAATATACAGTGTGTATATTATATATATATATGTAAATGACATGCAGGGACAGTAATCGATTAATTTCAATGGAGAGCTGGCGATTTCAAGTGACTGTAGGCCGAAAGCTGAGATATGTGGAAATTTATGCAAATAAAGAGTGAATTTCGGGAGCGACAGCCAATAGGAGTGAAGTCAGTGAAGATTCATCAAGATGAAGTTATTTCCGTGATTTATGACCCGCCTGAGCTTTAGCAGATACAGCAGGTGGACATGAAGAAAGAGATATTTAATCCGATGACAGGAGCATTTGTTGGGTCCAGTCATGTGATGGAGTGTGTGAGTGTGTGTGATGTTCTCGTTCAGGGGAAGATGTTAAAAGCCACACAATGAATAATTAACCAGTCTTGTGACGAACCTGTTTTCTTCTGCAAGCTCACAGAGACCGAAGGAACTGGCCTTGTGTTGAGAACAGCAGAATATCATCTATATACTGAATAATATCATCTATATACAGCAGAATAATATCTATATACTGAATAATATCATCTATATACCGCAGAATATAATCTATATACTGAATAATATCATCTATAAACTGAATAATATCATCTATATACAGCAGAATAACATCTATATACTGCACACTGACAAGAGTTAACACTCAAAGACTGTCTGATAACCTAGTCTTATAACCTGATCTGATAACCTGGTCTGATAAACTGGTCTGATAACCTAGTCTTATAACCTGATCTGATAACCTGGTCTGATAAACTGGTCTGATAACCTAGTCTGATAAACTGGTCTGATAACCTAGTCTGATAAACTGGTCTGATAACCTGGTCTGATAAACTGGTCTGATAACCTAGGAAGATAAACTGGTCTGATAACCTAGTCTGATAACCTGGTCTGATAACCTAGTCTGATAAACTGGTCTAATAACCTAGTCTGATAACCTAGTCTGATAACCTCATCTGAAAACCTGGTCTGATAAACTGGTATGATGATCTGGTCTGATAACCTGGTCTGATAACCTGGTCTGATAAACTGGTCTGATAACCTGGTCTGATAACCTAGTCTGATAACCTGGTCTGATAACCTGGTCTGATAAACTGGTCTGATAACCTAGTCTTATAACCTGATCTGATAACCTGGTCTGATAAACTGGTCTGATAAACTGGTCTGATAACCTAGTCTTATAACCTGATCTGATAACCTGATCTGATAAACTGGTCTGATAACCTAGTCTGATAAACTGGTCTAATAACCTAGTCTGATAACCTAGTCTGATAACCTCATCTGAAAACCTGGTCTGATAAACTGGTATGATGATCTGGTCTGATAAACTGGTCTGATAACCTAGTCTGATAACCTGGTCTGATAACCTGGTCTGATAACCTGGTCTGATAAACTGGTCTGATAGCCTAGTCTTATAACCTGATCTGATAACCTGGTCTGATAACCTAGTCTTATAACCTGATCTGATAACCTGGTCTGATAAACTGGTATGATGATCTGGTCTGATAACCTGGTCTGATAACCTGGTCTGATAACCTGGTCTGATAACCTAGTCTGATAACCTGGTCTGATAACCTAGTCTGATAACCTGGTCTGATAACCTGGTCTGATAAACTGGTCTGATAACCTAGTCTGATAAACTGGTCTGATAACCTAGTCTGATAACCTAGTCTGATAACCTAGTCTGATAAACTGGTCAGATAACCTAGTCTGATAAACTGGTCTGATAAACTGGTCTGATAACCTGGTCTGATAAACTGGTCTGATAACCTAGTCTGATAAACTGGTCTGATAACCTAGGAAGATAAACTGGTCTGATAACCTAGTCTGAAAAACTGGTCTGATAACCTAGTCTGATAACCTCGTCTGAAAACCTGGTCTGATAAACTGGTCTGATAACCTAGTCTTATAACCTGATCTGATAACCTGGTCTGATAAACTGGTCTGATAACCTAGTCTGATAACCTAGTCTGATAAACTGGTCAGATAACCTAGTCTGATAAACTGGTCTGATAACCTGGTCTGATAAACTGGTCTGATATCCTAGTCTGATAAACTGGTCTGATAACCTAGGAAGATAAACTGGTCTGATAACCTAGTCTAATAACCTCGTCTGAAAACCTGGTCTGATAAACTGGTCTGATAAACTGGTATGATGATCTGGTCTGATAACCTGGTCTGATAACCTAGTCTGATAAACTGTTCTGATAACCTAGTCTGATAACCTGGTCTGAAAACCTGGTCTGATAAACTGGTCTGATGATCTGGTCTGATAACCCGGTCTGATAACCCGGTCTGATAACCCGGTCTGATAACCCGGTCTGATAACCCGTTCTGATAACCCGGTCTGATAACCCGGTCTGATAACCCGGTCTGATAACCCGGTCTGATAAACTGGTCTTAATGCCGGTTCACATCAACATCTGATGATTAAGAACCGATGATTAGTGTGTGTGTGTTCTAAAGTGTGTGTGGATCAGGCGAGTGTGTATTGCAGTATATTGTAGTTTCTGCTGTATTTCACAACAACACAACCTTGATTCTGCAGGACTCTCAGCATCTCTCCTTCAACAACGCCGGTTTACATTTAGGTTTACACACACACACACACACACACACACACACACACACACACACACACACAGGAGCTGCTGGATTAGACAGATGACACTATTATCATTATTATAAACAGTTGTTTCTCTATGAAGTTTGATGCAGAAAAGCCTGTAATGTGTGTGTGTGCGTGTGTGTGTGTGTGTGTGTGCGTGTGTGTGTGTTTCTCCAGGTACAAGCGTGTGTTCTCTGTCGGGACTCATGGCATCACCACATACAATCCCACCACCTTAGAGGTCACGAACCAGGTACTGATGATTACAGCTCCACATCATAATAACAATAGTTATTACAAAATAATAATAATGTACTGTTAATAATAATATTATTATTGATTTATGTTAATATTGTTTTCTCGTTTTTATTATTATTGTCATCAGTAACATAAATAAAATATTTTTTGTTGTTTTCATAGTATTCGTGATAATAATGATAATTCTTTATTATTATCTTCATTAATATTATTAGGCTATATGTTGCTGTATTATATTCATCAAAACCTCTGTTGTGTGTGTGTGTGTGTGTGTGTGTGTGTGTGTGTGTGTGTGTGTGGGTGTGCGCGTGCGTGTGTGTGTGATCTCTGTTGTGTGTGTGTGTGTGTGTGTGTGTGTGTGTGTGTGTGTGTGATCTCTGTTTTGTGTGTGTGTGTGTGTGTGTGTGTGTGGGCGTGCGCGTGTGTGTGTGTGTGATCTCTGTTGTGTGTGTGTGTGTGTGTGTGTGTGTGTGTGTGTGTGTGTGTGCGTGCGCGTGCGCGTGTGTGTGTGTGTGATCTCTGTTGTGTGTGTGTGTGTGTGTGTGTGTGTGTGTGTGTGTGTGCGTGCAGTGGCCGTACGGGGACATCTGTGGCCTCGCTCCGGCTGGTAAGGGTCAGGGGTCAGAGTTTAATCTCACCTTCCGGAAGGGCAGCGGGAAGAAGTCGGAGACGCTGAAGTTCTCCACGGAACACCGGACCGAGCTCCTGACCGAAGCCCTGGTGAGACCACTCCTCTTCATCACTCCTCTTCATCACTCCTCTTCATCACTCCTCTTCATCACTCCTCTTCATCACTCCTCTTCATCACTCCTCTTCTTCATCACTCCTCTTCTTCATCACTCCTCTTCTTCATCACTCCTCTTCATCACTCCTCTTCATCATCATCTTCATCACTCCTCCTCTTCATCACTCCTCTTCATCACTCCTCTTCATCACTCCTCCTCTTCACTCCTCTTCATCATCTTCATCACTCCTCTTCATCATATTCATCACTCCTCTGACACTGTCCCTGTCCCTCTCCTCTTCATCACTCCTCTTCATCACTCCTCCTCATCCCTCCTCTTCATCTCTCTTCATCACTCCTCTTCATCACTCCTCCTCATCACTCCTCATCTCTCCTCCTCATCCCTCCTCTTCATCTCTCTTCATCACTCCTCTTCATCACTCCTCTTCCTCCTCCTCTCCTGTAATGCTGATGTTGTCTCCGTCTGCTCCTCAGAGATTCAGAACGGACTTCTCCGAGGGAAAGATCACCGGGAGAGTGAGTATAATCCCTTCGGATGCGGTCGGCAAAAGCTTCTCGGGGAGGGGCGGCAGTGGCTCAGTGGTTCATGTAGGTTGTCTACAAACTGAAAGGTTGGTGGTTCGATCCCCGGTTCCACTGGACCAAGTGTCGAGGTGTCCTTGAGCAAGACACCTAACCCCAGCTGCTCCCGGCGAGCTGAGTGGCGCCTTGCACGGCTGACACCGCCGTCGGTGTATGAATGTATGAGTGAATGGGTGAATGAGAGGCAAATTGTAAAGCGCTTTGGTGGCCATGGGTCTATGAAAGCGCTATATAAATGCAGTCCATTTACCATTTCTCCCTGCACCTGCTTCAGTTCACATAGAAAAACCTAAAAATGCTCAAAATTCAAGCAAGAAATGCTAAAACTTTACCAAATAAGTATTGTATAATGTGTACA
>NC_136899.1:27335659-27340659 GCF_949152265.1 Phoxinus phoxinus | reverse complement strand
GTGTTTGTGTGTGTCGGTGTGTTTGTGTGTGTCGGTGTGTTTGTGTGTGTCGGTGTGTTTGTGTGTCGGTGTGTTTGTGTGTCGGTGTGTTTGTGTGTCGGTGTGTTTGTGTGTCGGTGTGTTTGTGTGTCGGTGTGTTTGTGTGTCGGTGTGTTTGTGTGTGTCCGTGTGTTTGTGTGTGTCCGTGTGTTTGTGTGTCCGTGTGTTTGTGTGTCCGTGTGTTTGTGTGTCCGTGTGTTTGTGTGTCCGTGTGTTTGTGTGTCCGTGTGTTTGTGTGTCCGTGTGTTTGTGTGTGTCCGTGTGTTTGTGCGTCCGTGTGTTTGTGTGTCCGTGTGTTTGTGTGTGTCCGTGTGTTTGTGTGTGTCCGTGTGTTTGTGTGTCCGTGTGTTTGTGTGTCCGTGTGTTTGTGTGTCCGTGTGTTTGTGTGTCCGTGTGTTTGTGTGTGTCCGTGTGTTTGTGTGTCCGTGTGTTTGTGTGTCCGTGTGTCCGTGTGTTTGTGTGTCCGTGTGTTTGTGTGTGTCCGTGTGTTTGTGTGTCCGTGTGTTTGTGTGTCCGTGTGTTTGTGTGTCCGTGTGTTTGTGTGTGTCCGTGTGTTTGTGTGTCCGTGTGTTTGTGTGTCCGTGTGTTTGTGTGTCCGTGTGTTTGTGTGTCCGTGTGTTTGTGTGTCCGTGTGTTTGTGTGTGTCCGTGTGTTTGTGTGTGTCCGTGTGTTTGTGTGTGTCGGTGTGTTTGTGTGTGTCGGTGTGTTTGTGTGTCGGTGTGTTTGTGTGTCGGTGTGTTTGTGTGTCGGTGTGTTTGTGTGTCGGTGTGTTTGTGTGTCGGTGTGTTTGTGTGTCGGTGTGTTTGTGTGTCGGTGTGTTTGTGTGTCGGTGTGTTTGTGTGTCGGTGTGTTTGTGTGTCGGTGTGTTTGTGTGTCGGTGTGTTTGTGTGTCGGTGTGTTTGTGTGTCGGTGTGTGTCCGTGTGTTTGTGTGTGTCCGTGTGTTTGTGTGTGTCGGTGTGTTTGTGTGTGTCGGTGTGTTTGTGTGTGTCCGTGTGTTTGTGTGTGTCCGTGTGTTTGTGTGTGTCGGTGTGTTTGTGTGTCGGTGTGTTTGTGTGTCGGTGTGTTTGTGTGTCGGTGTGTTTGTGTGTCGGTGTGTTTGTGTGTCGGTGTGTTTGTGTGTCGGTGTGTTTGTGTGTCGGTGTGTTTGTGTGTCGGTGTGTTTGTGTGTCGGTGTGTTTGTGTGTCGGTGTGTGTCCGTGTGTTTGTGTGTGTCCGTGTGTTTGTGTGTGTCGGTGTGTTTGTGTGTGTCGGTGTGTTTGTGTGTGTCCGTGTGTTTGTGTGTGTCCGTGTGTTTGTGTGTGTCGGTGTGTTTGTGTGTCGGTGTGTTTGTGTGTCGGTGTGTTTGTGTGTCGGTGTGTTTGTGTGTCGGTGTGTTTGTGTGTGTCTGTGTGTTTGTGTGTGTCCGTGTGTTTGTGTGTCCGTGTGTTTGTGTGTCCGTGTGTTTGTGTGTCCGTGTGTTTGTGTGTCCGTGTGTCCGTGTGTTTGTGTGTCCGTGTGTTTGTGTGTCCATGTGTTTGTGTGTCGGTGTGTTTGTGTGTGTCCGTGTGTTTGTGTGTCCGTGTGTTTGTGTGTCCGTGTGTTTGTGTGTCCGTGTGTTTGTGTGTGTCCGTGTGTTTGTGTGTCCGTGTGTTTGTGTGTCCGTGTGTTTGTGTGTCCGTGTGTTTGTGTGTCCGTGTGTTTGTGTGTCCGTGTGTTTGTGTGTGTCGGTGTGTTTGTGTGTGTCGGTGTGTTTGTGTGTGTCGGTGTGTTTGTGTGTGTCGGTGTGTTTGTGTGTCGGTGTGTTTGTGTGTCGGTGTGTTTGTGTGTCGGTGTGTTTGTGTGTCGGTGTGTTTGTGTGTCGGTGTGTTTGTGTGTCGGTGTGTTTGTGTGTCGGTGTGTCGGTGTGTTTGTGTGTCGGTGTGTTTGTGTGTCGGTGTGTTTGTGTGTCGGTGTGTTTGTGTGTCGGTGTGTTTGTGTGTCGGTGTGTGTCGGTGTGTGTCCGTGTGTTTGTGTGTGTCCGTGTGTTTGTGTGTGTCGGTGTGTTTGTGTGTGTCGGTGTGTTTGTGTGTGTCCGTGTGTTTGTGTGTGTCCGTGTGTTTGTGTATGTCGGTGTGTTTGTGTGTCGGTGTGTTTGTGTGTCGGTGTGTTTGTGTGTCGGTGTGTTTGTGTGTCGGTGTGTTTGTGTGTGTCCGTGTGTTTGTGTGTGTCCGTGTGTTTGTGTGTCCGTGTGTTTGTGTGTCCGTGTGTTTGTGTGTCCGTGTGTTTGTGTGTCCGTGTGTCCGTGTGTTTGTGTGTGTCCGTGTGTTTGTGTGTGTCGGTGTGTTTGTGTGTCCGTGTGTTTGTGTGTCCGTGTGTTTGTGTGTTTGTGTGTCCGTGTGTTTGTGTGTCCGTGTGTGTGTGTGTCCGTGTGTGTGTGTGTCCGTGTGTTTGTGTGTCCGTGTGTTTGTGTGTTTGTGTGTCCGTGTGTGTGTGTGTCCGTGTGTGTGTGTGTCCGTGTGTCCGTGTGTTTGTGTGTCCGTGTGTCCGTGTGTTTGTGTGTCCGTGTGTTTGTGTGTTTGTGTGTTTGTGTGCAGGTCTTTGCACTGATCTGTGATGCGGAGAATCCTCAGGTCTTCAGCATGGAGTTCATCCGCGGTCAGATCCGGAAGTACTGCTCCACTGACAGGTGTGTGTGTGTGTGTGTGCGTGCGCAGGGACTCTGCTCTGCTCTTCTGATGTCAGCGTGTGTTTGACGTGTGTGTGTGCGCAGGGACTCTCTGCTGGCGAGTCTGCTGGACAGCGTGCGGGCGTCTGGGAACAGGGATGTGTGTGTGAAGATGGCGAGCTCGCGTCGGGGTCAGCGCTGGGGTCTGATCAGCACTCCTGTGGACGAGGAGGTGGAGAGTCTTCACCTGAGATTCCTCGCCGCACCGCCCAGTACGACACACACACACACACACACACACACACACTCACACACACACTCACACACTCACTCACTCACTCACACACACTCGCACACACACGCACACACACTCGCACACACACTCACACACACGCACACACACACACACACACGCACACACACTCACACACACGCACACACACTCGCACACACACTCACTCACACACACACACACACACACACACACACACTCACTCACACACACACACTCACACACTCACTCACTCACTCACTCACTCACACACACACTCGCACACACACACACTCGCACACACACACACGAGTGACGCTCGTGCTGTTTTCAGTCTCTGCTGCCTCACGATATGAAGTTCATCTCCAGAGCCGCTTCATGAGCATTTTACCATTTGATTTGAGAAAAACTTGACAGAAATGATTATATTAGGCTACTGTACAGTAGATTTCGCTACGTCTCCATGTATTAAAACTACTACTAGTAGTAATAATAATAATGTGTGCATAGATGGTTGCTTATTTTCCACTTGATTTTTTTATAAGCAATATTTAAGTTTTACAGCATGTAGCCTTCAATGCTTGTGTTATTTATTTATTATTATCCCCAAAAATAATAAAGTAATTGAATTTAATTTAAAAAAAAAAATTTCAAATAGTTAAATGAAATAGAAAAATAGTTCCAATAGATTTTGCTGTGGTCCAGAGAACCGTACAATTGTAATGGCATCGGTACCGACTACTGGCGTTTGGTGCGGTGACATCCCGAACCTGAGGAGTGTGCAGTGCTCGCCTCATGCGGTCTTCTGCGTCAGTGCCGTTAGCAGGAGGGAGGAACGGTGATAGTTTCCCTCTAACTGGTAATGTGTCTGCGCATGTATGCAGAATATGTGTATTTATAATGCCGGTCGTTTAAACGTTTGAGGTCAGTATCAGTAAGAGGGTTGTTTAAATAAAGAAATGAATACTTTAATTCAGCAAGGACGTGGACATGTATAATGTCACAAAGATTCTGTTTCAAATATATGCTGTTCTTTTGAACTTTCTATTCATTGAAGAATCCTGAAAAATAAAATGTATGACGTTTGAATAGAAATCTGCAGCAGCAGAACTGTGTTCAACACTGATAATAATCATAACTGTGTCTTGAGCATCAGATCCTCATATTACACTGAGTTCTGGGGGATCATGTGACACTGAAGACTGGAGTAATGATGCTGAACATCAGCTTTGATCACAGGAGTAAATTCTCAACAGTGAAACGGTTCTTTTGAATTGGAATAATAATTCACTGTTTTTCTTTATCACATAAATGCGTCTTGGTGACGAGACTCTTTCAGAAACATTACCGACACCAAAAGCGGCAGATATGATAAAAAAGAGAATTAAAACACACTAAAAACTAGAGTAAATAAATGTTTAAAAAGTAAAGACTCAAATTAATAAAATTAAATTGTTTTTCATCAGTTTTTTTCATTTTAGATCTAAAATGCATTAACTTTGAATAATTCAATTCACATTTATTTGTATAGTTCTTTTCACAATACTCGTCAATCGAGTCGACATTACAATTCAGAGTGATCTGTAATCAGAGGTGACTTATGTTATGTGTTTCAGAAATGTAAATCTACAAAATCACAGTTAGCTAAAAATGTATATAATAACTAATGTTTTTTGTTCTTTATTCTAGATGGCAATTTTGCGGATGCCGTGTTCAGATTCAACGCCAACATCTCGTACAGTGGTGTGTTGCATGCGGTCACTCAGGACGTGAGTGTGTTCCCATGGCTCTCTGTGTGTGTGTGTGTGTGTGTGTGTGTGTGTGTGTGTGTGTGTGTGTGTGTGCGCTCCTGTGTTCAATTCAAGTCACCTTCATTTATACAGCGCTTTTAACAGTATAGAGTTTCACAGCAGCTTTACAGAGATCACAGGAGATTACAGTAACAGTGTTCAGGCTTTACGGCAGCTCTAGAATAAAGTTATTGTCCAGAGAAAGTTAGTTTTGATTGATTCACTTCCGTCGCAACGATCATTAGTTATTAACTTAGGGGCCGCTAACACGACACC
>NC_136899.1:27308159-27330659 GCF_949152265.1 Phoxinus phoxinus | reverse complement strand
GCGAGACCACAGAGGGCCAGCAGTTCGACATGTTGCTGGAGATGGCGGCGTCACACGGGCGCACGCTCTTCAAGCTCTTCCAGGTCTGGAGCTAAAGCTTTCATACACACAAGTCTCTGCGGCTCAGAGTTCAGGGTTCAGAAGATGTTCATGTTTCTGAGAGAGTCTCTTCTGCTCAAAGCTGCGTTTATCTGATCAGAAATACAGCAAAAACAGTGAAATATTATTATACTATAAATCAGCTGTATAGTAATATAGTATACTATATAATATAGTAAAGTGTAATGTATTCCTGTGATCAAAGCTGAATTTATCATCATTACTCCAGTCTTCAGTGTCACATGATCCTCCAGAAATCAGTGTAATATGAGGATCTGATGCTCAAGACACAGTTATGATTAGTTCTGCTGCTGCAGATTTTTGGAAACTGATACATTTTATTCTTCAGGATTGTTTGATGAATAGAAAGTTCTAAAGAACAGCATTTATTTGAAATATAATTTTTTGTAACAAAATAAATGTCTTTATTGTTTTGGTCTATTTAATTTGTCCTTGACGTGTGTCTGTGTTTCTCCACAGCATCCCTCTATGGCCATCGTGAAGGGAGCCGGTCTGATCATGAAGGCCATCATTGAGGTGAGACCTGCAGTTCCTGCTGCGTGTTCGTCTGTGTTCCCTATACTTCTATTAAACTGTGTGTGTGTGTGTGTGTGTGTCAGGAAGGGGATAAGGAGATTGCCACTAAGATGCAGGATCTGGCCCTGAGCGAGGGTGCTTTACCCAGACACCTCCACACCTCCATGTTCACTGTCAGCGCTGACCAGCGGATGCTCACCAACAGGTCCGGCTCCTCACGGTCCATCACTGACCTCTTACACTGCAGGACATCACTGACCTCTTACACTACAGGACATCACTGACCTCTTACACTGCAGGACATCACTGACCTCTTACACTGCAGGACATCACTGACCTCTTACACTACAGGACATCACTGACCTCTTACACTGCAGGACATCACTGACCTCTTACACTGCAGGACATCACTGACCTCTTACACTGCAGGACATCACTGACCTCTTACACTACAGGACATCACTGACCTCTTACACTGCAGGACATCACTGACCTCTTACACTACAGGACATCACTGACCTCTTACACTGCAGGACATCACTGACCTCTTACACTGCAGGACATCACTGACCTCTTACACTGCAGGACATCACTGACCTCTTACACTGCAGGACATCACTGACCTCTTACACTACAGGACATCACTGACCTCTTACACTACAGGACATCACTGACCTCTTACACTACAGGACATCACTGACCTCTTACACTACAGGACATCACTGACCTCTTACACTGCAGGACATCACTGACCTCTTACACTACAGGACATCACTGACCTCTTACACTACAGGACATCACTGACCTCTTACACTACAGGACATCACTGACCTCTTACACTACAGGACATCACTGACCTCTTACACTACAGGACATCACTGACCTCTTACACTGCAGGACATCACTGACCTCTTACACTGCAGGACATCACTGACCTCTTACACTACAGGACATCACTGACCTCTTACACTGCAGGACATCACTGACCTCTTACACTGCAGGACATCACTGACCTCTTACACTACAGGACATCACTGACCTCTTACACTACAGGACATCACTGACCTCTTACACTGCAGGACATCACTGACCTCTTACACTACAGGACATCACTGACCTCTTACACTGCAGGACATCACTGACCTCTTACACTGCAGGACATCACTGACCTCTTACACTACAGGACATCACTGACCTCTTACACTGCAGGACATCACTGACCTCTTACACTGCAGGACATCACTGACCTCTTACACTGCAGGACATCACTGACCTCTTACACTGCAGGACATCACTGACCTCTTACACTACAGGACATCACTGACCTCTTACACTACAGGACATCACTGACCTCTTACACTGCAGGACATCACTGACCTCTTACACTACAGGACATCACTGACCTCTTACACTACAGGACATCACTGACCTCTTACACTGCAGGACATCACTGACCTCTTACACTGCAGGACATCACTGACCTCTTACACTACAGGACATCACTGACCTCTTACACTACAGGACATCACTGACCTCTTACACTGCAGGACATCACTGACCTCTTACACTGCAGGACATCACTGACCTCTTACACTGCAGGACATCACTGACCTCTTACACTACAGGACATCACTGACCTCTTACACTACAGGACATCACTGACCTCTTACACTGCAGGACATCACTGACCTCTTACACTACAGGACATCACTGACCTCTTACACTGCAGGACATCACTGACCTCTTACACTGCAGGACATCACTGACCTCTTACACTACAGGACATCACTGACCTCTTACACTACAGGACATCACTGACCTCTTACACTACAGGACATCACTGACCTCTTACACTGCAGGACATCACTGACCTCTTACACTACAGGACATCACTGACCTCTTACACTGCAGGACATCACTGACCTCTTACACTACAGGACATCACTGACCTCTTACACTGCAGGACATCACTGACCTCTTACACTACAGGACATCACTGACCTCTTACACTACAGGACATCACTGACCTCTTACACTACAGGACATCACTGACCTCTTACACTGCAGGACATCACTGACCTCTTACACTGCAGGACATCACTGACCTCTTACACTACAGGACATCACTGACCTCTTACACTACAGGACATCACTGACCTCTTACACTACAGGACATCACTGACCTCTTACACTGCAGGACATCACTGACCTCTTACACTACAGGACATCACTGACCTCTTACACTGCAGGACATCACTGACCTCTTACACTACAGGACATCACTGACCTCTTACACTGCAGGACATCACTGACCTCTTACACTACAGGACATCACTGACCTCTTACACTACAGGACATCACTGACCTCTTACACTGCAGGACATCCCTGTCCTCTTACACTACAGGACATCACTGACCTCTTACACTGCAGGACATCACTGACCTCTTACACTGCAGGACATCACTGACCTCTTACACTGCAGGACATCACTGACCTCTTACACTACAGGACATCACTGACCTCTTACACTACAGGACATCACTGACCTCTTACACTACAGGACATCACTGACCTCTTACACTGCAGGACATCACTGACCTCTTACACTACAGGACATCACTGACCTCTTACACTGCAGGACATCACTGACCTCTTACACTACAGGACATCACTGACCTCTTACACTGCAGGACATCACTGACCTCTTACACTACAGGACATCACTGACCTCTTACACTGCAGGACATCACTGACCTCTTACACTACAGGACATCACTGACCTCTTACACTGCAGGACATCACTGACCTCTTACACTACAGGACATCACTGACCTCTTACACTGCAGGACATCACTGACCTCTTACACTACAGGACATCACTGACCTCTTACACTGCAGGACATCACTGACCTCTTACACTGCAGGACATCACTGACCTCTTACACTGCAGGACATCACTGACCTCTTACACTGCAGGACATCACTGACCTCTTACACTACAGGACATCACTGACCTCTTACACTGCAGGACATCACTGACCTCTTACACTACAGGACATCACTGACCTCTTACACTGCAGGACATCACTGACCTCTTACACTACAGGACATCACTGACCTCTTACACTGCAGGACATCACTGACCTCTTACACTGCAGGACATCACTGACCTCTTACACTGCAGGACATCACTGACCTCTTACACTGCAGGACATCACTGACCTCTTACACTACAGGACATCACTGACCTCTTACACTACAGGACATCACTGACCTCTTACACTACAGGACATCACTGACCTCTTACACTGCAGGACATCACTGACCTCTTACACTGCAGGACATCACTGACCTCTTACACTGCAGGACATCACTGACCTCTTACACTGCAGGACATCACTGACCTCTTACACTGCAGGACATCACTGACCTCTTACACTACAGGACATCACTGACCTCTTACACTGCAGGACATCACTGACCTCTTACACTACAGGACATCACTGACCTCTTACACTACAGGACATCACTGACCTCTTACACTGCAGGACATCACTGACCTCTTACACTACAGGACATCACTGACCTCTTACACTGCAGGACATCACTGACCTCTTACACTACAGGACATCACTGACCTCTTACACTACAGGACATCACTGACCTCTTACACTGCAGGACATCCCTGTCCTCTTACACTACAGGACATCACTGACCTCTTACACTGCAGGACATCACTGACCTCTTACACTGCAGGACATCACTGACCTCTTACACTGCAGGACATCACTGACCTCTTACACTGCAGGACATCACTGACCTCTTACACTACAGGACATCACTGACCTCTTACACTACAGGACATCACTGACCTCTTACACTACAGGACATCACTGACCTCTTACACTACAGGACATCACTGACCTCTTACACTGCAGGACATCACTGACCTCTTACACTACAGGACATCACTGACCTCTTACACTACAGGACATCACTGACCTCTTACACTGCAGGACATCACTGACCTCTTACACTGCAGGACATCACTGACCTCTTACACTACAGGACATCACTGACCTCTTACACTACAGGACATTACTGACCTCTTACACTACAGGACATCACTGACCTCTTACACTGCAGGACATCACTGACCTCTTACACTGCAGGACATCACTGACCTCTTACACTACAGGACATCACTGACCTCTTACACTGCAGGACATCACTGACCTCTTACACTGCAGGACATCACTGACCTCTTACACTGCAGGACATCACTGACCTCTTACACTACAGGACATCACTGACCTCTTACACTACAGGACATCACTGACCTCTTACACTGCAGGACATCACTGACCTCTTACACTGCAGGACATCACTGACCTCTTACACTGCAGGACATCACTGACCTCTTACACTACAGGACATCACTGACCTCTTACACTACAGGACATCACTGACCTCTTACACTACAGGACATCACTGACCTCTTACACTACAGGACATCACTGACCTCTTACACTGCAGGACATCACTGACCTCTTACACTACAGGACATCACTGACCTCTTACACTACAGGACATCACTGACCTCTTACACTGCAGGACATCACTGACCTCTTACACTGCAGGACATCACTGACCTCTTACACTACAGGACATCACTGACCTCTTACACTACAGGACATTACTGACCTCTTACACTACAGGACATCACTGACCTCTTACACTGCAGGACATCACTGACCTCTTACACTGCAGGACATCACTGACCTCTTACACTACAGGACATCACTGACCTCTTACACTGCAGGACATCACTGACCTCTTACACTGCAGGACATCACTGACCTCTTACACTGCAGGACATCACTGACCTCTTACACTACAGGACATCACTGACCTCTTACACTACAGGACATCACTGACCTCTTACACTGCAGGACATCACTGACCTCTTACACTGCAGGACATCACTGACCTCTTACACTGCAGGACATCACTGACCTCTTACACTGCAGGACATCACTGACCTCTTACACTGCAGGACATCACTGACCTCTTACACTGCAGGACATCACTGACCTCTTACACTGCAGGACATCACTGACCTCTTACACTGCAGGACATCACTGACCTCTTACACTGCAGGACATCACTGACCTCTTACACTACAGGACATCACTGACCTCTTACACTGCAGGACATCACTGACCTCTTACACTGCAGGACATCACTGACCTCTTACACTACAGGACATCACTGACCTCTTACACTACAGGACATCACTGACCTCTTACACTGCAGGACATCACTGACCTCTTACACTACAGGACATCACTGACCTCTTACACTACAGGACATCACTGACCTCTTACACTGCAGGACATCACTGACCTCTTACACTGCAGGACATCACTGACCTCTTACACTGCAGGACATCACTGACCTCTTACACTGCAGGACATCACTGACCTCTTACACTGCAGGACATCACTGACCTCTTACACTACAGGACATCACTGACCTCTTACACTACAGGACATCACTGACCTCTTACACTGCAGGACATCACTGACCTCTTACACTGCAGGACATCACTGACCTCTTACACTGCAGGACATCACTGACCTCTTACACTGCAGGACATCACTGACCTCTTACACTGCAGGACATCACTGACCTCTTACACTGCAGGACATCACTGACCTCTTACACTGCAGGACATCACTGACCTCTTACACTACAGGACATCACTGACCTCTTACACTACAGGACATCACTGACCTCTTACACTGCAGGACATCACTGACCTCTTACACTGCAGGACATCACTGACCTCCTGATCCCCTTTCTCTCACAGACAGCTGAGTCGACATCTGGTGGGCTTGTGGACGGCAGAAAACTCCATTGCCTTGAACCTCCTGAAGAGGATTCTGGTGAGGCGGACGAGTGGTCCACTAGGGCTGTCAAATAACAATTAGAATTTCGAATATCTGTTGAATTTATAAAAAAACTGCACATTCGAAAGCAAAAACCGTGTGTCGAGAGGCGCGAGACATGATGATGATGATGATGATGTCACTGGCTGGTGTTTCTGTTAGCTTCTCCAGTACAGCAGGTGCGACTGCGTTGCTTATGTGAGGAAAATTATGCAAAAATGTTCTTCCTGCTGACGAAACCCTCTCAGTTTGGGGCAAAAATGGTGCAACGACCAGGGTTTCCGCGGGGTTGTAAAAGGTAGTAAATTAAATTATGCCAAATTAAGGCCAGTAAAGTAGTAAAAAGTAGTAAACGTCATCTGACGAGGTAGTAAATTTTCGAAGCCCCATCTAACTGGGTCTATATAGTTTTCAATTAGAGTAACTTACGTGTGCAGGCCTATTTCCTTACTAAACTTCCATGAATTTATTTTTATTTTGAGTCGGACCCAAAGACAGAGAAAAGAAAGGTTGGACGTGAGTGAACGGAATGACGTCATGCGATGTGTACGTTGGGCGATTGAAGCTGGTACCTTGGCGGTAAACCTCTGCTCCGCGCGAGTTTACCAAGTAAATATGGGCAAGGGCAAGTTTTCGGAACTCTGGCTGGAGGACGTGAAACTATTTTACCGATTAAGTAACATGGTAGCATTCACAGAAGCTACATTTCCCAGCGGAGTTTCTGCTGTGGTCCAGGCTGAAGCCGTAGCCGTGGTGATGACAGACGCTGCGGCGGGGTAGCTGGGGAGCGTGCACAGGAGACAGCGGTGAGAAAGCAGGGGGAGAGAAGTGCGAGTTCATATAGTGAATCTTAAATTCACCTTCAACGTCATTTGTCCTTTTTTTTTTTTTGCCAGGCTGCTACTGTTTGGAGCAGGTCTTAATTCTGCTCCTGTGGGTTGAACCACGTTAACGTTAGTGATCTTATAAGTATCCTCCCAATGTGCTCTAAATTAAGTATACATCCAAACAGTGTGGCTCTTCTACAATATACACTCTTCCCGTTTTTGTAATTGGCTATGTGAGGATGTTTTTGTTGGTTTGTGTTGCCATGGTTTTGTAGCAGTTATTTGTTTGAACTCCCTCCCAGTGTTGAAATTAAGTTGTAATTGCCTCATTAAATTGTGATTAAATATGTTAATTCATTTTGGAAAGATATTTCATGTCTTTACTTGTCACTTTACTTAACACTTAAAGGAGAACTCCAGCGCAAAATGAACCTTTGGTCTAATTACACATTGTTACCTAGTCAACCGTTATCTGAGATTTGTTTTCATGATTATCGAATGTAAATAGTTTTATCTCTAAAAACAGTTTAGCCTATAACGCTAGTATAACGCTAGTATATTGGGCATTGAGTAATGACAAATAAAAATCGCTTGTTAATACCACTAACAAGGCTCAAAATAGCTGGGGCATTGAGTAATGACAAATAAAAATCGCTTGTTAATACCACTAACAAGGCTCAACTTTGACAGTGTCCAGACAGTTTAATAAGAAGATATTTTATACATACAGTCAACTTCGCGAATATAGGCAGAAGCCATCTTTGAAAAACAGACTCTATCAGACGATCAACGAAACGTCGATCCAAATGCGCTGGACCATATGAGATTCTACACAGTTCAGCGCACTTGGATCTGTGTTCCTAGATCGATTGATAGAGACTGTTTTTCAAAGATGGCTTCTGCCTGTATACGCGAAGTTGACTGTATGTATAAAATATCTTCTTATTAAACTGTCTGGACAATGACAAACTCACGGCAGTATGTAATGCGCTTTGGTGGCCATTGGGTCTGTGAAAGCGCTATATAAATACAGTCCATTTCCCATTCTTGAGTTTAGAAATATCTTGCACACAGAGGAGGGCGTATCTTTCAGGCATGGCCTCCTACTGTCAAAATGTGTAAGCTCTGAATGCAAATGTCCATTGTTTGTATGTTTCCATGTGAAAGAGGTTTCTGTCTATATAATGAAATGCAGCAAAAGGCTTGGTGCGATTCTGTAACCCAGACCAGCCCGTGATGCGAAGTGTAAGCAAATCACATATAACGACTTGATGCAAATGAGAAAATGTATTTTATTTAATCGTGTTGTGTAAAAGGAAAGACAGTAACGCGCAGAAACCTTCCCCGCTGATTGGATGCCTCCATTGGGCCGACCGAGCCGGGCTTTACAGATCCAACTCCACCAGTGGTGATCAGTGTACAGCTCCGCCCCTCTCTTCACCCGAGTGTCCAAGATATATGGCCGGAGGTCAGATGAAACGACCACAAAGTCGATCATCGACCTACGTCCTAGGGTGTCCTGGTGCCACGTACACTGATGGACACCCTTACGCTTGAACATGGTGTTCGTTATGGACAAGCTGTGACTAGCACAGAAGTCCAATAACAACTCACCGCTCGGGTCCAGATCAGGGGGGCCGTTCCTCCCAATCACCCCTCTCCAGGTGTCGCTGTCGCTGCCCACGTGGGCGCTGAAGTCCCCCAGTAGAACGACAGAGTCCCCAGTCGGAGCACTTTCCACACCCTTCCCAGAGACCCCAAGAGAGTACTCTGCACTGCCGCTCTTTGCATTTGCACTTTGGCCCGTAGGCACACACGACAGTGAGAGTCCTATCCCCGACCCTCTCCTTCACCGGGGTAAACTCCAACACATGGCGGCTGAGCTGGGGGTCTATAAGCAAACCCACACCAGCCCGCCGCCTCTCACCATGGGCATCTCCAGAGTGGTGAAGAGTCCGTCCTCTCTCTCGAGGAGTGTGGTTCCAGAGCCCAAGCCGTGCGTGGAGGTGATCCAGACTATCTCTAGTCTATACCTCTCAACCTCCCGCACAAGCTCAGGCTCCTTCCCCGTCAGCGAGGTGACGTTCCACGTCCCTAAAGCCAGTTTCCGTGTCCAGAGATTTGGTCGTCGGGGGCCTTGCCTCCAACTGCCGCCCGATCCACTCAGCACCGGCCCCTTACGGTCCCTCCTAGCCCCGGACAACATCGCTCCTAGGGTCATTCGGGTACTCAAACCCCTCCACCACGGTAAGGTGGCAGTTCAGAATGTGTGGTTATGATTCAGGCAGCATTACAGGTCAGATTGGATCAGAACATTCAGAATATTTATCCAGTTCCCTCTGGTTGGAAGTCGGAGTCATCACGCCGGTATGGAGGTTGTGTGTTCCTGTAGTTCATTGCGCGGTGTTGAAGAGTGTTGGCACAGGTTACTGATGCACCAACACTGTTTTATGCAAAATTGTAACCTAATTTTCCTTGCATGCACATTAAGGAAATTATATTTTATTCAAGAACAATTGTTTCAAAAGTTAAAGCACTTTAAAAAGTGAGTGCCATTTAATTTCAATAAAAGATGCGCCGGTTGATTTGGTTTATATTTGCTTATTGCGCACGCTTGAGCCCTCTTGTGGACATGGGAGATTGACAATTGGCAAATTGAATTCGAATATAATTCAAATGTTGCTAATATTTGAGAAATATTTGGTCTTTTCAGCCATTTTGACAGCCCTAGTGTGTACAGTTATTAATAGCTTCTTGTGCAAGTGTCCCAGAAAGCTTGACCTCTGTCTGTGCTCAGCCCACGGGTCTGCTGGCGTATCTGGACAGCCCGGACCCCGTGCCGGAGAAGGACGTCGATAGGATGCACATACGGGACAATGTCAAGATTGCCACGGTATTGTGCTGAACAGCTGTGATTCTCAACTGTCCTCTTCTAGTGCGATCAGTGCATTAATGCCGTCTCTGCAGGACCAGTTCGGGAGGAATAAAGTGCCCGAGTGGCAGCGTCTGGCAGGTAAGGCTGCGAAAGAGGTCGAGAAGTTCGCCAAGGAGAAGGCCGACCTCGTGCTGGTGCACTGGAGAGACAAGATGGGCATCGCTCAGAAGGAGGTGAGTGACCTCTGACCTGCTGTCCTCTGCTCTGACCTGCTGACCTCTGCTCTGACCTGCTGACCTCTGCTCTGACCTGCTGACCTCTGCTCTGACCTGCTGTCCTCTGCTCTGACCTTTGACCTGCTGTCCTCTGCTCTGACCTTTGACCTGCTGTCCTCTGCTCTGACCTGCTGTCCTCTGCTCTGACCTGCTGACCTCTGCTCTGACCTGCTGTCCTCTGCTCTGACCTTTGACCTGCTGTCCTCTGCTCTGACCTGCTGTCCTCTGCTCTGACCTGCTGACCTCTGCTCTGACCTCTGACCTGCTGTCCTCTGCTCTGACCTGCTGTCCTCTGCTCTGACCTTTGACCTGCTGTCCTCTGCTCTGACCTGCTGTCCTCTGCTCTGACCTGCTGTCCTCTGCTCTGACCTGCTGACCTCTGCTCTGACCTGCTGTCCTCTGCTCTGACCTGCTGACCTCTGCTCTGACCTGCTGTCCTCTGCTCTGACCTTTGACCTGCTGTCCTCTGCTCTGACCTGCTGTCCTCTGCTCTGACCTGCTGTCCTCTGCTCTGACCTGCTGACCTCTGCTCTGACCTGCTGACCTCTGCTCTGACCTTTGACCTGCTGACCTCTGCTCTGACCTTTGACCTGCTGACCTCTGCTCTGACCTTTGATCTCTGCTCTGACCTGCTGACCTCTGCTCTGACCTTTGACCTCTGCTTTGACCTTTGCCCTCTGCTCTGACCTTTGACCTGCTGTCCTCTGCTCTGACCTTTGACCTGCTGACCTCTGCTCTGACCTTTGACCTGCTGACCTCTGCTCTGACCTTTGACCTGCTGACCTCTGCTCTGACCTTTGACCTGCTGTCCTCTGCTCTGACCTTTGACCTGCTGACCTCTGCTCTGTGCGGCTGGGCTGTTGTAAATGCTAGGCATGTCCGCTGCACAAGGCTGGGCTTTTCCTATCTTTGACTTGCTGGTTTTTCATTATTCTGAGATGTTGTGAGATGCATTAGAGACTCTGTAGTGTGTTCTCTCTGTAATCTTCTGGCTCTGGAATGGGTTATTAATAGATAACGCTCACAGCTTTGCACACTTCTCGACATGGATTGCTCTGCTTCTGATCTGCTACATCTGTCGACTGTGCCTTTCTGTATCCGAGTCATGTTCAGAATTCCACAGGGAAAACTGTTCAATAAATTACAGATGCACTGATCTAAACATCTGATTACATTCTAGATAATACCAAAAAATTATTAAAAAAAATAATAGTTCTGGGCCATGATGTTTGTTCTGGAATCATGAGCATGAGTTACAAACTGATCCTCATCTTAATTTCTTCGCTCTTGAGCCTCCAATCACACTATTCCATGCATTTGCCTTGTTGAAATTGAAACCATGTTCGTTGTGAACATCTAGTATTCAGCAGTGTGATTGGTTGACCTCAGGACCAATAACCTCTCTTATCTCTGCCCCCCCACCGGCTCTAATTGTGGTTTCTGCTGTCAATCAATGCAGCAGGACAGGAATAACCTGGTGAGTAGCATTATCCAATCAGAGACCTCCACTTGTGTTAGCCCCTCCCCTTCTCATGTCACTCACTTTGTCATGTCACATGGGTGTATCTGCTGTTACACATGCGCTGTGTTAGATCAGTGTGTTGACATCCGTGTATCAAGACGGCATCTTTGTGTGTGTTTATAGCAGAATCATAACTTCATATCATATGCGCTTAATTTCACCGCTCTAGTGTCCTCTGCATTATCCCTACATCCCTGTGTCTATTATTTATATGTTGTCGTATAAACCAGCATTACGCCTCTGCATTAATTCTGTGGCACTGATTGTAGACTGCAAACCAGAAGCCGGTCATCCTGAGGAAGAGACGGCAGCGGATCAAGATCGAGTCCAACTGGGAGCTGTTTTACTACAGGTACTCACAGCGTCACTGACACCACACGCCCTGACACTCTCACAGGTACTCACAGCGTCACTGACACCACACGCCGACACTCTCACAGGTACTCACAGCGTCACTGACACCACACGCCGACACTCTCACTGGTACTCACAGCGTCACTGACACCACACGCCCTGACACTCTCACAGGTACTCACAGCGTCACTGACCCACACGCCCTGACACTCTCACAGGTACTCACAGCGTCACTGACACCACACGCCGACACTCTCACTGGTACTCACAGCGTCACTGACACCACACGCCGACACTCTCACTGGTACTCACAGCGTCACTGACACCACACGCCCTGACACTCTCACTGGTACTCACAGCGTCACTGACACCACACGCCGACACTCTCACAGGTACTCACAGCGTCACTGACACCACACGCCGACACTCTCACTGGTACTCACAGCGTCACTGACACCACACGCCCTGACACTCTCACAGGTACTCACAGCGTCACTGACACCACACGCCCTGACACTCTCACAGGTACTCACAGCGTCACTGACACCACACGCCCTGACACTCTCACTGGTACTCACAGCGTCACTGACACCACACGCCCTGACACTCTCACAGGTACTCACAGCGTCACTGACACCACACGCCCTGACACTCTCACTGGTACTCACAGCGTCACTGACACCACACGCCGACACTCTCACAGGTACTCACAGCGTCACTGACACCACACGCCCTGACACTCTCACTGGTACTCACAGCGTCACTGACACCACACGCCGACACTCTCACAGGTACTCACAGCGTCACTGACACCACACGCCGACACTCTCACTGGTACTCACAGCGTCACTGACACCACACGCCCTGACACTCTCACAGGTACTCACAGCGTCACTGACACCACACGCCCTGACACTCTCACAGGTACTCACAGCGTCACTGACACCACACGCCCTGACACTCTCACTGGTACTCACAGCGTCACTGACACCACACGCCCTGACACTCTCACAGGCACTCACAGCGTCACTGACACCACACGCCCTGACACTCTCACAGGTACTCACAGCGTCACTGACACCACACGCCCTGACACTCTCACTGGTACTCACAGCGTCACTGACACCACACGCCGACACTCTCACAGGTACTCACAGCGTCACTGACACCACACGCCCTGACACTCTCACTGGTACTCACAGCGTCACTGACACCACACGCCCTGACACTCTCACTGGTACTCACAGCGTCACTGACACCACACGCCCTGACACTCTCACAGGTACTCACAGCGTCACTGACACCACACGCCCTGACACTCTCACTGGTACTCACAGCGTCACTGACACCACACGCCCTGACACTCTCACAGGTACTCACAGCGTCAGACACCACACGCCCTGACACTCTCACTGGTACTCACAGCGTCACTGACACCACACGCCCTGACACTCTCACTGGTACTCACAGCGTCACTGACACCACACGCCCTGACACTCTCACAGGTACTCACAGCGTCACTGACACCACACGCCGACACTCTCACAGGTACTCACAGCGTCACTGACACCACACGCCCTGACACTCTCACAGGTACTCACAGCGTCACTGAAACTACAGGCCCTGACACTCTCACAGGTACTCACAGCGTCACTGACACCACACGCCCTGACACTCTCACTGGTACTCACAGCGTCACTGAAACTACAGGCCCTGACACTCTCACAGGTACTCACAGCGTCACTGAAACTACAGGCCCTGACACTCTCACAGGTACTCACAGCGTCACTGACACCACACGCCCTGACACTCTCACAGGTACTCACAGCGTCACTGAAACTACAGGCCCTGACACTCTCACAGGTACTCACAGCGTCACTGACACCACACGCCCTGACACTCTCACTGGTACTCACAGCGTCACTGACACCACACGCCCTGACACTCTCACTGGTACTCACAGCGTCACTGACACCACACGCCCTGACACTCTCACAGGTACTCACAGCGTCACTGACACCACACGCCGACACTCTCACAGGTACTCACAGCGTCACTGACACCACACGCCCTGACACTCTCACAGGTACTCACAGCGTCACTGAAACTACAGGCCCTGACACTCTCACAGGTACTCACAGCGTCACTGAAACTACAGGCCCTGACACTCTCACAGGTACTCACAGCGTCACTGACACCACACGCCCTGACACTCTCACTGGTACTCACAGCGTCACTGACACCACACGCCCTGACACTCTCACAGGTACTCACAGCGTCACTGAAACTACAGGCCCTGACACTCTCACAGGTACTCACAGCGTCACTGAAACTACAGGCCCTGACACTCTCACAGGTACTCACAGCGTCACTGAAACTACAGGCCCTGACACTCTCACTGGTACTCACAGCGTCACTGACACCACACGCCCTGACACTCTCACAGGTACTCACAGCGTCACTGAAACTACAGGCCCTGACACTCTCACAGGTACTCACAGCGTCACTGAAACTACAGGCCCTGACACTCTCACTGGTACTCACAGCGTCACTGACACCACACGCCCTGACACTCTCACTGGTACTCACAGCGTCACTGAAACTACAGGCCCTGACACTCTCACTGGTACTCACAGCGTCACTGACACCACACGCCCTGACACTCTCACTGGTACTCACAGCGTCACTGAAACTACAGGCCCTGACACTCTCACAGGTACTCA
Organism: Phoxinus phoxinus; assembly: GCF_949152265.1. Lineage (NCBI taxonomy): Eukaryota > Metazoa > Chordata > Actinopteri > Cypriniformes > Leuciscidae > Phoxinus > Phoxinus phoxinus. The sequence continues at coordinate 27,315,495 of NC_136899.1, read as the reverse complement.
CAGCGTCACTGAAACTACACGCCCTGACACTCTCACAGGTACTCACAGCGTCACTGACACCACACGCCCTGACACTCTCACAGGTACTCACAGCGTCACTGACACTACAGGCCCTGACACTCTCACAGGTACTCACAGCGTCACTGACACCACACGCCCTGACACTCTCACAGGTACTCACAGCGTCACTGACACTACAGGCCCTGACACTCTCACAGGTACTCACAGCGTCACTGACACCACACGCCCTGACACTCTCACAGGTACTCACAGCGTCACTGAAACTACAGGCCCTGACACTCTCACAGGTACTCACAGCGTCACTGAAACTACAGGCCCTGACACTCTCACTGGTACTCACAGCGTCACTGACACCACACGCCCTGACACTCTCACAGGTACTCACAGCGTCACTGACACCACACGCCCTGACACTCTCACAGGTACTCACAGCGTCACTGACACCACACGCCCTGACACTCTCACAGGTACTCACAGCGTCACTGACACCACACGCCCTGACACTCTCACTGGTACTCACAGCGTCACTGACACCACACGCCCTGACACTCTCACAGGTACTCACAGCGTCACTGAAACTACAGGCCCTGACACTCTCACAGGTACTCACAGCGTCACTGACACCACACGCCCTGACACTCTCACAGGTACTCACAGCGTCACTGAAACTACACGCCCTGACACTCTCACAGGTACTCACAGCGTCACTGAAACTACACGCCCTGACACTCTCACAGGTACTCACAGCGTCACTGAAACTACAGGCCCTGACACTCTCACTGGTACTCACAGCGTCACTGACACCACACGCCCTGACACTCTCACAGGCACTCACAGCGTCACTGACACCACACGCCCTGACACTCTCACAGGCACTCACAGCGTCACTGACACCACACGCCCTGACACTCTCACAGGTACTCACAGCGTCACTGAAACTACAGGCCCTGACACTCTCACTGGTACTCACAGCGTCACTGACACCACACGCCCTGACATGACACCACAGGCCCTGACACTCTCACAGGTACTCACAGCGTCACTGAAACTACAGGCCCTGACACTCTCACAGGTACTCACAGCGTCACTGACACCACACGCCCTGACACTCTCACTGGTACTCACAGCGTCACTGAAACTACAGGCCCTGACACTCTCACAGGTACTCACAGCGTCACTGACACCACACGCCCTGACACTCTCACAGGTACTCACAGCGTCACTGACACCACACGCCCTGACACTCTCACAGGTACTCACAGCGTCACTGAAACTACAGGCCCTGACACTCTCACAGGTACTCACAGCGTCACTGACACCACACGCCCTGACACTCTCACAGGTACTCACAGCGTCACTGAAACTACAGGCCCTGACACTCTCACAGGTACTCACAGCGTCACTGACACCACACGCCCTGACACTCTCACAGGTACTCACAGCGTCACTGACACCACACGCCCTGACACTCTCACTGGTACTCACAGCGTCACTGACACCACACGCCCTGACACTCTCACAGGTACTCACAGCGTCACTGAAACTACAGGCCCTGACACTCTCACAGGTACTCACAGCGTCACTGACACCACACGCCCTGACACTCTCACTGGTACTCACAGCGTCACTGAAACTACAGGCCCTGACACTCTCACTGGTACTCACAGCGTCACTGACACCACACGCCCTGACACTCTCACTGGTACTCACAGCGTCACTGACACCACACGCCCTGACACTCTCACAGGTACTCACAGCGTCACTGACACCACACGCCCTGACACTCTCACTGGTACTCACAGCGTCACTGACACCACACGCCCTGACACTCTCACAGGTACTCACAGCGTCACTGACACCACACGCCCTGACACTCTCACAGGTACTCACAGCGTCACTGACACCACACGCCCTGACACTCTCACTGGTACTCACAGCGTCACTGACACCACACGCCCTGACACTCTCACTGGTACTCACAGCGTCACTGACACCACACGCCCTGACACTCTCACAGGTACTCACAGCGTCACTGACACCACACGCCCTGACACTCTCACAGGTACTCACAGCGTCACTGACACCACACGCCCTGACACTCTCACAGGTACTCACAGCGTCACTGACACCACACGCCCTGACACTCTCACAGGTACTCACAGCGTCACTGACACCACACGCCGACACTCTCACAGGTACTCACAGCGTCACTGACACCACACGCCCTGACACTCTCACAGGTACTCACAGCGTCACTGACACCACACGCCCTGACACTCTCACTGGTACTCACAGCGTCACTGACACCACACGCCCTGACACTCTCACAGGTACTCACAGCGTCACTGACACCACACGCCCTGACACTCTCACTGGTACTCACAGCGTCACTGACACCACACGCCCTGACACTCTCACAGGTACTCACAGCGTCACTGACACCACACGCCCTGACACTCTCACTGGTACTCACAGCGTCACTGACACCACACGCCCTGACACTCTCACAGGTACTCACAGCGTCACTGACACCACACGCCCTGACACTCTCACTGGTACTCACAGCGTCACTGACACCACACGCCCTGACACTCTCACTGGTACTCACAGCGTCACTGACACCACACGCCCTGACACTCTCACTGGTACTCACAGCGTCACTGACACCACACGCCCTGACACTCTCACAGGTACTCACAGCGTCACTGACACCACTCGCTCTCAGTACGGGTGTGTGCACCAGAGTGTGATCGCTGTATTCACACCTGACCAAAAGATCCGCACCGAGGGGGTGATAAACTTGACTTTGATTCACCCTAAGAGTTTCTGATGCGATAACCTTAAACATCCGGCGGGAGTGTTTATACTCAAAAGGTCAGAGAGATAAGGTGTGTTGAGATATGAGAGTCTCGAGTCCTCTGTGTGCTTTCCTGTGTGTGTGTGTGTGTGTGCAGGTTTCAGTGTGTTTCCCTGTGTGTGTGTGTGTGCAGGTTTCAGCAGGATCACGCGCGCTCGAACCTCATCTGGAACCTGAAGACGCGTGAGGAGCTGCGGGACGCTCTGGAGGGAGAGATGCGCTGCTTCAGTGTGGATCGCGAGCTGGGCAGCGCCAGCGTCATCGCCTGGAACCACCAGGAGTTCGAGGTCTGACCCATCGAGTCACTGAACACTCGAGTCTCGCCGAACACTAGAGCCTCGCCGCCGAACACTAGAGCCTCGCCGAACACTAGAGCCTCGCCGAACACTAGAGCCTCGCCAAACACTAGAGCCTCGCCGCCGAACACTAGAGCCTCGCCGAACACTCGAGTCTCGCCGAACACTAGAGCCTCGCCGAACACTAGAGCCTCGCCGCCGAACACTAGAGCCTCGCCGCCGAACACTAGAGCCTCGCCGCCGAACACTAGAGCCTCGCCGCCGAACACTAGAGCCTCGCCGCCGAACACTAGAGCCTCGCCGCCGAACACTAGAGCCTCGCCGCCGAACACTAGAGCCTCGCCAAACACTAGAGCCTCGCCAAACACTAGAGCCTCGCCGCCAAACACTAGAGCCTCGCCGCCGAACACTAGAGCCTCGCCGCCGAACACTAGAGCCTCGCCGCCGAACACTAGAGCCTCGCCGCCGAACACTAGAGCCTCGCCGCCGAACACTAGAGCCTCGCCGCCGAACACTAGAGCCTCGCCGCCGAACACTAGAGCCTCGCCGCCGAACACTAGAGCCTCGCCGCCGAACACTAGAGCCTCGCCGCCGAACACTAGAGCCTCGCCGAACACTAGAGCCTCGCCAAACACTAGAGCCTCGCCAAACACTAGAGCCTCGCCGCCGAACACTAGAGCCTCGCCGAACACTAGAGCCTCGCCGAACACTAGAGCCTCGCCGAACACTAGAGCCTCGCCGAACACTAGAGCCTCGCCGAACACTAGAGCCTCGCCGAACACTAGAGCCTCGCCGAACACTAGACCCTCGCCGAACACTAGAGCCTCGCCGAACACTAGAGCCTCGCCGAACACTAGTCTCGCCGAACACTAGAGCCTCGCCGAACACTAGAGCCTCGCCGAACACTAGAGCCTCGCCGAACACTAGAGCCTCGCCGAACACTAGAGCCTCGCCGAACACTAGAGCCTCGCCGAACACTAGAGCCTCGCCGAACACTAGAGCCTCGCCGAACACTAGAGCCTCGCCGCCGAACACTAGAGCCTCGCCGAACACTAGAGCCTCGCCGAACACTAGAGCCTCGCCGAACACTAGAGCCTCGCCGAACACTAGAGCCTCGCCGAACACTAGAGCCTCGCCGGCGAACACTAGAGCCTCGCCGGCGAACACTAGAGCCTCGCCGGCGAACACTAGAGCCTCGCCGGCGAACACTAGAGCCTCGCCGGAGAACACTAGAGCCTCGCCGGCGAACACTAGAGCCTCGCCGGCGAACACTAGAGCCTCGCCGAACGCTAGAGTCTCGCCGAACGCTAGAGTCTCGCCGAACACTAGAGCCTCGCCGAACACTAGAGCCTCGCCGAACACTAGAGCCTCGCCGAACACTAGAGCCTCGCCGGCGAACACTAGAGCCTCGCCGGCGAACACTAGAGCCTCGCCGGCGAACACTAGAGCCTCGCCGGCGAACACTAGAGCCTCGCCGCCGAACACTAGAGCCTCGCCGCCGAACACTAGAGCCTCGCCGCCGAACACTAGAGCCTCGCCGCCGAACACTAGAGCCTCGCCGCCGAACACTAGAGCCTCGCCGCCGAACACTAGAGCCTCGCCGCCGAACACTAGAGCCTCGCCGCCGAACACTAGAGCCTCGCCGCCGAACACTAGAGCCTCGCCGCCGAACACTAGAGCCTCGCCGCCGAACACTAGAGCCTCGCCGCCGAACACTAGAGCCTCGCCGCCGAACACTAGAGCCTCGCCGCCGAACACTAGAGCCTCGCCGCCGAACACTAGAGCCTCGCCGCCGAACACTAGAGCCTCGCCAAACACTAGAGCCTCGCCGAACACTAGAGCCTCGCCGAACACTAGAGCCTCGCCGAACACTAGAGCCTCGCCGAACACTAGAGTCTCGCCGCCGAACACTAGAGCCTCGCCGAACACTAGAGCCTCGCCGAACACTAGAGCCTCGCCGAACACTAGAGCCTCGCCGAACACTAGAGCCTCGCCGCCGAACACTAGAGCCTCGCCGCCGAACACTAGAGCCTCGCCGCCGAACACTAGAGCCTCGCCGCCGAACACTAGAGCCTCGCCGCCGAACACTAGAGCCTCGCCGCCGAACACTAATGTGTGAACCCTGTGGATCTGTGTTCAGGTGAAGTACGAGTGCCTCTCTGATGAGATCAGGATCGGGGATTATTACCTGCGTTTGCTGCTGGAGGAAGATGAGAACGACGAGTCCGGTGCCATCAAGAGATCGTACGTTTCTGAACTCCCTCTCGAGCTCTTCTTTAGAGGTCGCCCGATATATCGGCTCATGTTAATTATCACCATCGGCCTGTGAGTGTTCCAGTGTGGCCGGTGTGTCGGGAGCAGGACTTTTATTTTGGATGCGATTAATCTTTGCCCGTTATGCATTTGTTTTTACAATCTTTAAATGAAGTAGTGTGATATCATATATATATATATCTCATCGGCCATCAACACATTAACTCAGTCGACCTCTGTTCTACACAAAGACTGAAGGATTGTAATCTGATGTTTAATCCCTGATGTCTGTGTCTCCAGGTATGAGTTTTTTAACGAGCTGTACCACCGGTTCCTGCTGACGCCTAAAGTGGGCATGAAGTGTCTGTGTCTGCAGGCGCTCGCCATCGTCTACAGCAAGTGCTCTGAGGAGATCGGGCCCTTCGCCGACACCAAGTACATCGTGGGCATGCTGGACCGGGTCAGTGCTCAGGGGTTCAGTGTGTGTAATGTTCTGCTGGACCGGGTCAGGGGTTCAGGGTTCAGTGTGTGTAATGTTCTGCTGGACCGGGTCAGGGGTTCAGGGTTCAGTGTGTGTAATGTTCTGCTGGACCGGGTCAGGGGTTCAGGGTTCAGTGTGTGTAATGTTCTCTTCTGAACGATGGTAAACTGTGTCAGTGTGTGTGTCATCTTTCTTCTTCTGTGAATCTCCAGTGTACAGACAAGCTGGAGAGAGACAGACTCATCCTGTTCCTCAACAAACTCATTCTCAACAAGGTGAGGAACATGTCAGGCTTTGATGGTGTTAAATCATCACAAAGCTATATACATACACACATACATGCATTCATACTCATAACATATGTATATGTATATATGTATGTTTATGGGTGTTTCTTCAATCTCCCAGGGGTTGATTTCAACTTCTTTCCTTTTGTTATATGAAGAAAACTTGGAAACTGTTTCTCATGCATACATTATTTATTTTGCTTATATAATGCTTATATATAGATCCACAAATCCACAATGAACATATGAAGTATTACATTATTGCAAACTATATTAATTTAAATGAGTGAAATAGTAATGAAAAAAAATGACGTTTCTATTTATTAATTTTGAAACTAAATACAGCTGTCCTGTCCCACAGTTGTGGCGTCATTTCACCAATAAAAACGTATTTTTTTACCCCAGTAATGTTTTATCATAATCCAGTGTACTTGTGGAGCAGACGGCAGTATCAGCGACGAGCTTGAGAGGGAATATGAGATGTGGTGATCTGTGAATGTCTTTATTGTGCGTGTCTTTCCTCATGCTTGAACCATTTCTGTTCTGACAGAAAAATGTGAAGGATATCATGGACTCGAATGGAGTGCGTATATTAGTGGACCTGCTGACGCTCGCTCATCTTCACACCAACAGAGCCACCGTACCCCTGCAGGTGTGTTTGAGTGAGTGTTTGTGCGAGAGAGTGAGTGTGAGAGAGAGTGAGTGTGAGAGAGAGTGAGTGTGAGAGAGAGTGAGTGAGAGAGAGAGTGAGTGAGAGAGAGAGTGAGTGTGAGAGAGAGTGAGTGTGAGAGAGAGTGAGTGTGAGAGAGAGTGAGTGTGAGTGAGAGTGAGAGTGAGAGTGAGAGTGTGAGAGTGAGAGTGAGAGTGAGAGTGAGAGTGAGAGTGAGAGAGTGAGAGTGAGAGTGAGAGTGAGAGAGTGAGTGAGAGTGAGTGAGAGTGAGAGTGAGAGTGAGTGAGAGAGTGAGAGTGAGTGAGAGTGAGAGTGAGAGTGAGTGAGAGTGAGAGTGAGAGTGAGAGTGAGAGAGTGAGAGAGTGAGAGTGAGAGAGTGAGAGAGTGAGTGAGAGTGAGTGAGAGTGAGAGTGAGTGAGAGTGAGTGAGAGAGTGAGTGAGAGTGAGTGAGAGTGAGTGAGAGTGAGAGTG